>NC_081405.1:391772816-392104900 GCF_030272615.1 Cryptomeria japonica
GTCAAAAATATTGGTGTTGTGTGTTATGTACTTTTATGCTTTATCTTTCACTATGTTGTTTTCATTGTGCTTCGATAGAAGGTTTATAATTTACAATAATTGTTTAACTTGTGGCAAATGGATTCACCACCCCCCCACTATCAATTTTCCTTTGGTTCACTCTAACAATTGGAATTAAAACTTGTTAACAAGGTCTAGGTAGTGTGCCTGAATTCATGTGCATTCCCCATTGTAATATTTACACATACTATTGTAGGGTATTATCTCATTGTGGGTAGTTTCCCACTGTGTTTTTTTCCTTAACCAAGTTTTCCACATCAAAAATATTGGTGTTATGTGTGTTGTTGTTATTGTTTTTATCTTTTCTTTTGCTATAGTTGATCAGATCTAAAATTGTGCCTAATTGTTTTAATCTAGTGAAAACTAATTCACCCCCCCTCTCATTTTTCCTCCTTGGTGCTGCCAACAAGAGGTATCAGAGCTAGATCCTATAAAAGAATCTTAACCACTTGAGGAGATCTAGGATGGCGGCTTATATGTTTAAGAAGGAGAGTCCTAGATTTGATGGAAATAATTATACTATCTAGAAGGACTGGATGGAAGTTCATCTGAAGAGTCTTGGTGAATATCATTAGAAGATTACAAAGAATGCTTACAATGTTCCTTCGATAGGACCAGTTATTGTTGATGAGATCAAGGAAGCTGAACATAACATAAGGGCTAAGGAAGCATTGTTGAGTGCTTTGACTGATTCAGAGATCACTAATGTGATGGGAATTCAGAATGCACATGAGGTTTGGAAGAAGTTGGAGACCTTGTATGAAGGAGATGTGCAAGTTAAAGTTGCAAAGTTGCAGAGTTTGATAGGAAAGTATGAAGCATTGAAAATGGGAGAAGATGAGAATATATAAACCTTTATGGCTAAGGTGAATGATCTTGTCATGAATATTAGATGTGTTGGTGGAACCCTTGAAGAAGATGAGATTGTTGCTAAGGTGCTGAGATCTTTGCCTCCTGCTTACAAACATAATGTAGTTGTTATTGATGAGATCCAAAGTGTGACTATTGTGACTAGAGACATGTTATTTGGAAAGCTTATTGCATTTGAGTTTAAGTGAATTTGGAGAATCACATGGGAAATATGAGATTTCATTTAGAGCCTCTATATCCATGAAGCATAAGTATGATCTAAGAGAAAGTTCATGTTGGGTATCCATATTTGAAAGAGAAAAGAGAGATGGAAGAACAAGAGAGAGAGTTGGATGAGCTTGAAGCACTTATTTCTCAAAGATTGCTTAAAGGAGATAGTAAGTATGATGGGAAGTTACCTATGAAATGTTTCTCTTGTAATAAGATAAGAAATTTTGCTTCTAGATGACCCGAGAGAATGTCCAGATATGATAGGCATGATAAATTTGATAGGAATGATAGATCTGATAAGAATGGCAAATATGAGAAGCATGATAAGCCCTACAAGCCGTACTGGAAGTACAAAAATTGGAAGAGATGCTACTATGCTATTGATGAAGGTGTAACAAATGAAGAATCTAACATTGGGAATTCAAGAGATGAGTTTGTGTTTATTGCTATCAAAGAAGATGATCTAGTACTAGTGAATCCTACAAGGTGCATTGTTGAGGAGAAATATTTGGCTTCTAAGATTGAAGAAAGAGATGAATGGGTAATAGACGGTGGTTGTTCACAATATATGATAGGTGATAAAAGAAATTTGTAAGTATTGAAAGGTATCATGGTGGTATAGTAAGATTTGGAGATGATAAAGCTTGTGTTATTCGAGGTAGAGATTCTATATCTTTTGATGGTAAGAATAACATTGATGATGTATTATATGTTGAAGGATTAAAGGATAATAATCTAAGTGTTGGATAGATGGTTGAAAAGGGGTATGATTTGCAAATAAATAATGGTAAATACAATATCTTAAATGGATCTGGTGTAGAGATTGTAACAGAGAATAAGTCTAAAGGTAATATCTTTCACCTGAATGCCGGTGACAAAAGTTGTTTGATTTCTCAGATAGATGAAAGCTTGTTGTGGCATAGGAGGATGTGTCATGTTAACTTTGATTATATGGTAAGGATAAGTTATACTCAAGTTGTTAGAGATCTACCTAATATTGCAAAGCCCTCTAATCTGCTATGTAAAGAATGTCAATTGGGGAAGAAAACTAGAACATCATTTAAAATCAAATTGTATACATCTAATGAATTGTTAGATCTTGTGCATACTAACTTGTATGGACCTACTAGAGTGAGAATCATGCAGGATGAATGATATTTCATGTTGGTGATTGATGACTATTCAAGAATGATGTGGGTGACTTTCCTATGGTAGAAATCAAAAGCATTGGAAAAATTCAAGATATTCAAAGAAAAGGTGGAGACTGAGATAGGATTGAAGCTTAAGTGTTTGAGATCTAACAGAGGAGGAGAATTCACATCTAGTGAGTTTGATACACTCTATGAGAAGAATGGAATTAGAAGACAGTTATTTAATCCTATAACCCCTTAGCAGAATGGAGTTGTTGAAAGTAAGAATAGAACAATCTTGGATGTTGTAAGAACGATGTTGATTGAAGGAAATGTTGTAAAAATATTTTGGAAGGAAGATGTTAGTACTACTATTTATACATTAAACTAGGTGCATATAAAAGGTGATTCCGATAAGACTCCTTATGAGTTGTGGTCTGGTCATGTTCCTATAGTTAGATATTTTAGAGTTTTGGAAAGTAAATGTTATATCAAAAGAGATGAAGATATAGGGAAGTTTGATGCAAGATGTGATGAAGGAATCTTCTTGGGATATTCAACCAATAGTAAGGCCTATCGGTGTTACAATAAGAGGTTGAGAAAGATAGTGGAAAGTGAAAATGTAAAAGTTGATGAATGTATTGGTAAGAAGATTAGAGCTTGTGGATATGAGATTGATGAACCAGACATTGCCTCTAAGCCTGCACAAACTGAGATTCTACAACAAATTAATTTGATAGAGATAGTTGATCTGGTTATTGTTGCTGGCAGTGAAGGACTTCAAGAGCCTAAGAACTAGAACATTCTAAAGACTTAAAGGTATGTGAAGTTGAATCATTCTGAAAAATCACATTATTGGTGATAAGAACAAGAGTGTAATGACTAGAAGAAGACTTGTTGCTAAAGAGATATGTTGGATTTATAAGATTGAGCCTAAGGATGAAAATTGGATAAAAGCTATGGAGAAGGAATTGAATTAGATTGAAAAGAATAACACTTGGGAGCTTGTTCTGAGACCTAAAGACAAAAATGTGATTGGCACTAAATGGGTAATCCAAAATAAACTGAATGAAGCCAGTGAAGTTGTCATAAATAAAGCAAGATTAGTGTGTAATGGATGCTCTCAAATGGAAGGTATTGATTATGAAGAAACCTTTTCTCTTGTAGCTAGAATTGAAGCTGTTAGGTTGCTACTTGCATATGTTGCTTATAAGAATTTCAAAGTTTATCAGATGGATGTCAAGTCAGCCTTTATGAATGGTGGTCTTGAGGAGGAAGTCTACATTGAGAAACCAGATGGATTTTCTTTATCAGATTAAGGTGATATGATATGTAAATTAAAGAAAGCTCTGCATGGACTGAAGCAAGCCCCTAGAGCATGGTATGAAAGATTAGATAAGTATTTGATGAAGCTAGTGTAGACGTCTAAAACTGGTCAACGCTTGTGGAGTCATACTTTAACATTTGTGCATTGCCTTATTTTAGGATTTTGCGTCGCATTAACATTTCTTCTATGTTGCATACTTGGTCTTTATCATTTGTGAGCATCGAGTCCTTCTTCTGCATTCTTCATTCATCTCACTTTAGAATTTGGTCTTGTCAATAACAATCTTCAGTCATGATTTTGGTCGATCTTATCCTGTCGCATCAATGTGCGTGCTCATTTGTCATATTTTGACATTATCAATTCGATTTCATTTTGGACATCGTCAATCCTAATCGATGATGGAATTAGGGTTTTGTCCTCTTTTCAATCTTGTCATCTTGCGATCGATTTGTCATCGATCATTGTCATTTTCAATCTTATCATCATGTGATCGATTTGTCATCAATCGTTGTCATTTTCAATCTTGTCATCTTGCGATCGATTTGTCATCGATTGTGGTCATTTTCAATCTTGTCATTTTGCAATCTATTTTGTCATCGATCATTGTCATTGTTGCATTTTGTGATCAATTTGACATCGATCATTGTCTTTCTCAATCATGTCAATTTGGATCAATTTGTCATTGTTCCTCATCAATTGGCGCATTTATCAATCAAATCACTTATCAGCATTGGTCTTTTATCAAGTCAAAATCATAATCGAATCGACATTAATTTCTTGTTGTCTTGACCTAATTACTTGTCCTCTTATTTATAGGGTTTTATGATTCATTCATTTAATCCTTTTCTTCTTCTTGGTGGGTTAAATAAATTCATTTATTTAGTCCTAGGTCTCTTTCATGAATTAATTAATGGATGAAAACCTATTAATTAATTCACCTAATTCCTATTTCATCTTTTTCTTAATTTTCCAATTTACTAATTTCTCCTAATTCCTAATTTTCTAATTTTCATCATTTTTCTAATTCTCTATTTTCTAATTCATCTAATTTCTCCTATTTCTCCTAATTTCATGGGAATGACATAGCAAATTTGTCATAATTTGTCATAATTGTCAATCAATCAATTTGACATAGAAAGTGTCAATTTGTCATAATTTGTCATATTTGTCATTCTTGATCAAATTCATGCTAATCTTGTCTTTTCTCCAATTTGTCTATAAATTGGATGAATTTCTTCAATCAAAAGGTCGAATCAATCACACTTCTAGTACCCTTATGTTGTCATCTCATCTTGACAATCTTGCTTTCACATTATTCTTATGCACTTGAAGGTGAGATCCACAAAACAAAAGCTATTTGAAGGAGAAAGAAGGACAATAGAGTCACATGAAGGAGACATCTGCATTTGGTTTTCTTAGATTTCATTTTGAATGTCTTGTTTTCATGTTTTCATTGAATGTTTTTAGGATTGTTATCACTGCAATTGAGTTTTCATGATTGAGCTATGCTAATATTGATTTGCTTTGATGATTTCCAGATTCCTATCAACATTAACTGGTGAACCCGATGTGAACTAACCCCCTAACCATGCTTTTGAGTGCTTTTGAGCTGATTTGCAGGTGAAAAACCCAAGAAACAAGGTCATTCAGGGCTTTCTAAACACTTTTGCGCCTGTGTCACTGCATTCTGCACTTGTGTCAAGGGATTTGCGCCTGTGTTACTGCATTCTGTGCCTATGTCAAAGGGATCTGTGCCTGTGTTACTTCATTCTGCGCCTGTGTTACTGCATTCTGTGCCTGTGTAAGGCTAGAAACAGAGGTAAAAAGCAGTGTTTTTACTTGCAAATCACTTTGTTTGCATTTTGTTTTTGCATTTTGGTTTTCTTTGGTACTGATTCTTTGTGCAGCACCTTGGCATTATGCATGGCAAAGAAAAAAATGAAACTACTAAAAAATTTTATGCAGGTTTGCTAGTCAAAGACCAAACAAATCAAACTCCTAACTTGGTGATTTTGCAGGTTGCCTTGTATTTCAACCGAACTTTTGTGTTTGTGATTCATAATTAGGCACCTAGTATGATTGCTAAGTAGGATGGAATGAATGTGTGTTTTCTTTGATTGTCGAGTTTGACATTGGAGTAGGAGAGTATTCTCTCATCCTTCTTAGGGTGATCAGAAATCCAGATCTTCGATACCATTCTCATGGCTCAGATTGTTTGTTACCTTTAGAGGCCCTGCCTTCTCGACCATTTGCTTTCTTTTGCAAGCAAGTGACAATCGTGAGAAGGGAATGACCCAAAGTGAGTATAGCTAGAGTACCTTGGCATTCGAACTCACTATAAATATATACCTGATGGACGAAAGCTTTGAAGGAAGGGTTACGTGGGAATTGTAGTTACTTGGGAAGTGATGACCCTTGGACTCTTTCTCATATCAGCATCTAAGTAGGGCCTCACGGTCTAAATCGTGCTTACGTGACTACATTTGTTTGGTATCTTGATGGGCCTATGTCTCAATCACACTTGTGTGAGACCAAGGAGTAATGCTTAACAGAAATCCTTACTAAACACCTTGTATTTAGAGGCCAAAAATCCTTCTAGTTGCTTGAAAAGGACAAGTTCAGATACTTGGAAGAGATACTAAGTTCGCCATGGGGAGATTTCCATGGGGACTGATGCTTGGCTGCCCTGAGAAGTGAGTGTCGTGGAGGGGAGCCCGTGGGGTCAAGCATCTATGTATTCTCCTTGAAACTCATAATGAGTCTACCTCTCAAGTACCTACTATCCTTACCTACCATAAGAAATGTGTAAATGAGCATGATTGTCTTGAGTCTAAGTTAAAATATCTTTTCTTCTTTACTTGTCAAAAGTTGAGTTGTGTCTCATTTCAAAAACAAGACAAATTGATTCAAAACAAGGCTAAACACAAGAGTATTTCATTCAACAAATTTCAAAACACCTTCAAACATGGTTGTCAAACATTTTTCAAAATCTTTTTTCAACATTCATGTCACTTAGATTTAGGTTCATCCTAGGTTTGCATTTTGCAAGTTCATTGTCAACTACCAAGGTTAGGTTTCACCTAGGTCATACTCCTTTGCATATCAATAAGGGTCATCCATTTTGCATGTGTTCTCTTGCATTAGAGTAATACCATTTCATAATTCAACCTTAGGTTGACATTGTCATACATTTGCATTTGCATACCCTAGGTTTCTTCATTAAGCTTAGGTCATTTTCATATCATATTAGGATCACTTGCATAGTAACTGTCCCTTTGCATATAGTGTCAAAACTAGGTTTTGTCATACTTGAGTAATCCAAATCTTTGATAAACCCTAAGTCATTGTTAGTAAGTCTAGACCTTATCAAACCTTTTCTCTTTTTGTCATTATTGTCATTTGGTCAAACCTAGCTTAGTATCCAAGCATATAGGGCAGACATTGTCATTTTGTCCTTTTGTCACTTGGTCCTTTTGTCCTTTGAGGTCTAGACATCATTTCAATTTCCTAAGGGTCTCTTTTTAGATTTGCATTCCAAAAAGTTTGTCAAAAATATTGAAAAAGCAACAAAAACATAGGTTGCACTCTTGCCATAGATTGCATTTTCATCTATTTAGTTTGCATTTAGTTGTATATCATACATTATCCTTGAAAAATTCCAAAAATATTGCATTTGCATAGTGACATGCCTGTTGAAACAAGGTCAAAATCTAAGAAGATGGGCGAACCAACGTATCAACCCATTGACAACATATCAAACTCACAGTTTCAAACTAGTCAAATAGTACAAATTGAAGGTTCGTCAAACACATCATTACCACCATATGGAATGGTTCAACTTGGACCACCTCCATTATATGAACTAGTGTTTGTACCCATGAAACCAGGACATGGGAGTGTTCCACCAACACCAAGAGGAAATGCACCTTTTGATTGGAATCAACCGAACTTGCAACATGAAATTCAAACATTATATGAGGAACAAACTCTTTCACAAGGATTTGGTTCAGATCAAGGCATTCAACAAGAAATAAATCCAAATATTTTACCAGATTCTTCATCAGATTCCGATGCCTCTGATGATATTGATATGTTCCTTCAAGATCCAAAGTTAACAAAAAAGATGGATAAATTCTTGAACAAGGTCTTTAAGATGTTCCCACAAAAATATCTTGACATGATGAGTAATGTGACCTCCTCAAGTGAGAAAATCAATGTGCAAAAACAACAAGGCGGTGAGCTATTAAGTTTCTCTCCGCATCCAAATGAAGAAAATGTGCAACAAGAAACTCAACCTACCTTGATGAGTAAACGTGCTTCAAAGGCATTGACAGTGACTATTCCTCAAAAGTCACCATTTGAGACAATAAATAATCCATTATTTAACACAACACCTATAACACAAGATCAAATGAAGACCACACAAATATTGACAGTTGTCCCTCAACAAGAAGTGGTTCCTCACATGCATAAAATTGGATCAAAATCTAAGATGCAAGAAACCTTCACGACTAGAATGCCTGATCTCACCAATGTCCAAAACAATTCCACAATGCAACAAAGTTCCTATGTCCCATTAAGCTCAATATATTTGCCAAACACTCACGTACTTGTTATGCAAACTATTGTGATAGATCCTTCGATAATGGCGACACAAAGAGCTACAGATAATGATTTGCATCAACAGCAAATGTTGCAAAAATTGAGTAATACACGAAAGGTACAATCGAATGTGAAAACAAACAATGCACAACAACAACAATACCGCATTCGACAACAAGTTGTAGTGCCCTCTGCACCATTACAAGTTAATACAAACTTGCAACCACCACAATGGATTGGACAAACAACACAGCAAGTCAATGCAAGTGCCATACCCCATCTTAAGGAGAAACAACAAAAACCACCCAAACAAAGTTTTTTGCACATGATGGGATTTACACCGTGACAACAACAATTGGCACAAAGTCAGAAAATTCCAATTCGTCAGCATCAACAACAACATGTGCCTCAATATGTGCCAAGACAAACAAGTTATCATGCTTCACAACTGCAATTGACGTCTGCGCAATATCAACAACACCCTCAATTGCAATATCAACCTAGGCTACAAATGATGATTCCACCACAGAAGCACAACAACAAGGTCAATATCAAGGCATGGCACAACCACAACAATAAGAGGTGTACCAAGAACATTATATGCCGGAGACACCAAAGATGGCAATTTCAGAGCATCAACAACCGATCAGAAACACGATGTATCGACAAAGAGTACCCACCAGGATTAATGATGGACCTCCAAAATATGACACAATTGCACAACAGTTTGAGAAGTTGGATCGACAAGTTGATGCATTGGAAACCAAAGGAACAAAGAAGTTGTACATAGATCAAGATTTATGTCCTAATCCATTTGACAAGAGCTTATACATGCCTCCCTTCCCTAAGCATTTTGAGGCACCTAATTTTGAGAAATATAAAGGGAATGGCAATCCAAAAGATCACATTTGAGCATTTTTCATGGCATGTACTAAAGTGAGTTATGAGGAAACATATTTAATGCGCTTATTTGCATGAAGTCTCATGGGACAAGCCATGGATTGGTATTCGCATCTACAAGGAAATATAAAGACTTGGTCGGAATTGGCTCAAAATTTTATATCTCACTTCGCATTCAGCATTGACAGTGACATGACCATGTCAGATTTATGCAACACCAAGCAAAAGCAAGGTGAACCATTAGTGACTTTCTTGCAACGATGGCGAAGCTTGTATAGTCATTCTTCCCTAGATATACCTGAAGAACAAGTGAACTTGTTTATCCAAAATTTGGTTCCAAAAATGATGTATGAACTCAAATTGAAAAGTCCTAGTACTATTGAGAAACTCATTAAGAAAGGGATGAATATTGAAACTACTCCTTTAGCTAAGGGAATCATTAAACTCAACAAAGACAGTGACAACACAAACAATTCAGGGGACAGAAATAGATTTCGGTACAAAAACAAGAATGTCACTAATGATGGAGTTGTTGACGCAAGAGCGGTGAATGAAAATCAACCCCCGTTCACAATCAAGAAATTGAGTGCTCCTAATATGTCAACTATGGAACAAAATCAAACACCAGTGAGCAATGTTACTCAACAGCCGCAATACCAACAGCATACTCAACAATACACTCAACAATATAATCAACAACAAGCTCAGCAACAAAACCAGCAACAAAAACCTTTCCGATCAAGGGATGGGCCTCCTCGACAATTTATGCCATTGGGAGAACCTATTGAGTCAATAATGAAACAATTAATACAAGAAAAATTTATCAAGTTACCAGATATCAAGGCAGAACCATTGGTAAAGCCTCATTGGTGGAATGATAATGCATATTGTGAGTACCATCGGTCAAAAGGACATAAAACCGCATCGTGCTTTCAATTGAAACATATGATTCAAGACTTGTTAGATCAAGGAGTAATTGAGGTAGACCCACCCAACGCGACCTCTAACACTGATCATACAATTTTCAAAACTCCTTTGCTTGATCATGACAAGGGTAAAGCATCTTCTTCAAACTCTACCCAAACAGCAAATTATGCGAATATTGGTTACAACAATGTCATCAATTGCTTTCAAGCTTCAAATGAGTATGTTTCCACCCTAAGAATAAAGGGGGGAGATCCCTCTTGTGCAGTCACCACTCGTCGATCCAAAATAGTCCTGAAAGGAGCTCCTGCAGTTCCTCCCAAATCAACTCCTGCGAGTCAGTATAATCTCCTAGATCATCTGGGAAAGACACCTGCACAAATATCAATCCTTGAGTTGTTGAAAATGTCCCCCATGCATCGCACAGTCCTAGATAAAGCTTTAATTGAGTCAACTGTCCTGACAGACATTAATATTGACCAATTTCAAGCCCCCGAATTGGACATTTAGCTATCTCCCAACATGTCACCTTTTCTGATAATGATATTTCTCCTGATAAGCTCCTGCATAATGACCCTTTACATCTCAAAGTTTTTGTCCATAATTGCAAAATCCGACGAGTCCTGATAGATGGCGGAGCAGGTCTTAATATTTGTACCCTGAGAGTGGTCATTGGTCTTGGTTATACAGAAAATGACATTGATGCTTCTAGAAGAATAACAATCAAAGCATATGATGATGTTGAGTGCCCATCTAAAGGGATAATTACATTGCCTATCAGAGTCAGTCCTGTGATAGAAAACACTTTCCTATAGGTCCTAGACCTCGATCTCCCTTACAATATGATTCTTGGCCATCCGTGGATCCACGCAATGAAAGCAGTTCCATCCACTTATCATTAATGTTTAAAATATCCTTACAATGGAACTGAGATAACAATTCTAGGAGATCCTAATCCATTTCAATTTTGTGCTACTCTAAAGGATTCCCCACAGCAGCAAGTCCCAATTAATAGAGAGGCTCACTCACATAGTTATGTGGATCCTAATGAATTGTTAGATGCTGTCAAAGGAAAATTGAAGACACAGGACCAAGGATGCGGAGAGTATTCAATGGCTCAAACATTCCTCATCAGGAATTTACCAATATCTCCAAAATCATATGGCAAACCACATTTGTTGCAAAAGGAACCTAAGGTAGTTATTCAATATCAACCCCCCACTACATTTACAAGATGGGGTGAACTTGACAAAGAAACTTTGGATGATGATGTCATAGACTAGCTCTATAAGGATCCTACTGAGACACCACCTGTTAGGTTGCTAGTGGAACAGTACGACAAAGGATTTACTATGTTGCAGAAGAAAGGATATGACGGTTGCAGTGGCTTAGGCCCTGACAAGAAAGGAAGGCTAGAACCTATTATACCCAAGATGCGACCTCCAACTTTAGGGTTAGGTTTTGTACCATTGTGAATTGGACCCTCATCTACCAAAGTGACCACGTGTGGAAAGGGGCATGACTCTGATGATGAAACAACACCTGAGGATACCCGACCCGAAACTGATTCCAATGAATGGGAGTGGAGTTATTTTTCTTCTAGCTCCTATGCCCTTGACAATGTTTTCCTTGACCCTGATGATTTGCCCATGGAAGACAAACATGAAATAACCCCCCCTCCCAAAACATGTCCTAATGCTTGGATAGAGTCATTCTGGGACCCAAGCTTCGAATCAGATACAAGCAGTTCGGACAGTGATACCACAGAAGTTTACATCTTTACCATCTCATCCCTCTCCCTCCTTAAAACTGATGATGACATGCCCCTTGTCTATCCGCAACTTATCCAACATGACCAACAAGAACCACTCACATTGGATTGTTTTCAAAATGATGAAGCAATTACAGAATTCCTTGAACTACGAGAAGGCATACCACAAGGTGATCATAAGGTAGGATTTGCTATTGATCTGGATTCCACAACATATTTTGGGGAGTCAACTCCATCTTCTAGTCATAAAAATGACAAAAGAAAAGAAAAAGTACAAAATCAAAAAGATAGGTCTTTGAGTGAAAACTGTAAGGCACTCTTTGATCATGAAAAAGTAAAAATAAAAGACATACCTGCAGGTGAAAACCTCTCTGAGGTGCCCAAAGGTGGAAGAGTGGACATACCCCTATCAAGTCAGGATAAATCAACATTGCTTGTGGAAATGACCAAAGAGATAAATTTGGGTACACCTGACAACCCTAAGGTCATTCATTTCACTGCTTCTTTATCAAAACAGGAAAAGATAGATTTTGTCAATTTCTTTCTTGAGAAGAAGATCAGCTTTGCATGGTCCTATGCAGATATGTCTGGCCTTGATCCAGAATTAGTCCTTCATCACTTGCCATTAAAAGCAGATGCCAAGCCTATCAAACATAAACTCAGAAAGATGCATCCCCAGGTGGCTCTCTTGGTCAAGGTAGAACTAAAAAAATTACTAGACGTGGGCTTTATCAGACCCATCGATTATGCAAATTGGATTTCCAATTTGGTACTAGTTAGCAAGGTAACTGGGGGCATCCGAATCTGTACAGATTTTAGGGATCTCAATAAAGCATGCCCTAAAGATGATTTTCCACTGCCAAATATAGACATCATAGTTGACATGACTACTAGATATGAGATGCTCTCATTGATGGATGGTTTCTCTGGCTATAACCAAATTCGAATTGCTCCTGAAGATCAACATAAGACTGCATTCACCTATGCTTGGGCCACCTACTATTGGAATGTGATGCCCTTTGGTCTTAAAAATGCTGGCGCAACATATCAAAGAGCTATGATGACAATTTTCCATGATTTCATGCATACTTTGATGGAGGACTATGTTGATGACTTATTATGCAAATCTGTCTAAGAGATAGTCATCTAGCCATCCTGGGCCCAATCTTTGACCGAATGGAAACCTACAAGCTTAGACTCAATCCAAAGAAGTGTGTCTTTGGTGTCACAGCTGGCAAATTACTAGGGTACATTGTTTCTCACAGAGGCATCGAAGTCGACCCTGCCAAGGTTAAAGCAATAATGGATATGGCTCCTCCTTCCAATCTCTGACAACTAAGAAGTCTGCAAGGAAAGCTACAGTCAATCCGTTGGTTTATAGCTTAATTGGTAGACAAATGTCATCCATTCCAGCATTTATTGCATAAAGGAGTCGCTTTTAAATGGACTAAGCAATGTCAATCAACATTTCAAGCTCTTAAGGATTATTTGATGTCGCCGCCTATTCTAATGCCTCCTATAGAAGGAATGCCATTTATATTGTATATTTCTGCAGCTGAAATGGCACTAGGAGTTCTCTTAGCCCAACAGGATGAGAACGGAAAAGAGGGAGCTATTTATTATATCAGTCGGACACTAGTGGGCTATGAGCTAAATTATTCAACTATTGAACGGGCATGTTTAGCAGTGGTCTTTGCAACACAGAAGCTTCGACACTATATGTTAAGTCATCAAACATTGTTAGTTGCAAAAATTGATCCCTTGAAATACTTGCTTTGTAGGGCAGCTTTGACAGGTCACCTAGCAAAGTGGGTTATGATCCTCAGTGAGTTTTATATTGAGTACATGGAGCGAAAGGCAATAAAAGGACAAATCATAGCGGATCAACTTGTAGAGGCTCCTATTTATGATGATCATCCCATGTTGACCGATTTTCCGGATGAATCAGTCTTTTCTCTCACCTCTTCTAATGAATGGAAGTTATATTTTGATGTATCCCATACCAAGTTCAGGTCCGGAGCAGGTATATTGTTTGTCACCCCTCAAGGTGATGCTATTCCCAAGTCCTATAGAATAACTTTCCATTGTACCAATAACATTGCAGAGTATGAAGCTCTGGTCACAAGACTCCGAGTAGCAATCCACTGGAACATCACACATTTGCAAGTCTATGGAGATTCTTAGTTAGTCATCCATCAAGTGAATGATGACTATGAAACAAAAGATGAAAAGCTTATTCCCTACAAGCATATGGTAGATTTCTTCAAGAAAAAATTCACAGCTATCCATTTCAGTCAAGTTCCAAGAATTCAAAACAAGTCGGCAGATGCGATGGCTATGATTGCTTCCATGTTAAATATGCCCCACAATATGGACAAATGTGAATTTTTGGTCAAACAATTGCTTGTCCCTTCTTTTGAAATTCTGACAATAGATGTGATGTGTGTTCTTGTTGGTCCTAACTCCCCATGGTACACTGACGTCTATCAATATTTGAAATCCCAAACTTTATCACCTAACCTTTCCACTAACCAACGCCGAGCCTTCATCCGACAGACAGCCAAATATGTCATCATTGCCGACACCCTTTACCGTCGTTCCTTTGACCATACCCTCCTCAGGTGTTTGGATTCTGACGAAGCACAAATGGCTTTACATGAGGTTCATGATGGTATATGTGGGGGCCATTTCAATGGTCTAAGCTTAGCCAAAAAGTTGATTCGTGCTGGGTATTATTGGCCTACTCTAGAAAAAGATGTTCATGATTTTGTTAAGTGCTACAAATGCCAGATCCATGGAAATTACATTCATGCACCAGCCCAAGAGCTTCATTCTATCATATCTCCGTGGCCCTTTTCTCAATGGGGATTGGATCTTATTGGCAAGATTCACCCGACATCTGCAAATGGACACAAGTTCATCATTACAGCCACAGAGTATTTTACAAAATGGATCGAGGTTATCCCCATGACCTATATCACTGGTGTGCAAATTTCAAAACTCCTATTGAATTATATCATATGTCGATATGGGGTTCCCCTTGCCATAGTCATAGATAATGGCCGTCCCTTCAAGAATAAAGATGTCAAGGAACTCTGTGAAAAGTTTCATATCCAACACCATTTCTCCAATCCATACTATCCACAGGGTAATGGTCAAGCCGAAGCATCAAATAAAACCATTATCAAGATCCTAAAAAAAGTTGTCAATGATGCTAGTCGAGATTGGCATGTAGAGTTGAATCTAGCACTATGGTCTTATCGCACTTCTATCCGCACACCTACTAGCGCAACACCTTATTCCTTGGTGTATGGTGCGGAAGCCATTTTACCCTTGGAAGTGGAGATTCCTTCTTTGTGTGTTTCCTTGCAACATCTGATTGATGATGAGATGCACAGAGTCTCTTGGTTGCATCAACTTGAGATGTTAGATGAGAAATGTCAGACAGCCCTGACACATTTGCAAGCATATCAAAACCGTCTCCGTCGCTCTTATAATAAGAAGGTCAAAGGGCGACACTTCGAAGTGGGAGATCTAGTTTTAAAGGCAAACCCCAAGAATGCACAATCTGCTGACATCATCAAAGGCAAGTTTGAACCTAATTGGGTTGGGCCTTTCATAGTGACTGCAGCCTATGGCTCGGGGCATATCAACTTGCCACCCCAGAAGGTGAACCTTTGTCCGATCTTGTAAATAGCATACATCAAGTACTGGGCATAATTTTCTATCAGCACTTCTTCAAGTATGATCCTGAAAAAATACAAAAAAATCAAAAAGCTCAAAAAAAAAAATACAAAAAAAGTGAAAAAAGTGAAAAACAAAGAAAAAGAACCAAAAAGTAAAGAAAAATGATTCACCCTCTAGTGAAAACCTAGCAAACAGGCGCTTTGGGCAAGTGCCATGGTGAAAACCTGGCAAACAGGCGCCATGTGTAAAACGATCACTTCTCTGTCATCTATCATGACCTCTAGCTATGCTTTCTCTCTACAGGTTTATCATGTCTATACTTGTCCTGACCCAATGTTCTGTTTCAAGCCTATGATTGGTCAACATCATTGTCTTGCATACTCCAGTTTCTTATGCATATGTTTCGGTCCTGGTCTCTATATATGTCTTTCAGATGTGCATTGGATGCGTTCCCCTTGTCATGATCAATCACTGGAACTTTTAAATTGAAAAATGTCCTGAAATAATCCAAAAAAAAAAAAATTGAAAAATGTCCTAAAATAATCCAAAAAAATTGAAAAATGTCCTGAAATAATCGAAAAAAATCAAAAAAATGTCCTGAAAAAATCCGTAAACATCAAATAAAGTCCTGAAAAAAATGAACACAAAAAAAATGTAAAAACTCGAAAAGCATTTTGCAATAAATATCCCCTTTGTGCATAGACAGATCACTGAGCATCCCTCCAATGACACGCAATCACACATTGTGCTTTAATGGAATCATGCGTTAATAGATGAAATTTTTCAATCAAACCAGACATTCAAGCTAATCACAATTGTCTTCTCAATCAAACATCAGCATCAATATCATTTGTCCTTGTCACTACTATCATGGGTCTTATACAGGGTGTGGTATACTCGAAACCAGACTGTGTCCTGTCTTAGACGGGGTATCGCATTCCCTAAAACCAGACAGCATGATCGTCCTATCAACACTTTCAACTTTTGACAATGAAGATCAAGATGTTTGTTTGACTTGTTGGAATTAGTGAGTCTTATCTTTTTATTGATTTATCTTTGGCTTCGATCATGTTCCTATGTTGCTTGATGATGTCACTAAGTGATTTAGAGTGACCGGGATGGTTCATGGTCCCTTTCTTTTTTGTTGTGATTGTTGTTTGTGGAATGTTTGTCACAAATTGGGGCAACTATATCATTGGGTGTCTGTGATAAGTACGTTCGCTTTGTGAATGCCGCACATACCTCGACCCTTGATGTATGCACCCTAGGATGCCTCACTCATTCCTTGTGTGCGATGTGTCTGTCTTTTGCAAAAAGGGTTGCATTGCAGCTCTGGCCTTCAATGCCATGATGGTCTGCATCCATTTTGCTACATTAAATAAAGGTTGTCACCTACAAATTGCATTAGTGAAAGCAAGTTTTTTCTTCATCTCTCACTGTCCTCTGTCTCATTTCTTCTTACTAACATTTCTTCCGTCAGTTCGAGTAGTTAGTTTGGTCTAGTTCTCTGATCTCCGAAAAAAAACATAAGCTGCATCTTGCATTCATTGATTAGTACATTTGCATTACATCAAGCATCACATCAATCATTTTATCCATTTCATATTATAAATGCATCAAAAACACATAAAAATATATCCATACATGTTCCACAATAAACAGTGCATCAGCCATCCATACATGGAAAATAAACATAAGTCATAACACATTGCATCCCATCATATCGATGCATATCATATCATATATCAAAATAATATCAAAGTACAAAATTGGACTATCTGTCCTAAGTATGGCCTGCAGGCTGACTATATAATATCACACTACATAATGTCCACTGTCTGTCATAAGGAGCACGTGCCTCTATCACTGGGTGCTCCCTCTATCCTCCTCATCCCTGCCATGTCTCAAGGATGATGTCCCTCCTATCCCTGGTCCTGGCTGTGGTGGTCTCATAGGTCCACTCACCCCCATGCTGCTCACTGACCTCCGAGACCGTGGCCTACTCTCTGTCCTTGATTGTGCCCGATATGACACTGCTCTCTACTCTGGTGGAACTGCACTCTCATATAGTGTCCTCCAATGGCGTATCTCCTCTCTGGTCTCTACCAACATCTATGCCATCTCACATGCACTGGCATCCCTAATCAACCCAATATACTCAATGACTCTCTATTCTTCTCGTTGTGGCTGGGCTATTGCTGTATCTCGAGCCGCTATAAGTCTGGCTATCTCTACTCTGAACTGATCCTACTCTATCCTCAAGATATCATTCTGTCTCTCTAATGTCACAATGTGATCATGCTAACTCGCTATGGTAGCCCTACATATCTCCATCTCCTCTATGCTAGCTATCTCTGGCTCTATGGGTATATCCTGCAATGACTCCTGATCGGCTGAGTCTGGCTCATAATCGTCATCCCCCTCATCATCATCTCAATCCTCATCATCCCCCTCATCCACATCACTTCCCTCATCCTCCTTGTCCTCATCTCTGTCCTCATCCTCTCTAGTGAGTGGGAAGTCCTCCTGTCTCCTCGGTACTGGAATATAAGGATTTGTCAATGGCACTAGCCGTCATCATGCAAACCATTGTTCATACTCCTCTGTCATCCTGACATCCACCACATCTGATCTCCAATCCCACTATCTCTGCTGTAGCTATGTGAAGTCAGCATATGCTATGTGTGGCTGAATCATCCTCCCCCACTGGCTCGTCTCTCTGTGAGATCGGGCAAAGTGTGCAGTCCCCCTAGGTACATCCTGCCTCCCTCCAAACTAGCGTCTGACTCTCTCTAGCAGCTACATCTCAATCACTCTCTGGCGATTCATTGGTTGCCCAATCAGGTACCTCTCCTGTCTGCAATACAATAGCTCCTCACTATCATCTGACCATCCAGGGCAATCAAGATATGGCCTCCATATGAACTCTCTCAATCTTTCTAGCTCATGTCGCCAATACAATATGTATCCAAAAGGACCCTGTCTTAGTGCTCCCCCATAATAGTACACATATGGTCAGTGTGGTACTACCTGTCTCTCTGCAATCGGTCGACATATGGCTATGTGCTCAAAGGCCCATACCTGTAACAGTGTGACTCCACAGCTCAAAGTCTGAACTCCCTGATATGCTATCTGATGCAATTGAAAATATAGCATAGCAAGCACACATGGTCCCCATGCGTACACTATCCCCTCTGTCATCATCCACTCTAGCACTTTTCCCCATCCAATAGGGAATCCATGTCCTCGTCTGTCCCCTGCTAATAGGCATGCTATAACCACTGCTATCACCACATATTGCCGATCATACTCTGATGCCATGGTCTCCTAGCTAATCTCCCTCTCTACGACATCTAGATCATCAGCGTCACACTCAAATAACCTACACAAAGCATCTCTCCCTATCACCGGGTCATACTCTATCATCTCCCCATGAATCAGAATGTGGAGGATACGCCATACATCCTCTAGTGTCACAATCGCCTCTCCAATCGCTAGATGGAAAGAGGAAGTCTCTGAATGCCATCGCTCAGCCAATGCGATAAGCAGTCCTGTGTTTGCCCTAATCTTGGGCATGAATGTGATATAGTATATTCCAAGTCCTACTAATGTATCTCTGTCTGTGCTCCTGAGTCTATGTCGTAACATGAAGCAGTCAGGTCGGTTCTCCCGCATGATCAATGGATACTGTCGACTCTACATCACAATTGGGGCACATTTTATCAGTTTTAGGGTTTTCTCCTATGGGCTGCATTTCCTTGTTTCATGTCCAAATCAGGGTGTTTCTAATCTATTTTGACCTATCCTACCCTTATCCCCCTTTTCGGATCATTCGCATGCTGTTTCTGACCAAATTTGATTTCCTAGTGCACAACTGCACCTGTGTGCTGTGTCCTGCACTTGTGTTACATCAACTTGCACCTGTGTACCCTACACAAGCGCAGGATGCGCTCACACAGGCGCAGAAGTCACTTTCTGCATTCTCTGTGGGCCCCGCAATGTCCCGCAAGCGATCAAAATTCATAAAATTGACAATATGGGTTTTTGAGATACATACCGCTACTCCCGCATCATCTGGTCATCTGTAGGTGTGTACACATTCCCCGAGGTGATCTACCATTGGAATGTTCGCCATCTCTCTATAAGTGTCCTTTTCCAGAGCACCAAATCCTCCTCTTTGGCTAGTACAAATGAGCTCTTTTCACTCTCTTTGTCTCATTTATAGATCTTTGTCAGTGCATAGATGGATGTGCAATCTCTCCATCTTATGCTGGTCATGGTCTTTTGTGCTTTCAATTGCTTGTCATTTGTGTATTTGATCCCTGATTGTCAGTTTGTTTGAACCTATCATCTTCTGTCATTCTTATCAATCAATTGGCCTCTTTTCTGGATATTTCTGGCCAATTCCTCGAGGGGGCATGCATATGTCATTGTTATTGTCTGGGGCATTTTCAATATTGATCTTTGAAACAATGCTTAAAATCACATTGTCTCAAAGAGGGGCAAAATGTAGACGTCTAAAACTGGTCAATGCTTGCGGAGTCATACTTTAACATTTGCGCATTGCCTTATTTTAGGTTTTTGCGTCGCATTAACATTTCTTCTATGTTGCGTACTTGGTCTTTATCATTTGCGAGCATCGAGTCCTTCTTCTGCATTCTTCATTCATCTTGCTTTTAAATTTGGTCTTGTCAATAACAATCTTCAGTCATGATTTTGGTCGATCTTATCTTGTCAAATCAATGTGCGTGCTCATTTGTCATATTTTGACAACGTCAATTCGATTTCATTTTGGACATCGTCAATCCTAATCGATGATGGAATTAGGGTTTTGTCCTCTTTTCAATCTTGTCATCGATTGTTGTTGTTTTCAATCTTATCATCATGCGATTGATTTGTCATCGATCGTTGTCATTTTCAATCTTGTCATCTTGCGATTGATTTGTCATCGATCGTGGTCATTTTCAATCTTGTCATTTTTCAATCTCTTTTGTCATCAATCGTTGTCGTTGTTGTCATTTTGTGATTGATTTGACATCGATCGTTGTCTTTCTCAATCATGTCAATTTGGATCAATTTGTCATTGTTCCTCATCAATTGGTGCATTTATCAATCAAATCACTTATCAGCATTGGTCTTTTATCAAGTCAAAATCATAATCGAATCGACATTAATTTCTTGTTGTCTTGACCTAATTACTTGTCCTCTTATTTCTAGGGTTTTATGATTCGTTCATTTAATCCTTTTCTTCTTCTTGGTGGGTTAAATAAATTCATTTATTTAGTCCTAGGTCTCTTTCATGAATTAATTAATGGATGAAAACCTATTAATTAATTCACCTAATTCCTATTTCATCTTTTTCTTAATTTTCCAATTTACTAATTTCTCCTAATTCCTAATTTTCTAATTTTCATCAATTTTCTAATTCTCTAATTTCTAATTCATCTAATTTCTCCTATTTCTCCTAATTTCATGGGAATGACATAGCAAATTTGTCATAATTTGTCATAATTGTCAATCAATCAATTTTGACATAGCAATTTGTCATAATTTGTCATATTTGTCATTCTTAATCAAATTCATGCTAATCTTGTCTTTTCTCCAATTTGTCTATAAATTGGATGAATTTCTTCAGTCAAAAGGTCGAATCAATCATGCTTCTAGTACCCTTATGCTGTCGTCTCATCTTGACAATCTTGCTTTCACATTATGCTTATGCACTTGAAGGTGAGATCCACAAAACAAAAGCTATTTGAAGGAGAAAGAAGGACAATGGAGTCACATGAAGGAGACATCTGCATTTGGTTTGCTTAGATTTCATTTTGAATGTCTTGTTTTCATGTTTTCATTGAATGTTTTTAGGATTGTTATCACTGAAATTGAGTTTTCGTGATTGAGCTAGGCTAATATTGATTTGCTTTGATGATTTCCAGATTCCTATCGACAGTTAGGATTTTGTAAAGGTATTGCAGACAATAACTTACACTTTAAGGTTGAGAATGATAAAATTTTGATTGTTGAAGTATTTGTGGATGACATTATTTTTGGAGGAGATGATGATTTGAGTATGAAATTTGCAGATGATATGTAAAAGGAATTTGAGATGTCTATGATAGATGAAATGAAATTCTTCTTAGGATTGCAAATTACTCAAACTGGTAAAGGAATTTTCATTTCTCAATCTAAGTATGTGAAGGAATTGTTGAACAAATTTGAGCTAAATGATTCTAAACCTGTTGGAACACCTATAGTGAATGGATGCAAATTGTCTAAGAATGATGAATCTAAGAAAGTGAATTAGACCTTGTATAGATCTATGGTTGGTGGACTATTGTACCTAGCTCAAACTAGACCAGATATATGCATGTTGTGTGTTTTTGTGCCAGATTTCAAGTTGATCCTAAAGAGACTCATGTTACTATTGTTAAAAGAATTTTCGGATACTTGAAGGGAACTGCTGAGTATGGGTTGTGGTATCCAAAGAATGATGATTTTTTCCCTTTCGCCTATACTGATGTTGATTGGGTAAGTGATGTAGATGACCGAAAGAGAACTACCGATGGAGGATTCTTTTTGGGGAAGAAGTTGGTGTCATGGGCTAGCAAGAAACAAGATGCTATATCTTTGTCTATTGCTGAAGTTGAATACATTGTTGTTGCTACAAATTGTACTTGGGTAGTTTAGATGAAATAGATGTTGAAAGATATTAGAGTTGTGTATGATGAGCCTACTGTTATCTTCGGTGACAATTTAAGTGCTATTAATATTTCCATGAATCTGGTACTGCATTCTAAAGCGAAGCATATATCAATTAAGTATCATTTCTTGAGGCAGAAATTTAGTGACGAGGAAGTAAAAATAGAGTATGTGTCTACAAAAGATCAAATTGTAGATATTTTCACTAAGCCTTTTCTTGTAGATAAATTTGTGCATTTGAGAGACAAGTTAGGGGTTTATGCCCCTCCTGATAAGAACTAGGTGCATTGAGATGCATCTATCTGATGGATTTCAGAGCTTTATCTTTTTATTCAAGTTGATGAGTTGGTGTTTCTACTCAGTCGGAGTAGTTAGTGAGTTGTTCCAGAGCTATGAGTTTATTCCAAGGGGGAGTGATTATTCCTTTTTGTGGGGAGAGAAGATTCATCAGTTTATATCTTTGGCATTGTTGTCAAAGGGGGAGAGAAGCATGTGAAAAACTATTTTATCTTTGGAGTGTGTGTGCATGATCTTAGGAGGAGCTTGTTGGATTTCTGTTGATGATGATTCATTCCTTTGCATTGATTGTTTTTCACATTTATGTGTTTTCATCAATGCCAAAGGGGGAGATTGTTGGAGATTGTTTCTGCTAGGAAATGTTGTTGTCATTGACGTGAACATATTCTTATGATTTATTTCTCCGATGGTTGCAGATTGGTTTATTGGGATCATGGTTTGGTATATGGAGTATTTCTAGTATCATTATATCTTTTTGTTTTGGTTTTAGTGATTCAAGAGCCTAATTGACCATATTATATGATCTAGTTTACAGTTTGGTTCTTCTGATCAGTGCTTTCTAGAGTTCGATATATTTCGATATGATCAGATCTTGATTTGCAATTTTTGGAGATTGTTTGGGATGTTCATGTGTATCTTTATTTTAGATGGATCATGATTTGGTGCTCTACAAGTTATATTTCCTCATGGTAGTTGTTATTGTTTAAATGTTCTTGAGTTTTAGATGTTGGTTGATGAAGTTTTGCATAAGTAGTGTTGGTGCAGTTGTTATAGATGGTTCTAACATGCTTGTTGCTTTTTCCTAATCATGTCCTATTTGTCTTGACAATCTGAATTGATTATTGTGTGAGTTTTTGGTGATTTTCATGATCTGGTGATGTTCTTCATGTTATGTGGTATTTTGGTGGTTGGTCTTGGCATGATTTCCGATGGTGATGAGAGTTTGGAGATTTGATTTAGGTCCATGTTATGTTATTAATATATTTATATTGGTCTAGTGGTTGATTTATGTATCGTGTGATGTAATTTTGTAATTAGGTGTTATGGGTTTGGTCAACCTTGTGGTCAAGGTTGATGAATTGTATAAATGGGTGTAACATGTAATTTGGTGTCAAGGAGTTGAATTTGCATTATCAGAGAGTGGTGTATGTGTGATTAAGAAAAAATATCCTTTAGTGTGGTGTGTTAAGCAGACATTGGTGAAGAGCAAACATTTGTGCTTAACTAGAATTGTCACCAGACATTAGCAAATGCTATTATTGTAGTTCATTCTTTCCATATTGTAGTCTAAATCTTATTGTAAGGTAGTGAACCTTCCCTAAGGGTTGGATCCTTCTAGTTCATTGTATTTTGAGCAGTGAGCTCTAGGCAGTGTGCCTGAATGCATGTGCATTCCCCATTGTAATATTTACAAATACTAATGGAGGGTATTATCTCATAATGGGTAGATTCCCACCGTGGTTTTTCCTTTAACTGGGTTTTCCACCTCAAAAATATTGGTGTTATCTGTGTTGTTATTGTTTTTATCTTTTCTTTTGCTACAGTTGATCAGATTTGAAATTGTGTCCATCTTCTATTGAAAAAGTCAAAATCCAAAATACAAAAAAAAATTAAAAAAATTAAATAATGTTCTGAAAAAAAACCAAAAAAATCAAATAATGTCCTGAAAAAATGAACAAATTTTTTTTCAAAACATTCAAATTCCAAAAACAATTCCTTTGGCATTTTGCATTTTGTCAATAAATATCCCCTTTGTGCATAGACAGATTGCTGAGCATACATCCAACGACAATCAATCAAACATTGTGCTTTAATGAAATCACGCATTAACAGATGAACTTTTCAATCAAACCAGGCATTCAAACTGATCAAAATTGTCATGTCAATCACTCAACATCAATATCATTTGTCCTTGTCACTATTATAATGGGTCTTATACAGGGTGTGGTATACTCCAAACCAGACTGTGTCCTGTCTTAGATGGGGTACCGCATTCCCTGGAACCAGACAACATGATCATTCTTGTTTTCCACTTTTGACAATGATGATCAAAATGTTTGTTTGACTTGTTTGAATTTGCGAGTCTTATCTTTTTATTGATTTATTTTTGGCTTTGACCATGTTCCTATGGTGCTCGATGATGTCACTAAGTGATTTAGAGTGGTCGGGATGGCTCATGGTCCTTTATTATTTTTTGTCTTCTATTTGTGGAGTGTTTCATAACATTCTGGGGCAAGTTTGTCTTAGGATTTTTGAACTATTCCTTGTCTGTGAACATGTCTGTCTTACGCAAAGGGATTGCATTATCGCTCTGGCCTTCATTGCCATGTTGTGCCGCATCCATTTTGCCATATCAAATAAAGGTTCTCACCTACTTATGTGCATATGTGAAAGCAAGTTTTCCTTCATCTCTAATTGTCCTCTGTCTAATTTCTTCTTACTAACATTTCTTCCATCAGTCTTGGCAGTCCGTTCGAACCTATCGTCTTCTGTCATTCTTATCGATCACTTGGCCTCTTTTCTGGATTTTTCTGGCCAATTCCTCGAGGGGGCATGCATATGTCATTATTATTGTCTGGGGCATTTTCATTATTGTTCTTTCAAACAACGCTTAAAATCGCATTGTCTCAAAGAGGGGCAAAATGTAGACACCTAAAAATGGTCAACGCTTGCGGAGTCATACTTTAACATTGGCGCATTGCCTTATTTTAGGTTTTTGCATCACATTAACATTTCTTCTATGTTGCGTACTTGGTCTTTATCATTTGCGAGCATCGAGTCCTTCTTCTGCATTCCTCATTTTTATCGCTTTTGAATTAGGGTTTTGTCCTCTTATCAATCTTGTTGTTTTGTGATCGATTTGTCATCGATCCTCGTCCTTGTCAATCTCGTCAATTTTGTGATCGATATGTCATCGATCCTTTTCCTCTTCAATCATGTCAATTGGCGCATATCAATTTGGTCTCTTTATCAATATTGGTCAATTTGTCAACCAATCTCAATTGTTTATCAATCAAATCATTTATCAAGTCAAAATCATGATTGAATCGACATCAATTATCTTTTGTCAGGACCTAATTGTTGTTCTTGCATTTCTAATTCATCTTCTAGGGTTTTATGATTTATTCATTTAATCTTGTTTGTCATTTTCCCTCTCGGTTAAATAATTTATTTATTTATCCTAAGTCTTCTTGTCACAATTAAATATTTATTTAATTGGCTAATTAATTCCCTCTCTTTTTGTGAATTAATTAATGAATGAAAAATTGTTAATTAATTCACCTAATTTTCTAATTTCATCATTTCTAATTTTCCTAATTCCTAATTTCCATCTCATTTTCTAATTTGTCAAATTCAATTTCCACCTAATTAATTTCTCTCTAGTCTTTCCCTATTTTTGTGCTTCGGTGGAAGCATGAATTTCTCATGCGTCATACTATTGGCATAGTAAGATGTCATAAGCTTTTAGTCCTCTAACCTTTGCATTGGCAATATGTCATAATTCATGACATAGAAGGTGTCATAACCTTCTTCCTTCAACTCAATTTTGCCATTTTGAAATCAATTGCCTCTAATATCAATTTCATGCTAATCTTGTCTTTTCTCCAATTTATCTATAAATTGGATGAATTTATTCAATCAAAGTCCATGGTCGAATCAATCATGCTTCTAGTACCCTTATGCTGTCGTCTCGTCTTGTCAATCTTGCTTTCACATTAGGCTTATGCACTTGAAGGTGAGATCCACAAAACACAGCAATTTGAAGGAGAAAGAAGGACAATGGAGCCACATGAAGGAGACATCTGCATTTAGTTTGCTTAGATCTCATTTTGAATGTCTTGTCTTCATGTTTTCATTGAATGTAATTAGGATTTATCATTGCAATTTAGTTTTCGTGATTGAGCTAGGCTAATGTTTATATTGCTTTGATGATTTCCACATTTCCTATCTACATTAATTGGTGAACCCGACGTGAACTAACCCCCTAACCATGCTTTTGAGTGCTTTTGAGTTGATTTGCAGGTGAAAAACCCAAGAAACAGGGTAATGCAGGACTTTCTGGGCACTTCTGCGCTTGTGTAGGAGAGTTTTGCGCCTGTGTCAAGCATTTTGCGCCTGTGTCAAATACTTTAGCGCCTATGTCAAAGGGATCTGCACCTATGATACATTATTTTGTGCCTGTGTTACTGCATTCTGCACCTGTGTCAAGCATTTTGCACCTGTGTAAGGCCAGAAACAAAGGTAAAAAGCATTGTTTTTACTTGCAAATTGATTTGCTTTGCATTCTGTTTCTGCTTTTTGGCTTTGCTTTGGTACTAATTCTCTATGTAGCACCTTGGCATTACGCATGACAAAGACAATAAATGAAACTACTAACACATCTTATGCAAGTTCGATAGTCAAAGACTAAACAAATTAAACTTCTGACTTGGTGATTTTGCAGGTTGCCTTATACTCCAACTAAACCTTGTGTTTGTAATTCATAGTTAGGCACCTAGTATGATTGCTAAATAGGATGGAATGAACGTGTGTTTTCTTTGATTGTTGAGTTTGACATTGGAGTAGGAGAGTATGCTCTCATCCTTCTTAGGGTGATCAGAAATCCAGATCTTCGATACCATTCTCATGTCTTGGATTGTTTGTTACCTTTGGAGGGCCTGCCTTCCCGACCATTTGCTTTCTTTTGCAAGCAAGTGATAATTGTGAGAAGGGAACGACCCAAAGTGAGTACAGCTAGAATACCTTGGCATTCTAACTCACTATAAATAAATACCTGATGGGCGAAAGCTTTGAAGGAAGGGTTACGTGGGAACTGTAGTTACTTGTGAAGTGATGACCCTTGGACTCTTTCTCATATCAGCATCTAAGTAGGGCCTCATGGTCTAAATCATGCTTGCGCGACTACATTTTTTTGGTATCTTGGTGGGCTTATGTCTCAATCACGCTTGTGTGACACCAAGGAGTAACGCTTAACAGAAATGCTTACTAAACACCTTGTATTTAGAGGCCAAAACTCCTTCTAGTTGCTTGAGAAGGACAAGTTCGGATACTTGGAAGAGATACTAAGTTCGCCATGGGGAGATTTCCATGGGGACTGATGCTTGGCTGCCCTGACAAGTGAGTGTTGTGGAGGGGAGCCCGTGGGGTCAAGCATCTATGTATTCTCCTTGAATCTCATAACGAGTCTACCTCTCAAGTACCTACTGTCCTTGCCTACCATAAGAAATGTGTGAATGAGCATGATTGTCTTGAGTCTAAGTTAAAATATCTTTTCTTCTTTGCTTGTCAAAAGTTGAGTTGTGTCTCATTTCAAAAAAAAGACAAATTGATTCAAAACAAGGTTAAACACAAGAGTATTTCATTCAACAAAGTTCAAAACACCTTCAAACATGGTTGTCAAACATTTTTGAAAATCTTGTCTCAACATTCATGTCACTTAGATTTAGGTTCATCCTAGGTTTGCATTTTGCAAATTCATTTTCAATTACCAAGGTTAAGTTTCACCTAGGTCATACTCCTTTGCGTATCGATAAGGGTCATCCATTTTGCATGTGTCCTCTTGCATTAGAGTAATACCATTTCATAATTCAAACTTAGGTTGACATTGTCATACATTTGCATTTGCATACCCTAGGTTTCTTCATTAAGCTTAGGTCATTATCATATCATATTAGGGTCACTTGCATATTAATTGTCCCTTAGCATATAGTGTCAAAACTAGGTTTTGTCATACTTGAGTAATCCAAATCTTTGATAAACCCTAAGTCATTGTTAGGAGGTCTAGACCTTATCAAACCTTTTCTCTTTTTGTCATCAATGTCATTTGGTCAAACCTAGCTTAGTATCCAAGCATATAGGGGAGACATTGTCATTTTGTCCTTTTGTCACTTGGTCCTTTTGTCCTTTGAGGTCTAGACATCATTTCAATTTCCTAAGGGTCTCATTTTTAGAATTGCATTCATAAGTTTGTCAAAATCTTGAAAAAAGAACAAAAACATAGGTTGCATTCTTGCCATAGATTGCATTTCCGTCTGTTTAGTTTGCATTTAGTTGCATATCATACATCATCCTTGAAAAAAAAAAATTCCAAAAATATTGCATTTGCATAGTGACATGTTTGTTGAAATGAGGTCTCAACCTTCTTACGAATCCATGTCATCACAATTGAGCAATCAATCATGTCAATCCAATCTCTACATGTCTCAGAACTTGGATCAAAATTATCATGATGATGTAAATGTCGAAATACAAAAACTAGAGGAGAAACTAGCTCAAGAAGAGGAGATATTGGAACAAAGAGTGAAAAACATTGAGAAGAATAGATCACAAATGTCCAAAATGTTTCAAAAATTTCCAGGTCGAAATCCAAAGATTGAGCCAATTGATGTAAGATCTCTTCTTGAATGATCAGATATACCAGCTCTCCTCTCCCAAATAGAGATGATGAAACAATTTCAAGAAAGGAGACAACATCAATTTCAACATTATGTGCCTCCACAACAAGAAGAAGGTGTTTACTATCAATCAGATTTTCAACCAATACAACCAATGGTTCAATCAATTGTTCAACATATACAACCAATACAACCAATGGTCCAATTTCAACAATATGTCCAACCAACTATACAATGTCAACAAATAGTTCAACCAATGGTGGAATATCAACAAGTTCAATCAACATATCAATGTCAACAACCATAACCAAACATTCAAAAACAAAGGTTGCAGCACACACCAACCCAAGTTTCAAACATGTCAGAACAATTGAACCAAGTCCAATATCAAAACATGACATCAGATCAGAACCAACTCCTTGCCAAACAAGTTCAAATTCCAGATACAACTATGTCAAAACCTCGAAAGAAAGGTGGCTTTATTGCAATGATCTTAAGGAAACTACCAAGTGAATTCTTTGAGGAAGATCAAGATAATATAATTATGTCTAGCAATGCCTCATCCCCCCGCAAACAAATTGACTCTCCAGTGGCATCTATCTCTACACCTTTAGAAGTTTCACAAGAACCTTCCACATTGTCCTCATCAAACAATACACCCAAGGATGCAATTATCCAAGAGCTATCCATAATTGATTGCCAAGATAATCCAATTCATGATGCACATCCTTGTCATGTTTCAGAAATACAAGACCCAATGCCACCATGCACTTTATTGCCATTTCCTGTTTTAGAGGACCCCATTCGAAGTCCCTCTTCCTCATGTTCAAGCATTGATTCCTTGCCAGAATCCATCACAAATGTTCAAAGTGCATTTCCTTCATGCCAAAACATTGGTTCCTTGTCAGAATCCCCCATGCATATCCAAAGTCCAACCCCATGTCAAGAGGATAATTTAGAGCACAAAGAAATGAGTCCTAAAGAAAATCAAGATCAAGATCCTGAAACCTTATCATCCCATCCAATTGTTGACCAGGACCCCATGTTCCCAGACACTCATGATGATTCCCCTATTCTTGTCCATCCTATCCAAAATCCTAATTGACACTCCATTCCCCGAGCAAGATCAAGATATCCTAGTTCATCCAATCCCAAACGATCCCCTTCCATTTCATGAACACAATGTCCTTTCAAATCCCATTGACATTCCACTTCCTGAGAAAGATCAAGATATCCTTTCCATCCTTTATGATGATCCCATTGAAAGTCAAGAGCAAAGCACCTTTAAAGAGGATTCCAATGATCTTCCTCCTTGTCAAGATCAAATTATTCCTTCAGATCCTCCACAAGATCCACTTGTTCCTCCATCTCCTTGTCCTAATGCTCCATATACACTCCAAGATCGCATTTCTTTTGATGATCCCATTATTTCTCCCATTCCATCTCTTGAAGAGCCTGTCATTGAACCATGTCCACTACACAATCCTAGTCCCCCTCATGATCCTAATCCCCCTCATGATTCTAACGTGTCAGTGCAAGATGTTCATGAACCCTCAACATGCATAATGGGTTCTTCCACTTTGGTGCAATCCGATCCACTTCAAGATCTCATTATTTCTCTCATATCATATCCACCTCATAATGGATTCGTGTCTTCTTCCCAAAGAAAAGAGTATCCTACAAGTCAAGATATTCATAAAGGCAAAGGAGTAGATCTCCATAAGCAAGCATCCCTTCATGTTAAAGAAGATCTTAAGGGTCATGTCTACACAACTCACTCTCAAGACGTTGGTATCCCTTCAAAATCAAAACATACACCTTCCCCATCATACTTTCCATCCATCTTAGGTCCTTATATTCCTTCATTCTCTATGCAAGGTCAGCAAAGGCATACATCCTTGAGTAAATTTCATCCATCCAAAAGAAGTCCATTTCATTCATATCCATCCATGCATTCCTTTCCCCCTCCAAGCAATTTGGATGCCAAGTATAAAAGTCATAAGTCTAGAAATCCACATGTATTCAAGGATCAACATGTCAAAGCAAAGAAAAATATGAGCCAAAAAGAAAAGGAAAAATCCAAAAGGTCACAAAGGCCCATTGCTAAAAAACAAAAGTCAAAATCTATATGGGTTCCTAAATCCCTTGTGCAAGTAATGCACTCCAAGGAACCACAAAAGCATGAAAAATCAAAAACCATGTGGATCCCTAAGCGGATCCTTGAAGCACAAAAGCCTAAAGAAACATAAAAATTGGCATCTACAATTGCTATTCCTCCATCCAAACATTCCAAGTCTATTCCTCCATCACCTTCTTTATCCATTTTCGGCCCTTATGTCCCAAAATCCATAGCCTTTCCTTCGTCAAAATCTCAATATCCAAAATATGTCTTTCCTCCATCAGGCCATCACCCCTCAAGGTGTGTGCCAATGTCGATCTTGCCTTCATTTCCATCCAGTGAAGCCCAATTCTTCCAATACCCTATCCATTATCCAATGCATATTTTCCATCCTTCGATCCCTTTGATCCAATCCTTTGCATAAATCCTTGCCTTAGTTTCATCTTATTTTCCATGTCCTTATCCTACCAACATCTTTGAGCATACTTTTAAAGGTCATGGTCCATTTTTTTTTCAAGGCTACTATCCAAGCAAAAAGACACTTGATTCCTTCTTCCATCCCTATCATGTGTCCATCTTCTATTGAAAAAGTCAAAATCCAAAATACAAAAAAAATAAAATAAAAAAAAATCAAATAATGTTCTGAAAAAAAACCAAAAAAATCAAATAATGTCCTGAAAAAAATGAACAAATTTTTTTTCAAAACATTCAAATTCCAAAAACAATTCCTTTGGCATTTTGCATTTTGTCAATAAATACCCCCTTTGTGCATAGACAGATCGCTGAGCATACATCCAACGACAATCAATCAAACATTGTGCTTTAATGAAATCACGCATTAACAGATGAACTTTTCAATCAAACCAGGCATTCAAACTGATCAAAATTGTCATGTCAATCACTCAACATCAATATCATTTGTCCTTGTCACTATTATAATGGGTCTTATACAGGGTGTGGTATACTCCAAACCAGACTGTGTCCTGTCTTAGACAGGGTACCGCATTCCCTGGAACCAGACAACATGATCATTCTTGTTTTCCACTTTTGACAATGATGATCAGAATGTTTGTTTGACTTGTTTGAATTTGCGAGTGTTATCTTTTTATTGATTTATTTTTGGCTTCGACCATGTTCCTATGGTGCTCGATGATGTCACTAAGTGATTTAGAGTGGTCGGGATGGCTCATGGTCCTTTATTATTTTTTGTCTTCTATTTGTGGAGTGTTTCATAACATTCTGGGGCAAGTTTGTCTTAGGATTTTTGAACTATTCCTTGTCTGTGAACATGTCTGTCTTACGCAAAGGGATTGCATTATCGATCTGGCCTTCATTGCCATGTTGCGCCGCATCCATTTTGCCATATCAAATAAAGGTTCTCACCTACTTATGTGCATATGTGAAAGCAAGTTTTCCTTCATCTCTAATTGTCTTCTGTCTAATTTCTTCTTACTAACATTTCTTCCATCAGTCTTGGCAGTCCGTTCGAACCTATCGTCTTCTGTCATTCTTATCGATCACTTGGCCTCTTTTCTAGATTTTTCCGGCCAATTCCTCGAGGGGGCATGCATATGTCATTATTATTGTCTGGGGCATTTTCATTATTGTTCTTTCAAACAACGCTTAAAATTGCATTGTCTCAAAGAGGGGCAAAATGTAGACACCTAAAAATGGTCAACGCTTGCGGAGTCATACTTTAACATTGGCACATTGCCTTATTTTAGGTTTTTGCATCACATTAACATTTCTTCTATGCTGCGTACTTGGTCTTTATCATTTGCGAGCATCGAGTCCTTCTGCATTCCTCATTTTTATCACTTTTGAATTAGGGTTTTGTCCTCTTATCAATCTTGTCATTTTGTGATCGATTTGTCATCGATCCTCGTCCTTGTCAATCTCGTCAATTTTGTGATCGATTTGTCATTGATCCTTTTCCTCTTCAATCATGTCAATTGGCGCATATCAATTTGGTCTCTTTATCAATATTGGTCAATTTGTCAACCAATCTCAATTGTTTATCAATCAAATCATTTATCAAGTCAAAATCATGATTGAATCGACATCAATTATCTTTTGTCAGGACCTAATTGTTGTTCTTGCATTTCTAATTCATCTTCTAGGGTTTTATGATTTATTCATTTAATCTTGTTTGTCATTTTCCCTCTCGGTTAAATAATTTATTTATTTATCCTAAGTCTTCTTGTCACAATTAAATATTTATTTAATTGGCTAATTAATTCCCTCTCTTTTTGTGAATTAATTAATGAATGAAAAATTGTTAATTAATTCACCTAATTTTCTAATTTCATCATTTCTAATTTTCCTAATTCCTAATTTCCACCTCATTTTCTAATTTGTCAAATTCAATTTCCACCTAATTAATTTCTCTCTAGTCTTTCCCTATTTTTGTGCTTCGGTGGAAGCATGAATTTCTCATGCGTCATACTATTGGCATAGTAAGATGTCATAAGCTTTTAGTCCTCTAACCTTTGCATTGGCAATATGTCATAATTCATGACATAGAAGGTGTCATAACCTTCTTCCTTCAACTCAATTTTGCCATTTTGAAATCAATTGCCTCTAATATCAATTTCATGCTAATCTTGTCTTTTCTCCAATTTATCAATAAATTGGATGAATTTATTCAATCAAAGTCCATGGTCGAATCAATCACGCTTCTAGTACCCTTATGCTGTCGTCTCGTCTTGTCAATCTTGCTTTCACATTAGGCTTATGCACTTGAAGGTGATATCCACAAAACAAAGCAATTTGAAGGAGAAAGAAGGACAATGGAGCCACATGAAGGAGACATCTACATTTGGTTTGCTTAGATCTCATTTTGAATGTCTTTTCTTCATGTTTTCATTGAATGTAATTAGGATTTATCATTGCAATTTAGTTTTCGTGATTGAGCTAGGCTAATGTTTATATTGCTTTGATGATTTCCACATTTCCTATCTACAATTATAGTTTTACTATTTATGCTTACATCTGTCTAACCCTACATGTAATGACTTAATTAAAGTGTTGTGTCTTATAGCTTGCAGATACTTATTCCACTTTTCACACACAACTGGGATCAAGAATGTGAATAGCGCCTTCAACAAATCAAAGAATACCTATCTACTCCACAAATACTGATGCCACCAATTCAAGGTAAACCATTGATTCTATACATATCAGCTACCGATTCATCACTGGGGGCACTTATGGCACAACAAGATGAAAATAAAAAGGAAAGAGCTATATATTATATCAGCAGAACCTTGATGTCTTATGAAATGAACTATACTATAATAGAAAAAGCCTGTTTGGCATTAATCTTTTCATCACAAAAATTGAGACACTACATGTTAGCACATTCCATCAAGATAGTAGCTAAGATTGATCTGCTCAAATATCTTCTCAACAAAGCAACACTTACAGGAAGATTGGCTAAATGGGTCATGGTTCTTCTAGAGTTTGATATTGAATATGTAGAACGCAAAGCCATAAAAGGACAAGTAATTGCAAATAAACTTGTTGCTACTCCACTTGAAGACACTCAACCTTTGCATATAGAATTTCCCAATGAATCTATCATGCACCTTACTCAACAATCATGGAAGATGTTCTTTGATGGGTCTTTCACTCAACATGGTTCTGGTGTTGGAACAATTTTTATTACTCCTCAAAAATATTCAATCCCGAAGGCTTACAAGATTCTCTTCCCTTGCACAAACAACATTGTAGAGTATGAAGCTTTGGTAAATGAGATCAAGTTGGCTATTGAATGGAAGGTTCTATAATTACACATCTATGGAGATTCTCAGTTAATCATCAACCAAATCAATGATGCATATCAAACTCAAGATAAGAAACTGATGCCTTATAAGAGAATGGTGGATGATCTCAAGAAATATTTTCCTTTTGTATCATTTTAGCAGATCCCCAGATCAACAAATAGAGCAACAGATGCTATGGCCATCTTGGCATCTATACCAGAGTTACAAGAATATGATTTTTGCTTTGAATTCCTAGTGGAAGAATTACATTACCATGCCTATGATTCTCCTAAGTCCTAGATAGTCTATTCTATTATTGGACATGACTCATCTTGCTACAGCCACATTTACTCTTATCTACGAGACCAAATTATCCAAGAAAATCTTACCCGTAATGAGAAAAGGAACCTAACCTGAAATGCTTCACGGTATGTCATCATCGCTAATGATCTATTTAGGTGATGTTTGGATAGTACTTTGCTTAGGTGTCTAGAAATTGAAGAGTCCCAACACGTATTCTCTAAAGTCCATGAAGGTATTTGTGGACCTCATTCAAATGGTTTAACTTTAGCTTGGAAACTACTAAGGGTTGGCTACTACTGGCTAGACGTGGAAAAAGATGCTATAAAATTTTCTAAAACTTGTGAGAAGTTTCAGCTACATGGGAATCTCATACATGCTCCAGCAAGGGATCTCATACCCTTCATTACATATTGGCCTTTTCAGTAATGGGTGTTTGATCTCATTGGCCAAATATATCCTACATCATCTAACAGACACAAGTTTATCATAACTACCACTGAGTACTTCACTAAGTGGGTAAAAGCGGTTCCACTAATCAAAGCAACCAGTAAACAAGTAGCTTTGTTCATCCTTAACTATATCATTTGCAAGTATGGGATACCTTCATCCATTGTGACTGACAATGGAGGATAATTCAAGAATAAAGATCTAGACAAGCTCTGTGAGAATTTCAAAATCAAACAACATTGGTCATCCATATATTACCCTCAAGGTAATGGACAAGTTAAAGCATGTAACAAACATCTGCTAACTATCTTACATAGAATAGTAAACAAATCTGGGAGGGATTGGCATCTGCATCTCAATCCTGCACTATGGGTTTATAGAACAAGTATTAGAACACCTACTGGGGCTACACCTTTTTCTTTAGTGTATGGATCCAAAGCAATCTTACATATTGAGGTGGAAATACCGTCTTTGAGAGTTTCTTTGCAAGGTATCGTTATTGATGAAGACTATAGAATATCTAGATTGCATTTGATCATCTGAGAGTGTATCAAAAGAGAATTTCTAAAGGATATAACAAGAAGGTCCGACAATGAGAATTTCAGGTTGGTGACCTTGTTCTGAGAGAAAATCCTAAAAATCAACAGTTTCGAGACAACAAAGGGAAGTTTGAATCCAACTGGTTGGGTCCCTACATCATTACTACAATCTTTGGCTCTGGTGCCTATTAGCTCTCAACATCAGAAGGAGAATAGCTCCGTGAACCGATCAACACCATCCACTTGAAAAATTTCTTCACTTAGTATTCTCTGCTCCAGTAACCTGTACAACTGAAAAAGTCCTTAAAAAAATCATAAAAAACATAAAATGTCCTGAAAAAAAAAAAGAAAAAAAAAGAAGAATCTTTGCCAAGCAGGTGAAAACCTGGCAAAAAGGCATCTCTTGTACTCAAGCGCTTCATCTATCAATTCAACATTGGCATTTCCCACTTTCCTGCATCTTTGATTTCGCTTGTACATATTTTTTAGTCACTTTTTGTGACATCTTGGTTCTTTTAGAACCCTCATGGATTGAAATTGATCAATGTCCTAGTCTTAGGGTAATCGACTGAGCAATTTACATTTCCTAAGCAGTATCATCCAATTCATCATTTTGTCAGTGATACCTGGTCATCCAATCTGAGTCAGTTACCTGTCTCTTAACTAGTGAAGATTTTTATCATTGAGTACACAAGCAAAATAGCATCACTCCAAACAATCACTAAACAGTTTGAGATATGCATGAAATTTTCTTTGTGTGCTATCTTTTATATTGGTTTTTGATTATTATTCCCTCTGAGTAACTCGAGGAAGTCTATCTTGACTAAGAGGAGAAAGGATTGGGGCATAATATTTTCTTTGTTTTCTGCTTGTAGGAATGATTCTGATGATCTGGAAACATCTAATCAGCTGGGTGTTTGTGATAAGTTCCTTCACATTAAGGTGAAATCACCACACATACCCTGACTCCACTTATTTGTATGCTACAAAGAGGTTGGCATCATTTCTTTGTTTGTTTTGAGTGAATTTCTTTAAATGTGCAATCTGGATGCATGCGTAATCTATCCAAGGATATGAACAAAAAAAGGGTCATTGTGGACAAGATAATTAATATTGCACATGAAAAGGAAGGAACTCTATTCTGCCTATTATGTTATGCTCAGTGATGAAAATTAAGCATTTCAAATCCAATGACTAGGTTTAGTTTGCATTCATTCTGCATTTTGTGCATTTCGAGTGATTTCTGCATGATAACAATGATCTCTTTATCTTTTGAATAAGAAGTTTCATCATTTCTTGGCTAAGTGGTCTCTTTTTCATCATTTCCCCAATCGAGTACTTTTGTATTGAGATATTAGCTGCATACATAAACATATTATATGGATCCATACATTTCATTATATACTTATTTGCATTCATATTATTGCATAAAAACTAAAAAAATTGCATTTATAGTTACTCATTTTCATCCTTTAATTGCATATGAAAAGAAACAAAATTAAAAAAAAATCCATATTCATCGGCATTACATACATCCATACTAAAAAAATATGCATACATATAGCATAAAGCATATAAAAAAATATCTCATAATCAATAAACACAAGTACAATGACATCAAACCAAGATCTTGTCTATATCATCATAAATATCTCAGACTACAAATGATATCAACTATCATATTTAATCTCTCATCAGAGCAAGAATCGTATAGGCTACAAAGAATGGGGTATATAACAAAATCTAGGAGCTATAAAAAATCTAGCTCTCTCCCTCTCCCTCATCACCAAGTGGTGGATGAGGTGGATCCTGCTGACCAGCATCTTGCCTAGGTGGCCGAGCTCCCTCAGATTGAGCCATATACTGAGAATATGGGAAAACCTGTTGTGCTACCGGAACTGCTATGCTATGTGTTGCAACGTAATAAGCTGCTTGACTGGTCTGATGCAAAACTTCCCACTGAAGAGCATCTCACTTTGCCCTAACCTCAGCCAACTATCGATCTCTCTCTACCCTCATCTCAACGAGTTGACGATCACGCTCAGCTCTAACCTCCGTCAACTGTTGGTCTCGCTCAGCAAGCTATGTCTGAGGCACTGTCAACTATGACTGCAAACATGCTAATCTCAATCTCATAAACCATGTTGCATCAGTTGTCCCCTATTCCCTCACAGGCTCTTCGCCTCCATCTCCACCTCCATCTTTGCCTCCATCTCCACCCTACTCATCCCTCCATTGTCGCATCTGTCTAGGAGCTACTCACTCCTCCTATCCTCCACCCTTCGCTGCCCTGGATCCACTAGTCCCAACACCAATAGCTCCAAGGGATCCACCCTCCCCTCTTTGCTTCTATCTCCCCCCAACTGGTACTCTATTGCTGCTAGCACCAGGATCACCACTTGCCTTCCTAGAACCCTCTTCTCTCTATCCCTATGTTTGTCCCTATATTTGTGCATGTGCAGGGGCCTCATCCTTAGCCTCCTTTAAGAGAGGTGCATACTCAAGCAGATCAATAAATATAGGAAAGGGATGACTCTAAAACCAATCCCTGTAATGGGGCAATACCCCCGCATCTGCAATATCCTTCAGATAGTCCTATCAAAGTCATTGCAATCTAGTAAGCACCTGCATGCTCAATGTGTATGATAGCCTAGGGGCCCATCCTCATCTCTCCTTGCCCCATAATGGGCATAGGCGGTGAAATCCTATGAAATTCCCTAAGGCCTTCCATACTGCCTCATCACCTGAGATACAACAAACCACTCAATAATGGTCATAGATCTGCCAATAAAAGGACTGGTCATGAACATATCTCTCCATTGAGCTCTCCAATCATCCCATAGCTCTAGACCCCTGTATAGTCTCCATACAACAATGATAAGATCATGAAGTTGTCATCCCCAATAATTTGTCTTGCCCAGATGGGACTGAGTAACATATCCAGAATATCTATAAACAATCGACTGGTGTGGATCTCTAGCATCATCAATAATAAGTCTACAAACTGGGATATGCTCCCATGCCCAAATCTGTACAACCAACACTCCTATTTCCATGCTCTTCCCATCCCTGTATGCAATCTCATGCATCTCACGATACATGTGGGCTAACAAAAAAACATCCCCACCCTAGTCTCTCAAGATGAGTCAGTAGTCTCTCGAGCATCCTAGCCCGGCCACATAAGAAGCCCTCCTACCCCTTGTTCGGCATAATGAAACACCCAATGAACCCTTCTAATACACATGCCAAGGGAAACTGCTCACTGTACCTAGCCATCATATCATCCCAGGTGATAGCCAGCTCAAGAATGTCCTCATCATGAAATATGCATCTCAAAGCTAAGATACCAGGACGCTGAGTAGAATCATAGTCAACCTTATCCCCAGCAAATGGAATCCTCAAAATCCTATACACATCCTCTAGAGTAATAGTCATCTCTCCCACTGGTAGATGAAATTTGTTATGCTCTGAATGGAACTGCTTAACAAGTGCAGTAAGCATCCCGTGATTCACACAGATATTAGGCATATGTAAAAGATAAGTAAAGTCACACAAATCAATATGTGCTCTACCTATATCTGATAGCTCATGGACTAGCCTCATTGTAGGAGGATAGACACACTGAAAGAGGATATGTGGTAGTCGAACCTACAAGAATCAAACAATAGAGCATCAACAAGTCATCCCAATTACACTATACAACATGTTAAACATCATGCAAATCCAAATACACCGAATGCCAAATAAATAATTCATATTTTGACCCTTAAAATGCTCACTATTTTTCATACAACATTTCACAATGTAAGCAGAAACTCGTACAAGTCAGGAATTTATGTAGCATGATAAAAGACTCCCATATGATAAAAGACATGCACTCGCACGATAAAATGGGCTCTCAACAAAACTCTCATATGATACATGGGATGACCCAAGACAACAAAACATATGGCTTAATACGACAAACCACAAAAGGATGGTTTGTCATATGAGAGACAATATCATGTTGCACGACAAAATGACAATGACCAATTTTGGACGACATGAAAAAGAAAAAAAATTCAACCAAAATTCAAAATTGATGAAATGCAAAGGCTTAAAATTGATTACTTAACGATGGCTCATAGTTTCACGGTCGATTATGTCTCTAGCACTCGAATCAATGCTCCTGGATCAAAATGACCATTTTTCTTCGTAGAAGGCTTTTCAAATTTCAAACTTGGAGAGCTTAAAATGAATTGAAAATGACACTTGGACCCCTTATATAGCCAAAACCCTAATTTTTCAACTTGCTCCGATGGACATGGAAATTGTACCCTTAGTTAATTTGCTCATCCTGATTCCATTTTCAGGATCGAAATCAAAATTCGAGATTGTTCTTCTAGTCAATTTTGCACAATGATCACTTAGTGCTTTCATCACTTTCTCATTCTTTTCTTCAATTTGTGCTCAATTTCTCATCAATCATCGCTAAATCTTCAGATGATCCTCTGGCTCAATCTTTGTGCTCAAATAATTATCATCGCCAACAATTGCCCAAAATCATGTACCCTCGCTATCTTTCGATTTCTCTCCCAAGGGGGCATACTCATGACCTCACATCTTCAATGTCGAGAAAATTTTCAAATCTTCATCTAAAGTCAAGCAAAAATATTTTGAAATAAAGAAAATCAAACAAATTCTTATTGCTTCATATCAAGTTGAGATCTCTCGATCATCTAAATCAAATTATTATCGCTAGGGGCATGTCAGTTTCATCGCTTCAATTCAAGCTGATATTGCCTTCATCTGAATTAGTCTCTTAACATTAATCAGTTTCTTTTCTTTTCATCAAGCTGATTATTCATTTAAACTCAATCAAAAGTTTAAAGAGTATCTTTGATCACACGCTCAATCTATGCAGGTGTTCAGTTTCATTGCTTCAAATCAAGCTAGACAGTTTATCTTCACTCATCGTGTCTTGATCCATCAAGTTCAAGATCGATTTTATCTTCACTCACTGTGTCTAGTGCAATCAAGTTCTAGTTCAGTAAGATCAGCTTCTTGATCAATCAAGTTCTAGTTTGGTATCTTTTCTCTTCATCGATCCTAGTTCAATCAAGTTTGGGATCGGTATCGCTTTAATCAACTCTATTCAATTTCATTGCTTAAAAATAAGCTAAACACCTCGCCCTTCATCTAGTTCATGATCAATCAAGTTCAAAATTGGTATCTCCTAGACATCAACTATTCTTTGAACCAATGCACTGCTCGCACATTAATTCAAAGAGGGAAAAATGTAATACCCTAAAAATGGCCACTTCAACCATGGGCCCCTAATCTCGACAACATCACCAAGGTCCTAACCAAAGGCAATTAAATCAACTTTGAGCACACAATTAATTAATTCTTCAATCATTAAATGTCACATGGCAAGCGAATTATTCTATATTAATTAAATATTTATTTAATTAATTAAATCATTCCAAGAAAATCATTTTGATCAACTATCTTGTTTAATTTATTAAATATCCTAGCATATTTAATTAATTAATAAATTTGCCATTTAATCATAAAAAAAAGAATTAATTTATTACAAAAGAGGAATCAATATGCAAAGCAAGAGGTAAATTGAAAATAGAATAAAAGAATTGAATTGAGAGAGAAATCAAACTTGAGATATTATTTCTTCTTCTAAATTGAGATAACTTGAAATCAGAAAAGCAATTAAAATGAATTATTAATCATTCTCTAAAATTGGAATTCAAAGCTTTTGAGAAAACAAGTTCAGTTGCATTGAAAAGACTTTTTTCTTGAATAAATCACAGTAATCGCATGGAATTACCTATTTTTATCTCAAGCGCATGGAATTAATTGAATTTTATCTCCAATGCAAACTCGAACTTATAATCTGAATGCATTTCAATCAAACTATAATTGGAATCTATCTCAAGGTTTATTGAATCTAATTTCTCAATTATTTCAATTATCCTAAATTGTGCTTTTTCTTGAATAATCTCAACCACTCATTGCTAATTGATCTTGACTGTTGGTCTCTCTTGTGATTCTCTATAAATTCTGCCTTCATCTCTCATTCAAAACACCCTGGAGATTTATTGTTATTATGCAGTTTTTGCTATGGAGTCATTGAAGATATTATGCTTGCTTTTTTTAGATTATTGCATCTTAGTTTAGCTTTTTGCATATTTAGTTCAATTATGATTGCTTGAATTCATTTAGCTTACTATTAATCCATCTAGCATAATCTTGCATCCATTTAGCTTAATATCATGCTCATATCAATTAAATCCTTCATCTTGGTGCAGTCTAGTCACTGGTATTACTTATACAAATCTGAGAGCAAGTCTATACTCGCATCTTTTAGAAGGCAATTGGTCGATTTGTTATGGTTTTATTATTCATGCTTATATTTGTGTAAACATACATGTAATGACTTAATTGAAGTGTTGTGTCTTACAGCTTGCAGATACTTATTCCACTTTTCACACACACAAGTACTTGGGAGTAGATTCTTCCCCACCCTTTCACTATGATACCATAGTGTTTGGTTACTGACTCGATTTGGCTTCTAGATACTAAAGATATTAGTTAGGGTTCTGTTCAGGTGGTCATAATTGGCAGTGTGTTACACTTCGTTAAGGAGGTCTCTTAGTATGAAGAGGTTACGCTCTTTAGGTTTTCACATACCATATAGGCACTGAGGAAGGCATAACATCGTTATGAAAACATGTATGGGTATGTGCACCAAGTTGTGGTACCAAAAGGGGGTCTTAAGATGCCACTTTTTTCTGAAATCAGCAAAGTTTGAACTTCAATGACAGATTGAAGATAGTTACACTCCAAAATTGAAGATGCAACAAGAACAAGAGTTAGATTTCTTCGAGTCTACTTTATAAACTACTAATTTGTTTTAAAATGGTGGAGATTAAGGCCTTCAAAAAGGGGGGGCACAAAAAGTGCTCGTGTTTTTATGCAAAAAACATAACATAGCATCTGTTGTGGCCCCCGTAAAATGTTAATTTTTTTTTTTAATTTTTTAAATCACTTTGGTTAGAAATTAGCTAACACCTTGTAGTTTATGCCATATTTTTCAGCAAATTTTTCAATTAGTATATGATTTTTTACTAATTTTTGAAGTGGACACATCTTGAAAAACAGAAATTTGAGCGTGCTCCCCCCTAAAATCATTATTAACTAATCAAAACTCAATTTTTATTTTTTTTAAATTGTGTAGAATGGAGTCTAGTTTCTAAAAATACAAGTTTCTTTAAAATGTGATGGACGTGTAAAAAACTATACCCAAAATAGTGCATGTTGGTTTTCGACCAAAAGTGGACACACTAACAAAAGAAATTATAGATGAAAGCCTTAATGAAATCAAAATGCGAAAAAAATTACATGCTTGGATAGCTAAGAGAGAGATTGAGGTTGCTATGGTGTTTTTTTTTAGTTTCATTTAAACACATGCAAACCTGATGGAGAGCATAGCCAAAAATATGTGAAATTTTTTAATCTTCTAATAAAAACATATCTCAGGCCTGAAATGATCGTCCAACCGTTTGGGTTGGATGCCCAAGTACAATCCAACCCAAAGGGTTGGTGGTTTCCAATACAAACCATTTTGTGAGCACCAAATATGGTGCTCGCCCTATTTGGCGCTCGCCAAATACAAAATTTTGATTTTTTCACATTTAGTGCGCCCCAAATTTGGCACTCGCCAAATGTGAAAAGTCATTTTTTGCATTTGGCAAGCCCCAAATTTGGTGCATGCCAAATGTTCTGCATTATCCAATGTGAAGGGTTTGTTAGCATTCTTCTCTATAGGACTTATAATGTAGATTCTAGTCTTAAGAGGATTATATAAAATTTCAGACAGTCAAATTTCAGTAATCAACATGCTCCTATTAGCATTCTTCACCTATGTATCTCACTCTCTTTATCATCCCCAAACTCTAGACCTATTTATATCCCTCTCTAGTCTCTCTCACTTTTCTCTTTCCTCTCTAGGTAAACCCAACTTCTCTACCTTTCATTCCTTCCTTAACCCCATATCTATCCTTGACTCCCTCCCTCTCTCTTCTTCTCTCTCATTCTCTTATTATTTCACTCCCCTCCCTCTCCATTCTCTTGGTCACTACTTATCCCTTCTATCTTCTCTCTCCCCATATCTAGGTCTCTTCCTCCCTCCCTATTCACCTCACTACCTCTCCCTCCTATATTATTGCCCACCTCTCTCCCCCCCTCTAGGTATCTCACCTAATTAATTGTCCACCCTCTAGTTCTCTCCCCCCATCTCCATATTTCTCTCCCTATCCCTTAACCCTATCTATTTATGAACTCTCTCCCTCTATTCTCTCTCTCCAAACCTATGTATCTCCTCATTCCTTAGGTCTCTGAATCCTTCTATGTCTACCACTCAATCCATCCCCTCTTAGTCATCTCTTTTCTCTTCTATCTATTCCCTCTCTCCATTGTCTAGGTTGTCACCTCTCCCTCCTACTCTCTCTCCCTCCCTCTCTAAAATTTATAGCTTTCTCCCTCATTCCCTCTCCACCTCTATACTTATCCATTAATGTCTCATTAGGCACCTATCTTTATGCCCCTCTCATCTATCTCTCATCTATCTCTCCCATCTAGGTATTTAACCTCTCTCTCATACTCTACATATCTCATCTCTCTATTTATCCCCTCTCTAGTTTTCTCCCTTCCTCTCCACCTCTCTCTCCATCACCACCTACCCATATCCCTTTATGTACTCTCTCCTTCTCTTATTTCTTTTGTCACCTCTTTATCTACCAAAAAATATAGACCTATCACTCTCGCTTTCTTCTCTCTATTTCGTCTATCTTCCCTCTCTAGGTCTCTCCTATACTCTCTCCCTCTGTCTCTCACCTTCCCTCCTTATCTCCATATCTATCCTTCCCTCCCTCCATCTCTCTTCTCTTCTTATTGTTTTTCTCCACTCTCTCTGTTTTCTCTTAATGAATACCTCTCCCTCCTAACCTCTCTTTCCATACCTATTTTTCTCCTTCCCTCCATCTTTACATATCTACATCTCCCTCTTTGTCTCGTAATCCCCCTATGTCTCATTTACCTATATCTTTCCACCCTAGGTCTCTCACCTCTCTCTTCCTAGGCTCTATATCTCTCTCCTCTCTAATTCTTTCCTTTCCACCTCCTTACCCTTGTTTCTCTCTTTGTGAAATTATCTCTCTTATTTTAATCTCTCTCTTCCTCACCTATCTACTCTTCCCTCTCTAGGTCTCTCAGCCACTCCCTACCAACCTCTCCCTTTCTTCATAGATCTCTCTTTCTCTTTATTCTTCCATCTCCCCTCTTTTTTCTCCCTCCCCTATATAAGATTTAGATAATAGTTTGTAGGATATAAGGTTTATTGTATGGGGTACAATATTGATACAACATTGTTTAGGGTAGATAGGGTTGAGGGTAGTGGTCGTATTGATACTTGGGACACCATATGACCCCTTAAGACACCATATGACCCCTTAATATACCATATGACCCCTTACGACACTATCTGACCCCTAACAACACTATCTGACCCCTTAGGACACCATATGACCCCTAACAACACCATATCATGTCCTAAGGGGTCATATTGGTCATTAAGGGTCATATGGTGTCCTAAGGGGAAATATGGTCTTCTAAGACCCCTTAGGACACCATATGACCCCTAAAAACACCATATAATGTCCTAAGGGGTCATATGGTGTCTTTAAGGGTCATTTGGTGTCCTAACAACAAATATGGTCTTCTATGACCCCTTAGGACACCATATGACCCCTAATGACACTATATGGTGTCCTAAAGGGTCATATGGTGTTTTATGACCCCTTAGAACACCATATAACCCCTAACAAAACCATATGGTGTCCAAAGGGGTCATATGGTTTCCTAAGGGGTCATATGATGTCCTAAGGGGTCATATGGTGTTGTATGACCCCACATGACACCATATGGCCCCTAATGACACCATATGGTGTCCTAAGGGGTCATATGGTGTCATTAGAGGTTATATGGTGTCCTATGGGGTCATATGGTGTTTTATAACCCCTTAGGACACCATATAACCCCTAACAACACCAAATGGTGTCTGAAGGGGTCATATGGTGTTCTATGACCCCTTAGGACACCATATAACCCCATACAATAGCATATAACCCCTAACGACACCATATGGTGTTCCAAGGGGTCATATGGTGTTCTATGATCCCTTAGGACACCATATGACCCCTAATGACAACATATAGTGTCCTAAGGGGCCATATAGTGTTCTATTACCCCTTGGAACACCATATGAGCCCTCAGGACACCATATGACCCCTAAAAACACCATATGTTGTCTTAAGGGGTCACATGGTATTATATATCCCCTTAGGACACCATATGACCCCATATGACACCATATGACCCCTCACAACACCATATGGTGTCCTAAGGGGTCATAGAACACCATATGACTCCTTAGGACACCATATGACCCCTAATGACATCAGATGACCCCTTAGGACACCATATGGTGTCTTTAGGGGTCATATGGTGTCCTAAGGGGTCATAGAACACCATATGACCCCTTAGGAAACCATATGATCCCTAACAACACCATATGACCCCTTAGGACACCATATAGTGTCCTTAGGGGTCATATAGTGTCCTTAGCGGTCATATGGTGTCCTAAGGGGTCAAATGGTATCCTAAGGGGTCATAAGACACCATATAACCCCTTAGGACACCATATGACCCCTAACGACATCATATGGTGTCTTTAGGGGACATATGGTGTCCTAATGGGTCATATAATACCATATGACCCCTTAGGGTACCATATGACCGCTAACGACACCATATGACATGTCCTAAGGGGTCATATTATGTCTTAAGGGGTCATAGAACACCATATGACCTTTAAGGACACCATATGACCCCTAAGGATACCATATGACCCCTTAGAACACCATATTGTGTCGTTAGGGGCCATATAGCATCATAAGGGGTCATAGAACACCATATGACCCCTTAGGACACAATATACCCCTAACGACACCATATGACCCCTAACGACACCATATGGTGTCCTAAGGGGTTATATGGTATCCTTAGGGGCCATATGGTGTCCTTAAGGGTCATATGGTGTCATAAGGGGTAATAGAACACCATATGACCCCTAACAACATCATATGACCCCTTAGGACACCATATATGGTGTCCTAAGGGGTTAAAGAACACCATATGACCTCGTAGGACACCATATGACCCCTAACAAAACCATATGACCCCTTAGGACACCATATAGTGTCCTTAGGGGTCATATGGTGTCCTAAGGGGTCAGATGGTGTCCTAAGGGGTCATAGAACACCATATAACCCCTTGGGACACTATATGATTCCTTAGGACACCATATGACCCCTAATCACACAACATGACATGTCTTAAGGGGTCATATGGTGTCTTACAAGGTCACAGAACACCATATGACCCCTAAGTACACCATACGACCCCTTTGGACACCATATGGTGTTGTTACGGGTCATATGGTGTCCTAAGGGGTCATAGAACACAATATGACCTCTTAGGACACAATATGATCCCTAACCACACCATATGACCCTAACGACACTATTTGACCCCTCAAGACACCATATGGTGGTCTTAGGGGTCATATGGTGTAATAAGGGATCATATAACACCATATGACCCCTTTATGACACCATATGACCCCTTAGGATACTATATGACCCCTAACAATGGTGTCGTTAGGGGTCATATGGTGTCCTAAGGAGTCATATGGCATGCTAATGGGTCATAGAATACCATATGACCCCTTAGGACACCATATGACCCCTAACAACACTATATTGTGTCCTAAGGGGTCATATGGTGTCCTGAGGGTTAATATGGTGTTCTATGACCCCCTAGGACACCATATGACTCCTTTTAACATCATAGTACATGACATGACCACTTGTGACACCATATGACCCCTCAAGACACAATATAGTGTTGTTAGGGGTCATATGGTGTCCTAAGGGGTCATATGGTGTCGTTAGGAATCATATGGTGTCCTAAGGGGTCATATGGTATTCTATGACCCATTAAGACACCATACAACCCCTTAGGACACTATATGACCCCTAATGACACCATATGGTATCGTTAGGGGTCATATGATGTCATAAGGGGTCATAGAACACCATATGACCCCTTAGGACACTATATGGTGTCATTAGGGGTCATAGAAAACCATATGACCCCTTAGGACACTATATGGTGTCGTTAGGGGTCCTATGGTGTCGTTAGGGGTCATATGATGTCCTAAGGGGTCATATAATTTCCTTAGGGGTCATAAAACATCAAATGACCCCTTAGGACACCATATGGTGTCGTTAGGGCTCATATGGTGTCTTAAGAGATCATATGGTATCCTAAGGGTTCATAGAACACCATATGACCCCTTAGGACACTATATGACCTATAAAAACACCCTATGTTGTCCTAAGAGGTCATATGGTGTTCTAAGATAGATAGTAATGGTTTCCTAAGGGGTCATATGGACCATTATTCTCCTGCACATACCCAGATAGGTTATATAGAGATATAAGATACCTAGAGGGGGAGAGAGGCATGAGAGACCTAGATAGGGTTAGAGAGAGAGGGTTGAGATAGATTAAGGGGGATAGAGAGAGTTTGGTAATGAGATATGGATGGAGATGTAGAGAGGTGGAGAGGGAATGAGGGAGAGACCTAGAGAGGGGTAGAAAGGGTGTTATGGAAAGCTGGTGATGTAGACGGTAAAGAGAGAATAAGAATTAGTAGAGAAGGGAGAGATAGATGGGTATAAGGAGGGAGAGGGAGATAGAGAGGGAGAGGGGAAGAAAATAATGGAGATGCCTCTAAATGGGAGGGAGGGATAAGAGGAGAGATGAAAGAATAAAGAGAAAGAAGAGTATGAGGGGATTGAGGGAGAGGTAGACATGGAGGGACTACAAGACCTAGGGAAGGAGAAGATAGAGAGGTGGGGGAAAGAGAGAAGAGGAGAGAGTTCAAAAATAAATAGGGGTAAAGGGGGAGGGAGATAGATGGGAAGAGAGGGAGAGAAAAAAAGAGGGGACAAATAGATAGGTGAGAGAACTATATTGGGAAAGAGATGGGAAACCTAGATGACAAGAGAGAGGAATGAGATAGATAGAGGGGGGAGAGAGAGGTGAGTAATGAGAAATGATGGAGAGGTGGATAGGTGGAGAATAAGCAAGTGATAAGCCTAGAGAGGTGAGAGAGAGTTGATGACCTAGAATGTAGAGAGAGAGAGAGAATAACATAGGAAGAGAGAATAAAAAGGTGGGGGAGTGAGATATATATGGGGGTATGTATGGATGGGGAGGTAGAGAGGGAGAGGGGAAGAAAGGAATTGAGAGACCTAGAGAGGGGAGGGAGAAAGAAGAGAAGATATATAAGAACAAAGAGAGGAGTAAGAGGGGATGGATGGAGAGGTAGACATGGAGGGAGTGAGAGACCTATAGAAGGAGGAGATAAAGAGGTTAAGGGAGGAAGAGAAAAGAGGGATTTCATAAAGGTATAGGGTTAAGGAGGAGGGAGAGAGAGGTAGAAAGGAACAAATAGAACTATAGAGGGGGCATATAGATAGGTGAGAGGCCTAGATGGCTAGAGATGAGTGTGATATATAGAGGGGGATAAAGAGAGGTAGGTAACGAGACCTATATGCAGAGGTAGATAGGTGGAGAGGAAGGGAGGGAAAAACCTAGAGAGGGGAGAGAGGTTGGGATGGAGAGGTAATGACCTAGAAAATGAAGATAGAGAATACAAGAGGAAGAGAGAAGAAGAGAGAGTGGAAGAGGGAGATAGAGAGGGAGAGAGGAAGAAAGGAAGGTAGAGACCTGGAGAGGGGAGGCAAGGAGAATAGAAGAGATAGAAGAACAAAGAGATGAGTAAGAGGAGATGGATAGAGAGGTAGACATGGATGGAGTGAGAGACATAGAGAATGAGGAGATAGATAGTTTTGGAGAGAGAGATAAAGAGAAGAGAGGGAGAGAGTTCATAAATAGATAGAGGTAAGGATAAGGGAGAAAAAGGTGGAGAGGGAGGGAGATAACTAGAGGGTGGACAATTAGATAAGTGAGAAACCTAGAGGGGGAGAGAAATGAGGGTAATATTATAGGGAGGGAGAGGTAGTGAGGTGAATGGCAAGGGAGGGACAACCATAGATATGGGGAGAGAGGATAAAAGGGATAGGTAGTGACCAAGAGAAAGGAGTGGGAGGGGAGAGAAACAATAAGAGAGTGAGAGAGAAGAGAGAGGGAGATAGTCAAGGATAGATAAGTGAGAGAGACAAGAGAGGGAGAGAGATAGGTCTAGAGTTTGGGGAAGATAAAGAGAGTGAGATACATAGATAAATAATGCTAATAGGAGCATGCTGATTATTGAAATTTGACATGTTGATTATTGAAATTTGACTAAGTCTAAAATTTTGTATGATCCTCTAAAAAACTAGAATCTAAATTATAAGTCCTATAGAGAGTGTGTGTGAAAAGTGGAATAAGTATCTACAAGCTATAAGACACAACACTTCAATTAAGTCATTACATGTATGGTTAGACAGATATAAGCATGAATAATAAAACCATCACAAATCGACTAATTGCCTTCTAAAAGATGTGAGTATAGACTTGCTCTCAGATTTGTATAAGCAATACCAGTGACTAGACTACACCAAGATGAATGATTTAATCTATATGAGCATGATATTAAGCTAAATGGATGCAAGATTATGCTAGATGGATGAATAGTAAGATATATGAATTAAAGCAATCATAATTGAACTAAATATGCAAAAAAGCTAAACTAAGATGTAATAATCTCAAAAAAAGAAAGCACAATATCTTCAATGACTCCAGAGCAAAAAGTTGTATAATAACAATAAATCTCCAGGGTGTTTTGAATGAGAGATGAAGGCTGCATTTATAGAGAATCACAAGAGAGACCAACGGTCAAGATCAATTAGCAATGAGTGGTTGAGATTCCTCAAGAAAAAACACAATTTAGGATAATTGAAATAATTGAGAGATTAGATTAAGTTAACCTTGAGATAGATTCCAATTATAGCTTGATTGAAATGCATTCATATTATAAGTTCAAGTTTGCATTGGAGATAAAATTCAATTAATTCCATGCACTTGAGATTAAAAAAAAAGGTGATTCCATGCATATTCTTTGATTTATTCAAGAAAAGAGTCTTTTCAATGCAACTGAATTTCTTTTCTCAAAAGCTTTGAGTTCCAATTTTAGAGAATGATTAATAATTCATTTGAATTGTTTTTCTGATTTCAATTTATCTCAATTTAGAAGAAGAAATAATATCTCAAGTTTGATTTATCTTCAATTCAATTATTTATTCTATTTTCAATTTAACTCTTGCTTTGCATATTGATTTCTCTTTTGTAATTAATTAATTCCTTTTTTATGAAGATTTAATGGCAAATTTATTAATTAATTAAATATGCTAGGATATTTAATAAATTAAATAGGATAATTGATCAAAATGATTTTCTTGGAATGATTTAGTTAATTAAATAAATATTTAATTAATATAGAATAATTCACTTGCCATGTGACATTTAATGATTGAAGAATTAATTAATTGTGTGCTCAGAGTTGATTTAATTGCCTTTGGTTAGGACCTTGGTGATGTTGTTGAGATTAGGGGCCCATGGTTTAGGTGACCAATTTTAGGGTATTACATTTGCCCCTCTTTAAATTGATGTGGGAGTAGCGCATTTGTTCAAAGAATAGTTGATGTCTAGGAGATACCAGTTCTGAACTTGATTGATCATGAACTAGATGAAGAGCGAGGTGTTTAGCTTATTTTGAAGCGATGAAACTGAACAGAGTTGATTAAAGCGATACCAATCTTGAACTTGATTGAACTAGGACCGATGAAGAGCAAATATATCGAACTTGAACTTGATTGATCAAGAAGCGGATCTTACTGATCTAGAACTTGATTGAACTAGACACAGTGAGAGAAGATAAAATCGATCTTGAACTTGATGGATTAAAACATGATAAGCGAAGATAAACTATCCAGCTTGATTTGATGCGACGAAACTGAACACCTACTTAGATTGAGCATGTGGTCAAAGATATTCTTTAAACTTTTGATTGAGTTTAAATGAATAATCAGCTTGATGAAAAGTGATGAAACTGATTAATGTTAAGACTGATTCAGATGAAGGCGATATCAACTTGAATTGAAGTGATGAAACTGATATGCCCCTAGAGATTGATTTGATTCAGATGATCAAGAAATATCAACTTGATATGAAGTGATGAAGTTGAGATGCCCTTAGCGGTAAGAATTTGTTTGATTTTCTTTAGTTTAAAATATTTTTGCACAACTTTTGATGAAAATTTGAAAATTTTCTCAACGTTGAAGATGTGAGGTCATGAGTATGCCCCCTTGGGAGCGAAATCGAAAGATAGCGAGGGTACATGATTTTAGGCAATTTTTGGTGATGATAATGACCTGAGCACAAAGATTGAGTCAGAGGATCATTTGAAGATTTAGCGATGATTGATGTGAAATTGAGTGCAAATTGAAGAAAAGAATGAGAATGTTGAAAGCGCTAAGTGGTCTCAGTTGTGTGAAATTGACTAGAAGAATGATCTCGGATTTCAATTTCAATCTCAAAAATGGAATCAAGACGGGCAAATCATCTAAGGGTACAATTTTCATGTCCATCAGAGCAAGTTGAAAAATTAGGGTTTTGGCTATATAAGGGGTCCAAGTGTCATTTTCAATTCATTTTAACCTCTCCAAGTTTCAAATTTGAAAAGCCTTCTGCGAAGAAAAATGGCCATTCCGATCTAGGAGCATTGATTCGAGTGCCAGAGACATCATAATCGATTGCAGAACTACGAGCCAACAGTAAGTAATCAATGTTATGCCTTCACATTTCATCAATTTTGGATTTTGGTTGAATTTTTTTATTTTTAATATCGTCCAAAACCGTTCAATGTCGTTTTGTCGTGCAAGACAATACTGTCTCTCATACGACAAACTATCCTTGTGTGATTTTTTGTATTAAGCTATATGTTTTGTTGTCTGGGGTCATCCCATGTATCGTACAAGAGTTTTCTTGAGAGCCCATTTTATCATGCGAGTGCATGTATTTTGTCGTATGGGAGTCTTTTATCATGCTACATGAATTTTTGACTCATACGAGTTTCTTCTTACTCTATGAAATGTCGTATGAAAAATAGTGAGCATTTTTAAGGGTCAAAACATGAAATTTGTAATTGGCATTTTGTGTATTGGATTTGTGTGATGTTTAACATGTTGTATAGCATAATTTGAATGACATGAGGCTAGTCCATGAGCTATCAGATATAGATAGAGCACATATTGATTTGTGCGGCTTTACTCACCTTTTAGAGACACTTGATATCCATGTGAATCACGGGATGCTTACTGCACTAGTTGAGAGGTTCCATTCACAGAATAACACCTTTCATCTACCAGTGGGAGAGATGACTATTACTTCAAAGGATGTGTACAAGATTTTGAGGATTCCATTTGCTGGGGATAAGGTTGACTACGATTCTGCTCAATGTCCTGGTATCTTATCCTTGAGATGCATTTTTCATGACAAGGACATCCTTGAGCGGGCTATCAGTTGGGATGATATGATGGCTAGATATAGTGAGCAGTTTTCATTGGCATGTGTATTAGTAGGGTTCATTGGTTGTTTTGTTATACTAGACAAAGGATAACAGGGCTTCTTATGTGGTTGGGCTAGGATGCTTGAGAGACTACTGACTCATCCTGAGAGATTAGGGTAGGGATCTTTTTTGTTAGCCCACATGTATCATGAGATGCATGAGATTGCATACAGGGATGAGAAGAGCATGGTAGCAAGAGTCTTGGTTCTGCAGATTTGGGCCTGGGAGCATATCCCAGTTTGTAGACCTATTATTGATGATGCCAGAGATCCACACCAGTCGATCATTTATAGATATTCTAGATACATTTTTCAGCCCCATATGGGCAAGACAGAGTATTGGTGATGATAGATTGATGATCTGATCGTTATTATATGGAGACCATACAGGGGTCTAGAGCTATGGGACGACTGGAGAGCTCAGCGGAGAGATATGTTCATGACCCATCCTCTTATTGGTAGATTTGTTACCATTATTGTGTGATTTTGTTGTATCTCGGGTTATGAGGCAGTATGGAAAGCCTCAAGGGATTTCATAGGATTTCATCGCCTACGCTCATTATGGGTACGAGGAGAGATGAGGATGGGCCCCTAGGTTGTCATATGCATTGAGCATGCAAGAGCTTGCCGCATTGCAACAACTTCGATGGGACTATTTGGAGGATATTGCAAATGCAAGGGTATTGCCCCAGTACACGGATTGGTTCCAACGTCATTCCTTCCCTAGATTTATAGATCTGGCTGAGCATGTGCCTCTCATAGAGGAGGCTAAGGATAAGGCCCCTGCACAGGCACAGGTACAAGGATGGAGAGTGAAGGGTCCTAAGCGGGCAGGTGGTGATCCTAGTGCTAGTAGTAGTAGAGTACCATCTGGGGGGAGATAGAGACAGAAAGGGAAGGGTGGATCCCTAGGAGCTATTGGTGTTGGGACTAGTGGTACTAGGGTAGTGGAGGGTGGAGGCGAGGAGGGTCGAGCATCTTCTAGACAAGTGTGACAATGGAGGGATGAGCAGGGTGGAGAGGGCAGTAGAGATGGAGGTAGAGATGGAGGCAGAGAGCCTATGAGGGAGCAAGGGGCAGTTGATCTAGTACAGTCCATGAGAGCGAGATTAGCAGGTTTGCAGTCATAGTTGACAGTGGCTCAAATACAACTTGCAAAGCGGGATCAACAGCTAGCGGAGGTTAGAGATGAGTACGATCATCATATCATTGATATGAGGGTAGAGCGAGATACTCTTTAGTAGGAGGTGTTGCATCAGATGAGTCGGCCAACATATTATGTTGCAGCTTATAGTGTAGTCATTCCTGTAGCGCAGCAAGTTGTCTCAATATATGGCGCGATCTGAGGGAGCTCGGGAACCTAGGCAGGATGTTGGTCAGTAGGATCCACCTCCTCCACCACCTGGCGATGAGGGAGAGGTAGAGAGATAGATTTTTATAGCTCTTAGATTTTTTTATATACCCAATTTTTTTGTAGCCCATATGATTCTTACTCTGATGGGAGATTGTAGATGGCAGTTGATATCATTTGTACCCTGAAACTTTTATTTGTACTCCAAGATATTTATGATGATATATATGAGATCTTGATTTCATTTCATCATACTTGTGTTGATTGATTATGAGATGTTTTTCTATATGCTTTATTCTATATGTATGGATTAGATCAGGGGATTAAGGTTATGGGATTATCTGTGTGTGAATAAAGTTTTAATCATATGCAGAGGTTTTGGTCAATCATAGGTGATCGAATTGGGTTTGTGTAAGAGGTTTAAGACCTCTGGTATTGAGCTTAATTGGAACTGTACTTAGGCATAGGAGATTCTATTCTTGCAATTCATTCATCTTTCTGGATTGTAGTATGAATTTCTTCAGTATGGATGTATGTAATGCCAATGAATATGGATGTTTATTTTTATTTCTTTTCATATACAAATAAATGATGAAAATGAGTAACTAGTAATGCAAAAAAATTATTTTTCTATGCAATAATATGAATGCAAACAAGTATATAATGAAATGTATGGATCTATATAAGATGCTTATGTATGTAGTTAACATCTCAATACACAAGTACTCGGTCAGAGAAATGCTGAAAAAGAGACCACTTAGCTGAGAAATAATGATACTTCAAACTCTCATTCAGAAGATAAAGAGATCATTGTTATCATGCATAAATTACTTGAAATGCATAAAATGTAGAACGAATACAACCTAAAACCTAGTCACTAGATTTGGAAGGCTTAATTTTCATCACTAAGTGTTTATAAACATAGCAAGTAGAATAGAGTTCCTTTCTTTTCATGTGTAATATTAATTATCTTGTCCGCAATGACCCTTTTATTGTTCATATCCTTGGACAAAGTACGCATGCATCCGGATTGCACATTTAAATAAATTCCCTCAAAATAGACAAAGAAATGATGCCAACCTCCCTGTAGCATACAAATAAGCAGAGTCGAGGTATGTGTGGCAATTTCACCTTGATATGAAGGCACTTATCACAGACACCCACCTGATTAGATGTTTCCAGATCATCAGAATCATTCCTACAAGCAGAAAAAAAAATATATATTATGCCCCCAATCCTTGCTCCTCTTAGTCAAGATAGACTTCCTCGAGTTACTCAGAGAGAATAATAATCCAAAACCAATATAAAAGACAGCACACGAAGAAAATTTCAATCATATCTCAAAATGTTTAGTGATTGTTTTCAGTAATTTTGTTTTTCCTGTGTACTCAGTGATAAAACTCTTCAGTAGTTTGGAGACAGTTGACTGACTCAGAGTGGATGACTGGGTATCACTGACGTAATGATGACTTGGTTGATACTGCTTAGGACACATAAATTTCTCAGTTGATTACCCTAATACTAGGACATTGATCAGTTTCAAGCCATGAGGGTTCCAAAGAACTAGGATGTCACAAAAAGTGACTAAAAGATATGTACAAGTGAAATCAAAGATACATGAAAGTGGGAAACGTCAACATTGCATTGATAGATGGAGCGCTTGAATACAAGAGGCACCTATTTGCCAGGTTTTCACCTGCTTGGCAAAGATTCCTTCTTTTTTTTAGGACATTTTAGCTGTACAGGCTGCTAGAGCAGAGAATACTAAGTGAAGAATTTCTTCAAGTGGATGGTGTTGATTGGTTCATGGAGTTGTTCTCCTTCCAATGTTGAGAGTTGATAGGCACCAGAGCCAATGACTGCAGTAACGATGTAGGGACCCAGCCAGTTGGGTTCAAGCTTCCCTTTATTGTCTCGAAACTGTTGATTTTTAGGATTTTCTCTCAAAACAAGGTCACCAACCTGAAATTCTCATTGTTGAACCTTCTTGTTATATCCTTTAGATATTATCTTTTGATACACTCTCAGATGATCAAATGCCACTTGTCGACGTTCATCCAGCAACTCGAGTTCTTGAAATCTAGATATTCTGTAGTCTTCATCAGTAACAAGACCTTGCAAAGAAACTCTCAAAGATGGTATTTCCACCTCAATAGGTAAGACTGCTTCGGATCCATACACCAAAGAAAAAGGTGTAGCCCCAGTAGGTGTTCTAATACTTGTTCTATAAGCCCATAATGCAGGATTGAGCTGCAGGTGCCAATCCCTCCTAGATTTGCTTACTGTTCTGTGTAAGATAGTCAACATATTTTTGTTACATGCTTCATCTTGTCCATTACCTTGAGGGTAATATATGGATGACCAGTGTTGTTTGATTTTGAATTTTTTACAGAGCTTGTCTAGATCTTTGTTCTTGAACTGCCCTCTATTGTCAGTCATAATGGATGAAGGTATCCCATACCTGCAGATGATATAGTTAAGGATGAATAGAGCTACTTGTTTACTGGTTGTTTTGATGAGTGGAACCACTTCTACCTAGTTAGTGAAGTACTCAGTGGTAGTTATGATAAACTTGTGTCCGTTAGATGATGCAGGATATATTTGGCCAATGAGATCAAACACCCATTGCTAAAAAGGCCAATGTGTAATCAAGGGTATGATATCCATTGTTGGAGAATGTATGAGATTCCCATATAGCTGACACTTCTCACAAGTTTTAGAAAAATTTATAGCATCTTTCTCCATGTCTGGCCAGTAGTAGCTAGCCCTTAGTAGTTTCCGAGCTAAAGTTAGACCATTTGAATGAGATCTACAAATACCTTCATGGACTTCAGGTAATGCACATTGGGACTCTTTAGTTTCTAGACACCTAAGAAAAGTACTATCCAAACCTCACCTAAACAGATCATTAGCGATGATGACGTACGATGAGGCATTTCGGGTTAGGTTCCTTTTCTCATTATGGGTAAGATTTTTAGGGATAATTTGGTCTTGTGGATAAGATTAAATGTGGTTGTAGAAAGATGAGTCATGTCCAATAATAGAACAAACCATCTAGGACTCGAGAGAATCATAGACAGGTTAATGTAACTCTTCCACCAGGAATTCAAAACAAAAATTAGATTCTTGTAACTCTGGTATAGATGCCAAGGTGGCCATAGCATCTACTGCTCTATTTGTTGATCTGGGGATGTGCTAAAATGATACAAAAGTAAAATATTTCTTGAGGTCATCAACTGTTCTCTTATAAGGCACCAGTTTCTCATCTTGAGTCTGATATGTATCATTGATTTGGTTGATGATTAGCTGAGAATCTCCATAGATGTGTAATTCAACAATCTTCCATTCGATAGCCAGCTTGATCCTAATTACCAAAGCTTCATACTCTGCAATGTTGTTCGTGCAAGGGAGGAGAATATTGTAAGCCTTTGGGATTGAATATTTTTGAGGAGTAATAAAAAGTATTCCAGCACCAGAACCATGTTGAGTGAAAGACCCATCAAAGAACATCTTCCATGATTGTTGAGCAAGGTGCACGATGGATTCATCCGTAAATATTATGTGCAGAGCTTGATTGTCTTCAAGTGGAGCATCAACAAGTTGATCTACAATTACTTGTCCTTTGATGGCTTTCATTATACATATTCAATATCAAACTCTATAAGAACCATGACCCATTTAGCCAATCTTTTGGTAAGTGTTGCTTTGTTGAGAAGATATTTGAGCGGATCAATCTTAGCTACTAGCTTGATTGAATGTGCTAACATGTAGTGTCTCAATTTTTGTAATGCAAAGACTAATGCCAAACAAGATTTTTCTATTATAGTATAGTTCATTTTATAAGACACCAAAGTTCTTCTAATATAATATATAGTTCTTTCCTTTTTATTCTCATCATGTTGTGCCAGAAGTGCCCCCAGTGATGAATCAGTAGCTGATATGTATAGAATCAATGGTTTGCCTTGAATTGGTGGCATCAATATTGGTATATTAGATAGGTATTCTTTGATTTACTGAAGGTTTTGTTCACACTCTTGATCTCGGTTGTATGTTACTCCTTTCCTTAATACTTTTGTGAAGGGTTGAGCTTTATCTGCTAGCTGAGAAATAAAGTGTCTGATTGAGTGGAGACGTCCTTGTAAACTTCTCTTTTGATTGATATTCTTTGGAGGTGACATTTCCATTATAGCTTGGACCTTCTCAGGATCAACCTCAATTCATTTCTCTGAAATGATATGACCAAGTAATTTCCCAGATGTCACTCTGAATGCACACTTTTTAGGATTTAGCTAGAGCTTTAATTTTTCCATTCTATCTAGTATGAGGCCTAGCTCTTGAATATGTGTGGATCTCTTCATAGTCTTTACTAAGGTGTCATCAACATAATCTTCCATATTCTTGTGCATCATATCATGAAAGATAGTAGTTACTGCTCTTTGGTAAGTTGCTCCTGCATTCTTTAGCCCAAATGGCATGACATTTTAGCAAAAGGTTCCCCATGTACAAGTGAAAGTTGTCTTTTCTTAATCCCAAGGAGCTATTTTGATCTAATTATAACTGGAGAATCCATCCATTAATGAGTGCATCTCATATCCAACAATCATATCTATTATCATATCAATGTTGGGCAATGGAAAATCATCCTTAAGAAAGGCTTTGTTGAGATCCTTGAAGTCTATGCAAACCCTAATATATTTGTCTGCCTTTGATATAGGTACTATGTTTGATATCCATTATGCATAGTCTATAGCTCTGATAAATCTAGCTTTTAGCAATTTTTCTAGCTCAACCTTGACTAGCAATGCCACATGAGGGTTTATCTTACAAAGTTTTTGCTTGACTAGTTTAACTCCTAGTGTAATAGAGAGATGGTGCATGATGAGATCAGGATCTAGGCCTAGCATATCAGAGTATGTCCATGCAAAATTGATCTTCTTTTCTGAAAAGAGATTAGTGAAATATTTTAATTCTTCTGCTGATAGTGATTGAGATAGTGAATGATATGTGGTGTCTCTTGACTCCCAATATTTACTGGCTTTTTTGGTTCAACCAATATAGAAGACCTTTCCTGGAAGTGACTTGGCAATATATCAAGTATCTCACCTTCAGGTGCCTCAGAGAGGTTTTCACCCTTAGGTACATCCTTTATTTTCTCTATTTTTGTTTTTGACACCACCACAACATGGTTTTCACCAGCAGATCTTTTATTTTTCTTTTTTTGATTTTTTGCAACTAAGATACTTGATATCTATTTCAGTCATGTTCTCACTTTGTTCGCTAGTGGAAAAGTCCATTGGTTCAACTGCATTAAGGAAGTAGGATAATGTGTAGTCATTGGCAAAGATAAGTACTTTCATAGGTTGGTTTTGGAGACTACAGTCAATTAGTTCAGGATGTACCAAGGATAAAGTTTGAACAGGTTCGACGGAGTTCACGGTATTATCATCATAACTTGGGACTGACAAGTAGAGTTCTAGAAGACTACCTTATGTAAATGTCTCAAGACCAGGAAGAGTTACAACATGATCATTGAAGTGCATGTTAATATTTAGTTGACCAAATCCAATAGACTTACTCATAGCACCATTTTCTACACTAGACTGGACTACATATCATGGTTCAACAGTAATAGGATCAGTAGACAGATTCCCAACATCCATGATAGAGGAGTTAAAGTTTGATGTTGAATAGGTATTGTCATAAATAGGACTGTTGTCAAAGTCATAGGATGAAGTTTGTGACTCTCCTTCATGCAATTGAGTAAAAGTATGTATAGTGTCAATACCTACATCTTTGATGTTGCAAGTTCCTTCATGATTTGGTTCATTTATCACTTGTATGTGACATACCTGTTGACATAACCTTGATGGTTCTGTGAATATTTGTCATCTACTCCATTTAGCTTCTTCTGGACTAATGACTAGTTTTGTTTCTGTAGCTTCCAATTCTTCTTGTGTAGTTTCATACCTGATTTGTTCTATCTTATTAGAGGGGCATATATTAGATGAAGAATTTTCTTGTGTTCTTCCTTCTTTTAGCTTTCGTTCATAGTCTTCTTGTCTCTTTAGTCTGATTTCTTCTATCTCCATCTGTAGCTTTAAGCATATCAGCTCTTGTGCGTCATCTGTGATATCATTAGATTCTTCACAGGTTTCTATAGTAGATGTATCTGAGAGATGATCTGGACCCCATTCATACTCATTCAAGTCAGTTTTTGAATCATCTATTTGTTGTCTAACAGTGTATGTGAATGGAATTTTTAGTGGTGCAAACAATTCTCTGATTCTTTCTACCTCTCCTCTCATATCCTCTGGGACTTCTACTCCTTGTAGTGTTGTAGTTGATACCATCAGAACTTGAGTATTGATTGTTTCCTCTCTCTTAATTGCTAGTTCTTCTTGTTCTTTTTCATACTCTTCTTGAGTCTCTTGAGTGTTTACTTTCTGTGTAGTTGAAGGCAGTATCTTTTTCCTCCACTTAGACTGATGATTGGAAGTATGTTTCTAGTCTGATGTCTTTCTTGGATTGTATCCCAATCCAGCTTTATCATTTGTAGACTTAGTTTGTAGTTGAATAGGTTCAACAATACCTTCTTGATGTTTTCCCAGTGGACCGGTACCTGAATATCCCATGCATTGAATCATCTTATATCCTAGACCATATCGTGTCAAGGAAATCTCACAATGTCATACTTCTTTTTTTTCACTATCTTGTTTGAACAACCATTCGATAACAACATCCTCTTCTATTTCATCTGCAAGGGAAGTAGAGGATTCTACAAAGAGACCATCATAAATGACATTTGGAGTTGAGGTTTATGGCTTCATAACCTCTAATGGTTTTCTTGACTGTCTTGGTGATAGAGGGAGAGAGATTAGTGAAAGTATTGGTTCTATCTTGTATCCATCCATGCTAATATTTGTAGATTTTCAAAAAAAATTCTAAGTCCTTCATCAAGGTTTCTGAACTTTCAGCTATAGAGGCTTCTCTATTATGAGGCACAAAGGTATCAACACTCTTTGTCAATGCATTACAGGGAGAGTTTATATCAGTAGGAATATTGACTTCAATTCCGTTATAAGGAAATTTTAAGCATTGATGATATGTAGATGGAACTGCCTTAATTTCATGAATCCATAGCCTGCCCAGTAAGGTGTTGTATCAAAGAGGGAGATCAAGCACCTAAAAAATAACATCTCTTTCTATAGGTCCTACCCTGATTGGTAATAGTACCAGACCTTTAGAGGTTCTTTCTTCTTCATAATAAGCTTTGATTGTTATTTTCTTGGCTGAATCAATGACATTTTTCAGAAAAGCTCAGCTATGTAAGAAGATTATAGGTACAAATATTCAACCCAGCACCTCCATCCATCAAAACATGTTAAACTTGATGTTTATGGATCATAGCTTCAATGTGCAATGGTTGGTTATGTGGGTGATTCAGCGAGTTGTCATCTTCTTCAAAGAAAGTGAGATAATGAGGCAAAGTCAGGTGACCCACCATATATTGAAACCGATTGATATCTAAATATTTTGGGACATTAGTAGTGAGAAAGGCTTTGTCCAGGATCTCTTTATGAGCAGAAGAGATTTTGAGCTATTTAAAGATGGAGATTTGAGCATTCATTCTTTTCAATTGTTTGACAATGCTATAACTAGGAGAGAATGATGAAGCTGACTGTTTGGATTTAGCCATGGTTGTATCTGTTTGTATTTGAATAAGTTGGTATGTTTGATGTTGTTTGAGAAGGATTTGAAGAACTATCTCCTTAGACAGTGACTTTATTTTGAGTATGGGTCACAGCATTTTCATTTTGTGATTCATTTTGTTTATCTTTGATAATGATCACATTGCAATATTCAGGTTGGGAAGACTCAATCATGTTGATCAAATTGTCATTGTTGGTATAAGTGTAATTAACTTAGGTACCTCCTTTTGACTTTGAGGAATCACCTTGTTCGTAAATAGGTAAGGGATCTTTAAAAGCTTTATGATGAACATTAGTTGTGTGATTTCCAACAATAATTTTGCCAGTGTCGATGAGATCTTGAATCTCATGCTTGAGCTTCATGCAGTTGTTTGTGTTATGACCTTTGTTTCGATGGTATTCGCAATATCCGTTCTATCTCCATCATTTTGGTTTGACTTTGGGATCATATGGCCTAGAATTGTCTAGTAAGGTTATCAAATCATTTACCAATAAATTTTTGAAAGCGGATTCGTATGATTCTTCCAGAGGAGTGAAGTCGCATTTAGGTTTTGCAAGCCAAGGTTTCTCTTTAAACCACTCTTTTACTTTCTTCAGAGGATTTTTTGTTGCAGTTTCAGCTACTTTGAGTACTTGTGTGCCACTAGCTAGGTTAAATATCATGGATTTTGATTTAGCTTTAACAATGTCTACCAATCTATCATTAACAATGTTTTTATTGTTGTCTTTGCCATATTTTCAATATTTGTTCTTTTCTTTGGAACTAGAAACTTCTTGTGTTTCTTTCCAAAGTGAGTTATCTCCTTTCTTTATAAGCACATCTTCCATTCTGAGGGCACTATCTACCATTTTGTTTAATGAAGGGTATACTTGCATTTGGATACTATATTTCAATTCAGGGATCAAGATGTTGACAAAGATATCCATCATCTCATAATCTAGAATAGGCCGTGAATATCTAGAGAACATCTTTTTCCAATGTTGGAGGAAAGTGAGAAAGGGCTCTCCTGTTTTCTGTTTGGTATTGCAAAGCTCAATCGTACTGATTGGATGACAAATTTAATAGCAGTATTGTTGTAGAAATAATTAGATTAATTCTTCAAAAAAATTTATCCCCATAGGTAGGATTGACAACCATTCCATAGATTTCCCTCGTAAACTTATCGGGAAAAGGCGCATGAGATATGTTTGTTCGTGGATGAAATCCATACATAAAGCACAAAATTCTCTGACATGGTCTTAAGGATCTGAGTTGCCATCATATTTGTTAAATTTCGGGATCTCCACTTGTGAAGGAAATGGAGGCATGTAAAGGTTTCTATCAAATGGAAATGGGCATATCGTGTCCAAAGAATATTGTTTTGATAATTTATCCTTGGTTTTCAGTTATGTGATCTCAATTCATAACACTTGTAATTATTTGTTTACCATTGCTAAGGGTGTCTCTTTCTCTTTAGTGATGAGGGCCTCAATGTTATAACTAGTAGGAAGTTTAGTAGCTTGCTTTGCTAGTTCTAAAAAATAGTTTTCTTTTTCTCTAGCCATGATAACCTTCATCATTTTTTGGAAATATTTATCCTTTTGGCATTTATGAATATCAATTTCGGTAGGTTCAGAGGATTCAGATTCACCTGATGAGGAATCATTGTCAGTAGAATGGATACAGAGATCGTCATAAGCATTGTGTTTAGCAGCTCGTCTTTCTTGTTTTGTTCCAGATATGGTGGGAGACAAGGGTTGATAAAAAAATTGGTATATCTGATGATGAAGGTTTATTAGTGACAGGGTCCTCTAAGTAAAATGGATTATCCTGATATGAAAAGGATGGTCCTTTGCCTCTGTCGGCTTTCTTATGAGAACTTCTGGTTTGAGTAGGAATTTTTATTGACTGATGTGACCTAGAGCTATTTGTGATGCAGAAGTCAAGATCAAATTTGGAGCTAGTTGTTTGTTTAATGTATTGATTGAGAGAAGCAACTAAGATTTAGTTTGGTTTCAGGAAAGATCTATCCTATGTAAGACGTGATCTAAGTTACCTAGTTTGATTTGAGAGAAGTGACTAAGACTCAGTATGGTTTTAGGAATGATCTATCCTATGTAAGATGTTATCTAAGTAACTTAAGTCTGATAAATGGTTGATTGAACTAGCCGAAAGATAATCAACAAAATTATGCAACACCACAGTAGAAGTACACTATTTAGATATGTTTATGCTCGGGATGATGATAACCAGTTTTATGCTTGCTGTAGACTATTTTAAGGCAATTTTGACTGTTCTGGACTGACAAAATTAGAGATTCGTATGATAGGGTTTACAAGACCAGATGACAGTTTGATAACTTCAGGATGATGAAAATAGTATTTCATACGAGTTATTGCCTAGGTTCATACAATAGGTGGGTATACCTCAGATGATAAACTGATGGATATGAAGATTTTTTGTACGACACAGAATAGAGACTCAGATGGAACTTCCCTAACCAGGACAATAATTTATCAAATTTTGAATGACACAGAATAGAGGCCCAAATGACAAACTTTCAGGATTGATAAAACCTCGTACGACAAACAGTAGGAAGTAGGATGATATTTCAGAAGACTCATATGATAGTTTACTAGACAAAGATGAGATTCTGATAGACAGAGTTTTCAATGACCGATGATGACCACTTTTGAGATGGACTGAGTTTTTGATAGCTGATGTAGACTAGTTTGTGATACGGATAGAGTTTTGACGACTAAGGTAGACTAGTTTTTGGTACGGACAGAGTTTTGACCACTGAGTTGTTTATTGTTTTCTCCAGTTTTTGTATTCCAGTTTTAGTTTTAGGGATGAAAACACAATAAACACACAATATGTATAATGACTTCAATCACAACACGCTAACCCTATGGAAATTGGTGAGAGAAGAAAACCTTTTCTTGCAGACTTGGGTACACACCCAATAGATAATCAAGATATAATCATTGAGTCTCACGCAATGGATTCTCAATGCTATATTAGTTGACTCTAAATGCTAATAGGGGCATGAAATGGCAAGTATCCTGGGAGAGTTACTATCTCTCTTGCACAAAGATTATCTCCCCTTCAGAGGTGAACAAGGTAGCCTCTATCTTATAGTTCTTAGTCACAAATTACGTTCAAAATTACCCCTTTAAGTCATGCAAACATGATTGAGGCCTATAGCCCGACAAGGTACCGAAACAAGTTGTAGTCACGTAGACATGATTGAGACCATGAGGCCCTACAAAATGCTCGATATGAGAGATCTCAAAGAGAAAACTCAAATAATCCTGGCCTCTAAGACTTTAATCACTAGAGACCTATTTATTATAGTGAGTTGGAATGCCCAGGTTTGGTTGTACTCACTTGGGTCATTCTCACAGGGTGATTACTTTTTCCCTCTGTGACAGGCCCACTAAAGGTACATGAATCTCAAATCTAGAAAAAGCCTCAAGGGTTTGGATTTTTTATTGTCTATGCAGACAAGAGCATACTCTCCTACCTCTTAGAATTTTCTTAAAGCACGAAAGATAGATTTGTTCATTAACCAGATAGAAATTTAGGTGCCTAAAAAAAATGAATTTAAAGAATACATAATGTTTACTCAATTCTCCTCAGGCAACCTACAAAGACAACAAATCAGTAGTCATATTGTCTTTGTGCGACAAGCATATTCTTCGACAAGCATTCTACAAAAAAATAATTAGGCTATGAGAATTCCTCAAATAGACGAACAACAAGCCAGGGTCAGCATTAGTATGATCAAAATTGAATAAAAAACCTGAAGAATGAAGTCTTCTTTTAACCCAAAAATACAGAATACCATATGACGATTCTCATCGAGCCGCACGATAATCCGTATGATATCTATAGTTTGTCATTTGGGCATGTGGGAAATCTTGTATGATATTTCACAGTAACTATACAAACCAAAATCCAAAAAAAATAAAAATCTGAAAAATAAGAAAAAAGTTAGTATTGGAGGTCGAAAGTTGTAGCCTCGGGCCCCACGGTGGGTGCCAGAAATGTGTGTGAGGAAAGTGGAATAAGTATCTACAAGTTGTAAGACACAACACTTCAATTAAGTCATTACATGTATGGTTAGACAAATATAAGCATGAATAATAAAACCATCACAAATCGACCAATTGCCTTCTAAAAGATGAGTATAGACTTGCTCTCATATTTGTATAAGCAATACCAATGACTAGACTACACCTAGACAAAGGATTTAATCTATATGAGCATGATATTTAGCTAAGTAGATGCAATATTATTCTAGATGGATGAATTGTAAGCTATATGAATTCAAGCAATCATAATTGAACTAAATATGTAAAAAAGCTAAACTAAGATGCAATAATCTCAAAAAAAGCAAGCACAATATCTTCAATGACTCCAGAGCAAAAAACTATATAATAACAATAAATCTCCAAGGTGTTTTGAATGAGAGATGAAGGTTGAATTTATAGAGAATCACAAAAGAGACCAATGGTCAAGATCAATTAGCAATGAGCAGTTGAGATTCCTCAAGAAAAAGCACAATTTAGGATAATTGAAATAATTGAGAGATTAGATTAAGTTAACCTTGAGATAGATTCCAATTATAGCTTGATTGAAATGCATTCAGAGTATAAGTTCGAGTTTGGATTGGAGATAAAATTCAATTAATTCCATGTACTTGAGATTAAAAAAAAAGGTGATTACATGCATATTCTTTGATTTATTCAAGAAAAGAGTCTTTTCAATGCAACTGAATTTCTTTTCTCAAAAGCTTTGAGTTCCAATTTTAGAGAATGATTAATAATTCATTTGAATTGTTTTTCTGATTTCAAGTTATCTCAATTTAGAAGAAGAAATAATATCTCAAGTTTGATTTCTCTTCAATTCAATTCTTTATTCTATTTTCAATTTAACTCTTGCTTTGCATATTGATTTCTCTTTTGTAATTAATTAATTCCCTTTTTATGAAGATTTAATGGCAAATTTATTAATTAATTAAATATGCTAGGATATTTAATAAATTAAATAGGATAATTGATCAAAAATAAAAATTTGGAATGATTTAATTAATTAAATAAATATTTAATTAATATAGAATAATTCACTTGCCATGTGACATTTAATGATTGAAGAACTAAGTAATTGTGTGCTCAAAGTTGATTTAATTGCCTTTTGTTAGGACCTTGGTGATGTTGTTGAGATTAGGAGCCCATGGTTGAGGTGACCAATTTTAGGGTATTACATAGAGCTATACTTAAATGTTATATTTTATGTATATATTCTCCTTCAGGGGTTGATATAACTTGTGCCCAAATTGAAAAATCTACACACTCACAAAACCTTCATATTTGACAATGCGGAAGATTTGGCATGCGCCAAATGCAAAAAATTGACTTTTCACATTTGGCAAGCGCCAAATTTGGCACACACCAAATGTGAAAATTCAAAATTTTGCATTTGGCGCTCGCCAAATGGTTTTCTTGGGAGAATACCAACCCTTTGGGTTGGATTTTCCTTGGGCATCCAACCCGTAGGTTTGGACAACCTTTTCATGCCAATGATGCATTTTTATGAAAAGATAAAAAGTGGCACCTTTCTGGTACCACAACTTGGTGCACTTACCCGTATCACCTGTTGCTTACATTTTTTATTGAAAACACATTTATTTTATAGTGGCTCAAATTACTTGGCTTTAGTTGTTTCCACTTAGGTTGTGTTTTATCCTAATGTAGAATTGACAAAAAGAATGAAAAAAATGGGTCTGTCTTTTTGGTCACCCAGTTAAGGGGAGAGAATATGCCTACCACATTGAAAATATGGAAAACAATATTCTTTTTAAACCTTCATTGCAAAATTTTCTAGTCTAGAAGGAGATATTGCTCCATGAAAACATGGTGTTCATTTTATCCTTCATAGCAATGGTGAAGAAATAAAAAAGCAGTTTCTTTGTGATTTATTTTAAATACACCAAAATGAAAGTTTCTAAGCTACCGCTGCAAGAAAACCAGAAAAGGTTAGTTGACACATGTGGGCTCTCAAGCCTAACTTTCTTCTCAGTTACAACTTTATTTTTGCAGAAACAGAATGGGATTCTAACAAAAATGATAGGAAAACATAAACAAAATCAATCTAACCTACTCTAGCAATTGTGAATTAACTTTTGATCAATTGCAAACTAACATTCGATAAAATGCGAACTAATATATGATCAATCACAAATTTCTATCAGACCAAATGTGAATTTATGATAGATCAATTATGCATTAGATAAACTGAGTTCTTTTTAAGAGAATCAAAGAGAAAAAGAAGATAGAAGAGAGAGGTCATTATGTGATAAGATCACTCTAGATGAAGTGATCCATTACTACAATCTCATCATGGAAATCAAACTTGGCCAGAAATCGGTGTATAGTTCTATGATATTGGGCCATGGCCTCTTCTTCCTCAAGTTCTCAAAGTTTTCTCTCTCTTTCAAAAGGCTTTGATAGGTTCTTTGTTGCCTTCTATGTTCTCTTCTCTTCCTAGCACGTCAAATTTTGAAAGTTACCTTGCTTGCCATGGGGTTAGAGACATTTTATGCACAAAAAAATAACTTTTCCAGAATTGGAAGATTTTTATGGGTTCATCTCATAAACCAAATCAAAGCCGAAATGACACAAGAAATTTGAAATCTAGGTTAAGCCTGCTATTGCGCACTAGATAAATCAAATGTGAATTTCTGTAATATCAATTGCGAACTAAAATAATATCAATTGTGCATCAGAATGAGCAATTGCGAATTTCTATGTAGTCAATTACGCATTCCATCCTGTTGATCCGTACGAACCTACAAATTCAAAAAATCAGACAGTTATTTCAATAAGTTGTAACTTCATGTCAAGTTCACCATTGTTTTCATGCTTGAAATCATGTAAATAGGTGGCTCTCGGGTATTGCACTAAAATTCTTGCATAATGATGGAAATTATTTTGAACAGTGTGATCTAGCTTGAATTGAGAAATGATGTTGTGTATGTGTATTTTCAAGAGAGATGGGGAAGGATTTTGAACTCAAGTCCTAATTGAGAATGAATTGATTTAGATTGATCTGTTAACAAGGTTGACTGATTTTTTAACTTAGATTGATTGACTTGTTAAATAGATTGATTGACTTGTTAACTAGATTGATTGAGTAGTCAACTAAATTTATTAGAGAGTAAACTGAATAGATTAGTCAGTTGACTACATAGATTGAGGAGATGAGTGAATTAATTAGGAAGATGACTAAATTGATTGATTAGTTAGAAAAGGTGATTTGGAGTGAAAGGGGTGATTGATGAGTTAACTAAGTTAATTGATTTGTTGAATCAGTTAAGATTTCAACATGTGCTATAGGATTTTGAAATTAAATTTGATTTTCATTTTCAATTGGATTTTCGAATGCTGAAATGCACATGAAATTTATTGAAATTTAGATTTGGTGAATTGTTAATTTGATGATATGGAATTGGATGAAATTAATAGAAATCCACATTTGAGGAATTGGAGGAATAAGTTAATTAATTTAAATAATTTAAATGAAATTATTTAAATATTAGAAATAGAATTAATTAAATAATTGAGATTATTTAATTAAGGAAAATAATCATAATTAATTAAATAATTAATATTTAATTAATATTTGAGAAAAGGGGTATGTGCCCATCTTTCCTAATGGCTCTGCAAAAATTTGGTTTCATGAAAACTGGGCTGCAGAAAACTGCGACTGCAAATTGGAAAAGAACTAGACAAAAGAAAACGAATGTATTTGCCAAGCACGCCCCTGTGCTTTTAGGGAAACCCCAAAAATTTGCCGATTTCAACAAGGTAGGATCAACTAACAGATTTGAGGCCTTAAAAACCTGTGTTACGGGGGCAAACTCCATTCCAGTTTCTTTGAACCAAAGATGCAAAGAGGTAGCTAGGGTCCCCAGGGATCTTCCAATTAGTACTGAGGCCTCAAAAAAATTAATCATGCCCCCTCCTCTGAAATCTCTGGCCGGGAAAGAAATCATCAGAACCCTAGAGAGATTCTTGGCATCCATCACAGAACAGGAAGGGGTTTATCCAATAGGCGATCACCTCAAAAGTCCTCACCTCCTGGCAATTTTGTCGCTACTGGAGCGAATTTGATAAAATTAGGGGAAAAAAGGACTAGGGCAGAGCCCTTGGCAAAACCTCATATGAACCCTCCACGGGCTTACATCCAGGAAAAAAAAAGATGGAAATACAGAGAGACACAACAAGTAAGGGGTTTCACCAAACATGACCAAAGATAATTATCATCAGCAATCAATACACAGATGACCCTTGGGAAGATTATATGAGTCGTGGGTTGTTCGAAAAATGGTATGGATATGGCATCTCCACTTCAGAAATTATCCAATGGCTGGTTTCGACCACCAAGGGATAGGTAAGTATTACAACCCTAGAGGATGATTTTCTATTTATTCTCTATAAATCACCTGAACTAAAGGAAAATTTAATTAATAATCAAAATTGTTTTTTTAAAGGTTACTACTTTACCTTTTTTAAATAGAGGCAAAAATTTTCCCCTAAATTGTTTGAGAACTGCTTAGTCCCCAGATGGATTGAACTACCAAACCTCCCAGTTGAAATTATCAATGAGCATTGCATGATTAGGATTGGGGATCCACTAGGTGGTTTTGTAGGTTTTGAAAAAAATTATAGAAACTCTGCTACAGCCAAAATAATGGCTAAATTGCAAACAAAAGTCATAAGTTTGGAACCTATTAGAATTATAACTAACCATTCAATGTATGTGGTAAGACCAGAGGTATATAAGGGTAAGATGGATCAAATTGATGTAATCCTACCCTACCTAACCCTCCTCAGCCCTAAACGTTACAATATAAATCAAAAAATAACATCAGAGGAAATGATAAAGGCCATCCTGAGCCTGACTGATAGTGGTAAAGTTAAGGAAACACTTAGGGATAGTAAAATGACCAACATAGATTCAACAGACATTAATACAGCAAGCGACCTAGGAAAAAATCCACTTCCAAGAGACACCCCAACCCTAGAATTGGAGGAAGGGGAAATAGACCGTAGCTCTAAAAATGCCTCTGGAATCCCATCACTAATGGACAAATATATTCCGATCCCTCCCATGGGTGAACAAACCCTCCTTAACTGCTGCATGGAGGCTCACTCCGGTGAAAATACAGATGTGGATGGCTCCTTGAATACACAACATAGGCCGGATAAAGGTTTCCAAACAGAGAGCACACAAGGAATCGGTGTCTCTAACTCACCAACCATCAGACCCCTGGTAAAAGACATAGAGGAAACAGAGGATGAGTTTGCTAGAAGAATCAGCGAGGAGAATAGACTCATTCTGGAGTACATGGGAAATGAAACAGTTAATGACTTAACTGACACCTTTATAGATGAAGTAGCAGATGAGGAGGAATTGGCTTACCAGAAAAGAGTTCTAATGTCAAATCTGCTTGAAGGAAAAATCTTAAAAGTTAAAATCTCAGAAGTAGAAACCTCTATAAGCAATGAGGAAAAGGAGTTGGGCTTAGCCAAAACACTAGACATTATTAATTCCCTAGATTGTACAAAAGAGGTGAAGAGAAGAGGTAGGAAATCAATAATAGAACTCATCAGCAAAGCGGACAAGGTTGAGGGCCAAACTACTTTAACTAATCTCTTTCATGCAGGGAAGGGGAAGATCCTTCCCAAAGCGAAATGAAGCTCTTCACATGGAATGTTAGGGGCCTGAATGCCCCTAACAAGAAGCGTATCTTAAAATGTTGCTTAACTAAATATAACCCAGACATAATTATGATACAACAAACCAAATTAAGCAAAGATAAGTTAGAAACATTTTCCAAAAGACTGGGTAGAAGGTGTTTGGAAGGTTGCCCTACCAATGGGGCATCGGGTGGATTGGTAGTAATATGGGACCCAAGGATAGTGGGCTTTAACCTTCTTTATAAGACCCCAAACTGGCTATGTGGCAGGATCAACAATATAAAGAGCAATTTAAACTTTGTTCTATTCAATATCTATGGACCTATTCAGAATAAAGATAAAAAGAAAATCTGGGATGAGATAGAACAATTCCTCACCTCTATCCCTAATCAATTATGTATTATTGGAGGTGACTTCAATGCCATCATTGACCCTTCAGAAAAATGGGGGGGCATTAAAAAATTTAACCAGGCCACTACTGATCTCAGAGACTAGATCCTCAACTGCAACCTCATGGAAATTAAAACATAAACAAACTCGTTTACTTGGAGTAATAGAAGGAAAGGTTTTTGCAACATTGCAGAAAAGCTGGACAGATTCTTTATAAGAGGAAATCTTGCCAACATTTCAAATACCTTTGATGCAAAAATCCTTCCTCTCTCAGGGTCTGACCATTTCCCGGTCTAACTTCTCATCTCTGAATTCACCCCTTCTTCAAAAAGTCCTTTCAGATTCGAATTAATGTGGTTAAGAGATGAAAATATTTTAAAACTGATAGAACAATGGTGGACGGAAGTTAGAGTTATAGGCTCTAAAACCCTTCAAATTAATCACTAAATTAAAATTAGTTAAACAAAATCTTAAAGCCTGGAATAGAAATCAGTTCACGAACCTCTTCAAGAACAAAAATGAAATAGAGGTAGCTCCAAAAGAAGTAAATGAAGTGGTCATTACGTCTAGAATGGATAATAACCTCTATATGAAGGAGAAATCCTTACTAACAGAATATGAGGAAATCTTGGCTAGAGAAGAAATTTTCTGGAAGCAAAAGTCCAAAGAAAACTGGCTGGAGTCTGGTGATAAAAATACCAAGTTCTTCCACAACAACACCAAGTAGAGGAGACTAGTTAATAGAATAACTAAAATCAAAACCAAATCTGGGGTTCCTAGCCACAACCCAGATGTCATAGGGGCAGAAGCAATTGAATACTTCATGAATATCTTTCACAATCAACATGGCTCTAGATTACCCCTGCGGAATGAAGTGCTCAAAAGTATTCCGAAAATAATAAATAAGGATCATAACCAGTTATTAAATGCAAAATTTTCTAAGATAGAAATCGAGAAAGCCCTTTTTCAAATGAATCCAGACAAGGCCCTCGAGCCTGATGGATTCCTAGCCACCTTTTTCCAGAAATGTTGGCACTTCATCGGGGATGAAGTCACCAAGGCATTAGAAGGAATCAGGTATTCAAGGAAGATCCTTAAGGAATTAAATAACACATTTATAGCCTTGATACCAAAAAAAGACAAAGATAAGAGTTTTGAAGAATTCAGACCTATTGCTCTATGTAACACACTATACAAGATTCTCACTAAAACAATAGCAAATAGGCTTCACAATCTGCTCCCCCTGGTAATTAGTGAGGAACAGGCAGGTTTTGTTCCAGGCTATTCAATCTATGATAGAATCATTATTGCCCAAGAAGCAATATGTACTATCCAAAACAATAAACATCCAAGTATGCTCATCAAATTAGACATTAAAAAAGCCTATGATAAAGTTGACTGGCACTTCTTATGCAAATGCCTAGAAGCCTTTGGCTTTGATAAACAATGGATCAATCTTATATATGAATGTATATCAACACCAAAAATGTCAATGCTTGTTAATGGGACCCCTGTTGGTCTATTCAATACCTCTAGGGGTCTAAGACAAGGAGATCCGATTTCTCCTTTCCTCTTTATATTAATGGCTGAGTCCCTTGGTAGACAATTGAAATTTGCAAGAGAACAATCATCTATTTAGGGAATCCACATCACTAGTGGCCTGGAAGCAACCACACATCAACAATTTGTGGATGACACTATGCTTTTTGGACAAAGTAGTGTTCAGGAAGCCAATGCCATTAAACAAATTCTTCAAACCTACTCAATGGTGTTAGGTCAAGAAATCAACACCTCAAAATCCAACATTTACTTTTTCAACACTGAAGAGAAACTAGCAGAAAAAATTTGCAAAATCTTAAATTTTAATAAAGGCATTATGCCATGCAAATACCTGGGCATCCCCCTGGACAAAGGATGTAGATCTTCAAATTTGTGGGATCAAATCATCGCAAGAATAAAGAATAGAATTTACTCATGGAGCACGAAATGGTTATCTTCATCTGGCAAGGCAACAATGATAAAATCAGTATTATCGGCTATGCCCATTTACCAACTCTCCTACATAGACCTCCCTTTAGCAAAAAATAATGAAATTAATAAACACATTAGAACCTTTTTTCTGGCAGAGGCTAGTGAGAAATTTAGAAAGCCTCTGATGGCCTAGGATAAAATCTGCAAACCTAAAGAGAAAGGGGGCTTGGGGATTAAGAACATGATACTACAGAGCAAAGCCCTTGGAGCTAAATTGGTACGGAGAATGCATAATAACCCCCATTTAAAATGGGCTAGGACCCTATACAACAAATATCTCCATAACAACGATCCAACAAGCATTTTTAGAGCTCTTTCACCACCCAGGGGTTCCAGAATATGGAATTTCATGATGGATTTCATGGAATTAGTTTCAAAAAAACTAACATGGAATCTAGGGAATGGCAAAAAAACACAAGTCTGGTCAAATTCCTTGGGGGGTTACCCAACACTAAGCAAAAATAACAAATTTGACACCTCTAGGATTATCCTGGAAAGTCTATGGGGGGATAAGATTGCTGATTATATTAAGGAAAATACAGTGGAGGGTATTAGAGTGTGGAGGTGGAAACAATTTGATAACTTGGGACTTCCAGCCCATGAAGTAAAGGAACTAGTAAAAGCACTGCAGCCCAAGAAAATCATCTTGGGCACGGAGGAGGATGGAGTAATCTGAGCAGGGACTAAGAGTGGCAAGTATAGCACAAAAGAGGGCTAAAACACTCTTAGTGAACAAGGCCTAACTACTGCTATGGGCATCCCATTAAAACTATGCTGGGACAAGAGATGCCTCCCCAAAGCAGGGCTATATGCCTGGTTGGCATTACATAACAAAGTTTTAACTACTGACTTATTTAGAAAAATGGGTTATGAAGGCCCAAGCAGATGTCCGTTATGTGAGAAGGTCAAGGAGTCAATCAACCATCTTTTACTAACATGTAAATACTCGCATAACTACTGGAGTTGGCTTAGGAAATAATTGAATTGGTAGTCTCCCATCCAGACTCAATCATAGCCATGTTTCAGCCATGGCCCTTCATGAACAAAGGATGAATTTATGAGGGACTATGGGTTATAGCTCCCTCAATGCTTGTTTGGGAGCTTTGAAAAGAAAGAAATAGGAGAATATTCAAAGAGGAAAAATTGGAGTGGCAACAACTCACAAATAAGACTAGGGCAGCCATCATAGAGTTAATTAACAGCCACTTTATGAAAAATCATAAAAATCTGGAAATGTCACAGTGGGATGATAAAATGAGATTAAAATGGACTGGCCTAAATATTCCTCCATTTGTTGGGGATGGTCTGATTAGTGCCATTCACAAATGCAAACACTGCAAGTGGATGCCCCCAGAGGAGGGATGGGTCAAACTCAATTTTGATGGAGCATCTAGAGGCAATCCAAGAATGGCAGGCATTGGTTGCTGCATACATAACTCAAATGGTGATGAAATATCTGCTTTAGCCCACCCCTTGGGTCTCAACACAAATAATAACACTGAACTCAGAGTGCTGGAGGAAGGAGTAAAACTATGTAAAATTTTGAAAGTTAAAAAAATCAACATAGAAGGAGACTCTACCATTATCATTAATGCCCTCTGGAAAGGGGACATGCCTAATTGGAAACTCAATTCAATCCTTCAAAAAATTCTTGGTTTGGTCCAATCCTTTGAGGGGATAACCTTCAATTACATATATAGGGAAGGTAACTATAGGGCGGACCATCTTGCAAACCAAGGTGCTGATGGTAAATTGATTATTTAAATAAAGCCTGGTTACTCACTTATAAATCAATTCCTCAACAACCAATAGTAATCACTTTAATTAAAAAATATATAAAAAATATATTAAAACAAAAAAAAAACACTGTTATAGAATCTATGAAGTAATCACTTTAATTAAAAAGAAATCCTTAACTAAAAATCTCAAAATCAAGCAATCATGAGGCCCCTCTACACATAACACCTAGATAGCATAGAAACTCAATATAATTAAGGATATTCGTTAAAGGATAATAATCACTCCACCTCGAAAGTAAAAACCCGAGGAAATTGAGGTGCTATTTAATTATTTCATTGTCCTCACACATTACATGAAATCAAAATTGATCCTATCATCATTCTTCCAAGACATGGGAAGATGTACTATGACGATCATCTTATGGGCTAACGGGAAAGTTCTTCCCAAATCATAATTACTTCCCACAAGCGGGTCTTTAATTATAACAGCATCCAGAAACTTCACCTCTTTCTTAATAAGAATTGGCTATATTTACTTCTGAGGCACTCTTGATAAAATAATTCCCTTTGTTACCAGCCTCTGAAACTAAAGCCATGGATACCCCGGTAAGACTGAAAAGCCAAAAAAGACAAATGGCCTTCATCGGAGAAATCTCAAGGGATAGGTTGAAAAGGATCATCAAATTCCTTCATGAGCTGGTTATGCATGTGGTAGAACGCATCCTCGGTGAGGAATTTTTAAATAATGAAGATAGAACCAAGGCCAACAATGATATTTCGGCCATGTTTTTAGTAGTCACGATGTTTATCAAAACAGACACGGACATCACAGTGATCCTTTGCAGGGCGATATTCAAAGCCTCCCTTCTGGTTGAAATTGATAGGGTTATGGTCAACATCAGTGACGAGATGACTATCCCCAGGCCTGCACACTATGACATTTTGATTACCAACAACAATCTGGTCCCTAGGAAGCTGATACTGGTCATTGAGGATATCGAGGCCTTCAATACAAGGAGGGATGATATACAGAGGAGCATTGAATTTCTCCTCAATTTATTCCACCTTCGTGCACCTAAGAAGGCATCACGGTTTGAAGACTGCCTCAAGACTCAAGGCATCAAAATCGAAGGGGAATCTGACTCCATTGAATCCTCAGAAGAAAATTGATATTTGAGGCAAGCCCTCTTTCTCACGTAGTTTTTTGGATATCCACTATTTAGCCTAGGGCTTAAGGTAACACAGTATAGTCGTAAACCTTCTTTATATTAAAATGGAAGCATAATCCTGCTAATAGATTGTGGTATATAAGATACATATGTAACGAAAGTATAGCAATATCAAAAAACTTTGAATTCAAATATGGGTAAATATAAGGATATATAGCGTTTTTATTATTTTATGGTAAATGCATGTGCCCTGAAAATAGACAAGAATGCCACATATGTCAAAGCGCAATCCTTATTTCCGATATCTGGTTTAGGCTTAAATCTGAATTTCCTTTCTATAATAATAAATATGCCAATAAAACCCCAAAATTTAACTATAGAATACTCTGATAGTAAATTAGCTCCTGTTAACTATTAATGAGGAATTATGGGTAATGGGGGTTACCCAGAATAGGTAAACCTTACCGGTGATGCTCCCACATACACTAGTTTACTTATAAAACATACAAATATATAAATATATAAATATATATATATATACACACATATATAAATTTATATACATATATGTACATTTATATATATATATACATAAATATGTGTGTGTGTGTGTGTATAACTGGATAAAGACATATATATATATATATAGATATATATATATATATATGTATATATATAGATAAAGATATAAAATATGTATATATATTTATGTATAGGTATATGAATTAAAATAGAATTTTCTTATATATTTGCTGACATAATGAATTATGTTGACCTAAATGGTATCTATTGGTAACCTACCAATGCTAGTTGCTCCCCCCACGGTCATTACAATATGGAAATGTTGCACAAGAGATTATAAGAAAAGACTAAATCCCTGGCACTAATATTCATCACTCAGAGACAAGCATACTTGTCAGGAAATGACAAAATAGGGCAAGTAGGAACCCTATTTTCAGTTACCTAAGATCTTCGGGGCAGGATTCCCTATTAAAGTCAGGGCTCTATCATTTAAAGACTGGGAAAATGGACAGGTAGTCTCCATGCAATGCATGGTCAGTTGAAAGGCTCGGGGTGGCTATTAAATTAACTCCTTATACTGCATACGATCATGGATTACTATTATTTTAGGAAAATAAGTTTGGAAGGTTCTATTTTCCCTCTACTATATAGCACTATCTGAAAGCAAGCTTGCTTAATTATATTAATTTCATGTAAAATTTCTGGGTTAAAGGGAAGATATGAGGTCCTCTTATCCTGAAGTCAATGCACAATGGAGATTTTGGTTGGGTTGATTTCAGGATACAAGACTCTGTATCCCCCCCTATGTTTTTGGATAACAGCTTTGTATAGTTGATAGGGAAGGAAGGAGATAGATTTATGATAGACCTATTTATGATTAGGTAATGCATTTCTCAGCAACAATTCAAACTAACCTTACTGGTATTATTTGAGTAGATAGGCATGTTATATGCTTTTACATTGAACATATACTTGAAAACAAATGTGCATATAACCAGGATCTGGTTTTAACAATTGCACCCGATAGAAGGATATGTGTTTGGTTTTTTGGTTTTATATGTGTAGGAGATTCAAGAAAATGAGAAAGACATTATGTTCCAGTCGCCCCTGGAAGATTGCTAAAGCATGCGAGCACCAAGGCACCACCTAGAAGATAAATAACCCACAACATCAAGGAAAGATTCAACGCAAATAATACTTTGAATATGTAAACTGGCTAGCCAAGCCTAACTGAAATCTAGTAAAAAGGCAACTATTGTCTAAATAAATACTAGGAAGAAATTCCTTGGGCAAGACTAGAGGTTTTCTTACCTCGATTATTTCCTACCAGTGCCCACACTGAACCAAGGTGTAACCTTTTTAAATTTAATAAAATTACGGCTAAGGCCTATTACCTATCAAAAATATATATATTTGAGAAAGGGGTTAATTGATTAATAGATAGAAATTGGATGATCAGTAAAGATTGATGATGATCGAGTTAATTCAAAAGAATAATTAGCTTAATTAAATAATTGAAGAATTATTCAATTAATAAGATGAATAATTAGCAATGATCAGTGAGACATTTTTAGGTGTCTACATTCTCTGCAAGTATGGCTTTTACTTTTTCAGGATCAGCTTCAACTCCCTTAGATGATACAATGTATCCAAGGAGTTTCCCAGAGGTTACCCCAAAGACACATTTCTTTGGATTCAATCGGACTTCATATTTTTCCAACCTTGTAAAGATTTTATCCATGATTTCTAGATTTCCCTTCCTGGTGTAATATTTTCCAAGCAAGTCATCTACATAGTCTTCCAAATATATATGCATCAGTCATGAATGATAGTGGTCATTTCACATTGATAAGTAGCTTTGACATTCTTCAATCTAAAGGGCATGACATTCCAACAAAAAGTTTCCCAAGGACAAGTGAATGTTGTTTTGATCTAGTCTTTAGGAGCAATTTTGATCTGATTATAGCCCGAGAAACCATCCATGAGGGATAACATCTTGTGTCTTGTTGTGGAATCCACTATCATGTCAATATTTGGAAGTGGAAAGTCATCTTTAGCACAAGCTTTATTTAAATATGTAAAATCTATGTAAACACGGACACTCCCATCAGGTTTTGAAACTAGTACCAAGTTTAAAATCCATTCAGCATAGTCAACAGGTCTTATAAATCCAGCATCTACCAACTTTTGTAATTCTGCCTTTACCAATAGTGCCACGTGAGGGTGCATTTTTATCGATTTTTGTTTGACAAGTGATGCATAACTAAATTAGGGTCAAGTCTAGGTATGTTTGCATAGGACCATACAAAACTAACTTGTCTTTCCTTGTAAAAATGGATATGCTCTATTCTCTCTTCAGAGGTCAATGATTATACTAGATGTATAATCTTTGGCTGCTTTTTTGTGCCCAAGTTTGTCGGTATTGTCTTTCCCACTAACACAGATAACTTCTCATGTTATAATTCTAGAGGAAGTGTGTCAAGCCTTCCATCCTCAGGCACCTCAGAGAGGTTTTCACCTTTGGATACATCCTTTAATTTTACTTTTTTTGGTTCTAGTAGCATCACAGAATGGTTTTCATTAGAAGACCCATTGATATTTTCCATAATTTTGTGATTGAAAGGCTTGGCACCTTTTCCAAAATAAGCCACACTATTGAGTTCTATGGTTAATCCAACCCTATGATCTCCAAGGGGTAAATCACTTCATGCTCCAAGAAATTTTATGATTGCCTCGTCATTTTGAAAAAGATCTAATTGGGGTTGTCCATCGTGGTTCCAATCAATAAGTTGCGGGTGAACAAGAGGTAAAGGATCATGATTAGGTTCAAATTTATGAATAGGTTCAAGGGTAAAAATAGAATCATAATCATATATATAAATGAAATCGTCAGAGTCATCAATGGCACCTTCCTCATCAGTTTGTGTTGTGTTAGAATACTCCCCTACCTCACTCAAGTTACCCTTAGTACTCAAGGTCTTATCTTTCGGCGTATCATACCCTAAACCAAGAACCTAACATCCACCATCAAGTTTTATTGGTTCGATTATACCTTTTTTTGCAACCCAAGAGGACTGTGACGATCATATCCATATCTTTCCATTATCTTCAGTCCCTTTCCATATCGTTCAGTTGGTATTTTGACTTTAGGTTCTACAATTTGATCTTTCTCTGTACCTTCATCTTTAGGGGATCTTCTTCTTTCATTTCATCATACAAAGCTCCCCATTTTTTGAAAATAGTAGGTTTGCAAACAATAGTAATGGTGTTCAATATGTTTTCAATCATTTGTGGTTTGCCATAGGTGTGAGGGGAGAAAGGTAGCTTTCCAATGTATAGAGCATGACTCATAGAATATTACCCTACTCCATGGTCTTTTATTTTTATTTTTATTTCAAATTTATTATATTCGGATGTGGACACTTTTAAGGATTCGAGATCAATGTATGTTTGGGAAAGGTGCTTTGCAATTTCTAGGAATGATGGATTTAGTTTTAGAACTCAAATTGTTGTAATACATAAAAGGGTTTGGATCTCCTCATATGGTTATTTTGGCACCATTGTGTGTAAATTTGATACATTGATGGTAAGTAAAAGCCACAACTTGCATTGCATGGATCCATGGCCTTCTAAGGAGAATATTATAGGTCAAGGGGGGATCAAGGACTTGGTAAGCTACATCCTTTACCACATGTCCTACTTTGATAGGTAATGTCACTAATCCCTTACATGGGCGTTCCTCTTCATCATATGCCTTTATGGTAATGTTTTTATTCGGATCAATAGTAGTATCAACAAACCCTAGTTTTTTTATCAACTTTAAGGTACAAATATTTAGACTTGCTCCTTCGTCTATTAGAACTTGCTTGATTTTGACTCTATTAACAAGGACTTCAATGTGTAGGGGCACATTATGTGGTTGTTGCATGGATGAGTCATCATTATCAGTAAAAGTGAGGGTATGAGGGGAGGCGATGTGTCCCACCATAGCTTGAAATTTATCTACATGTAGGTATTTAGAGATGGTAGTGGTAGTGAGCGTTGTATCAAGGATAGCTTTATGTTTAGGGGATAGGCGTAGCAGTTCAATATAGAAATTTGTGTGAGTGTCTTCTCTAAATGCTCTATAAGGTTGCATTGTGAAGATGGTGCAACGGGTTTAGAGTTAGGAGCCTTAAGAATAAACGTTCCTCTATGGGTGGTAACATTACAATCAGTTTCTTTACCCTTTATGATAAAAGTGTTCACATGATTATCGACCTCATTGATGTTGTTTATGGTATAATCATATTTAGCATTGGTATAGTTCACGCCATTTCCATATTTGGGGGCCTTCCCTTTGTCCTTATCATGCTTAGGGAAAGGATTCTTGAATATCTCATGATTGGAGTAACTGGAAGGAGTATGTCCATCCACTAAAATCTTTCCCTCATCAAGATGGTCTTGTATGACATGTCAAAGTTTATTGCAACTATTAGTCTTATGACCCTTATGTCTATGGCAGTCACAAAAGTGATCGTCATTCCACCATGGGGGTTTAACTTGGGGATTGTATTCCCTTATCTCTGGCAATGTTATAAGAATGTTTACAAGGAGTTCTTTCAATGTTGACTCAAGTGTTTGTCCCAATGGTGTAAAATTTTGTTTAGGGAAGCTTCTTTGTTTCTCTTTTCCTTTGTCTGAGGATGAACCCTTAAGGTTGCAAACAAGTCATGATGTTTTAGTATTTTTTGCATCAACAACTTCATCCTTAACCACATTCTTGTTTCAAGCCCAAAAGGGTGTCTTATTGTTTGAATTTGTTTTGTGATCTTTATCGTCATTTATTTTTATAGTACCATTGTCGATAGGGGTTTGTTCAATTCAACATCCCAAGTCTATTACTTTCGCAAAAGAGTCTAAACACTTGAGACAAAGTTCTCTTCAAATTTCCTTGTTTAAGTGGCGACAAAAGAAATCAACAAGTTGCTTATCGGGAATGTCATAAGGTGTTCTTTTTGTTAAATGTCTCCATCTTTGCAGAAATGATACAAAAGGTTCTCCTTTTTTTGTTTTGTGTTGAAGAGGTCCATCATGGATACCTCATGTTCGCAGTTGTAAGAATAATGTGAAATGAACTTATCAGCCAATTCTTGGAAATATTTGATCGTCGAAGGTAATTGAGAGAACCATTCCATGACACTTCCTCCAAGACTACGAGAAAAGAGTCTCATAAGGTATATTTCGTCTACTGTGAATTCTAAGGTAGGGGTACAAAATTATCTCAAGTGATCTCTAGGGTCTCCCTTTCCTCTATACATATCTAATTTTGGTATCTCCTAATGACTAGGAAAACATGGCATTGGAATGCTTGGATCAAAAGGATAAGGACATATGTCATCAATATAAAACTTGTGTGATAATGCCTTCTTATTCTTGAGAGTGTCTAGTTCTTGTCTCAATGCTATCAATTCACTCAAAGTGGGATAATTGGTAGGCATAGGTTTCAATATTTTCATATATATGTTGTATCCTAGTTTCAAGTAGAAAGGTCTATGATATTTTATCCTCTCCTCGTTGTTTGTCCTTCTAGGTTTAGATTCACTAGCTCTCAGTTTGTCCTTAACTATGACCAATGATATGTCAAAATTAGGTGGCAGTTTAATTCCCTTGTCAGCAAGGGTTTTGAAGTATGCTTTTGGGTCATCTTTAACCACCTCTTTAAGAATTTTAGTAAATCTATGGTGGTGAAATACTTTTTCAATGGTAGATTGATTTATTTCTTGTTGCTTGTTTCGCTTGTTTCACTAGTCACAATGCTAATGTGTTCTTTTTCATCAAAATCAATAAGATTGTCTCCATCTTGAAATATGTGATTTTGAAACATTTTCATTCGTGAGCTAGGAGACATAAGATTGTTCTGATCTTTGACCTAAGGTTTATCAGTATGAAAATGAATGAGACTCAAGGTACGATGCAAACCCTAAAGTGCAAAGGGGAAATTATATGATATGAGTGAGATTAGGATGCAACTAAGGGTCATTGCAAAGATTAAGGTGAAACTACGTGATTGAAAGGTGAGATTGGGATATGATAAGGATCAATGCAAAAATGCAATCTACGTGATATGATTGAGATGGAAATGTCCTAAGATTGATGCAAAATGTGATCTATATGATTGGAAAGTGATGTGTAGATAAACCCTAAATGGGATATGAGGATGAATGATGTTTGATGCAAGGAGTAAGGATACTCTAGGTCTGAAAATATTCACAATGTAAGGTTTGTCTTGTGCTATGATGGATAGACACAAGGGTAAGTGATCAAAACGAGGGCATGCTTTGATAGGAGATGATGAACTCCAAGAGGAATAAAAAATTAGAGCCACTCCTAGGTTCCCTAACTCAAGGAAGATGCACTTTAAGTGATAAGGGTGATTAATAATAGAAAATTGATGTCAGACCTAAGACGAGCAATCCTAACTGCAAGCAATGTTTTTGGGTTTTTTTGGATTTTTTTATTTTTTAGTTTTTTTTTGGATTTTAGTATGCAAGTACTAAGGATATGAATAAATGAAATTATAGGACCAATGATGAAATGACCTAAGGAACTTATGCAAGGGTATAACCTAATTATGTTATGCAAAAGTTTGACCTAATGGTAGAACCTAAGGACGTGATGCAAGGATAAGACCTATAGGAAGTATGCAATGGTATCATCTAAGGGTGGAATGCAAGATCCTAAAAGGTGTAATGCTACAACTATGAAATCACCTAAAAGATCAAAATAGGAAAAATGATGTCTCAATAGATTTGAAATGATTATTTTGAGAACATAGGTTCAATGTTTCAATGACAATGTTGTTTTGCGTAGTTTTCATTTTACAATGTGGATGGATACTTGGGTGTGTGCACCAAGATGGTGTGCAAAAAAGTGGACACACCCCAAAAAATACATGAAAAACATAAAATGTGCACAGGGTATTTCAAATTTAAATAACCTCGTACACTTTTAGGCTCATTTTGCTAAGCCTAACCAAAGCTAGACCGTGTATGGGGTTTAAAGTATACTAACCATGTACGTGGTTTAGAAACTAAAACCCTGTACATGGTTTTAGTTTGTAAACCATGTACGCGTTTGTCTGTCAATAAAATTTAAATTAGTAATATGGACTTGTATGCAATTCATCTAGTATTCCATTACATTTTTCGGTAGGATATATACATAAAATATAATATTTAAGTATATATTATCTTTTATCACACCATACGACCCATAATGATGCCAAATGGTGTCCTAAGGGGTCATAGAACACTATATGACCCCTTAGCACATCATACGACCCATAGCAACACCATATGGTGTCTTAAGGGGTCATACAACACCATATGACCTCTTAGAACACCATATGACCCATAATGACACCATATGGAGTCCTATGGGGTCATATGGTATCCTAAGGTGTCGTAGGAGACCATATGACCCTAATGACACATAAGTGGTCATATGGTGTCTGAAGGGATCATAGGACACTATAAATCCTTAAGACACCATACGACCCATAATGACACCATATGGTGTCCTAAGAGGTCATATGGTCTCCTAAGGGGTCATAGAACACCATATGACCCCTTAGGACTCCATACAACCCATAAGGACACCATATAATGACACCAAATGGTATCCTAAAGGTTCATAGAACATCATATGACCTCTTAGGATGCCATACGATCTATAACGATACCATATGGAGTCCTAAGGGGTCATATGGTGTCTTAAGGGGTTGTAGGACACCATATGACCCTTTAGGAAACCATATGACCCCTAATGACACCACATGGTGTTCTAAGGGGTCATATGGTGTCCTACGAGATCATAGGAACCCATATGACCCCTTAGGACACCATACAACATATAACAAAACCATGTGGTGTCCTAAGGGGGCATATGGTGTCCTAAGGGGTCATAAGACACCGTATGATCCCTTAGGACATAATATGACCCCTAACAATACCTAAGGGGTAATGTAGTGTCCTAAGGGATCGTAGAACACCATATGACCCCTTAGGACACAATATGACCCATAAAAACACCATATAGTGTCCTAAGGGGTCATATGGTGTCCTGAGGGGTCGTAGGAAATCATATGACCCCTTAGGACACCATATGGTCTTTATCTCTTTCCCTCTAACTCTTTTTACCTCTCTCCCTCCCAACCCCCTTCTCCCTCTCACCCTCTATCTCTATCTCTCTCACTCCCCCTCTCTTAGGTGTCTCTCTCTATCATTATCTCCCTCTCTCTATCTCTCTCTCTTCATCTCTCGCTACCCCTCTCTTTCCCTTTATCTCTCTCTCCCTCTCTCTTAGGTGTCTATTTCCCATTCTTTCCCTCTCTCCCTTCCTCCACATCTCTCTCTCTCTCTCTCTCTCTCTCTCTCTCTCTCTCTCTCTCTCTCTCTCTCTTTCCCTCTCTCCCTCCCATTCTTTCCCTCTCTACCCTTCTCTCCCTCTATCTCTTTCTCTCCCCCTCTCTCTTAGGTGTTTCTCTTTCCTATTCTCTTCACCTTTCCCTCTCTCCCTCCCAATCCTCTCTCTTCCCTCTCCCTCTATCCTTCCAATTATTTCTCTTCCCCTCTCTCAAGTGTCTCTCTCTCACATTCTTTCCCTCTCTCCCTCTCTCCCTTTCTCTTTCTCTCTCAAGTCTCTCCCTTTTTACCTCTAACACTCTTTCTTTCTCTCCTTTTCCCTTTCTCTTTCTCTCTCAAGTATATCTCCCTCTCACCCTCTTTTTCCCTCTCTCCCTCCATCCTCTCTCTTATCTCTCCCTCTCCCTCACAAGCCTAACCTAAGAGAGAGAGAGAGAGATAGAGACTAAGTGAGAGGGAGGAAGGGGTGGAAAATGAGTATGAGACTAGAGAAAGAGCCCAAGTGAGAGAGAGAGGGGTGGAGGAAGGGAAGGGTTGAGAGTGATGAAGAGCATCCAACAAACTTAACCAGCTAGGGAGATTTATTTCTCCCAACTCACCTAATCAAAAAGGTGATTGCTCTTCATAAAGCGATAGGAGTCCTCACAAGGTTACTAACCCTACTAATACTCAACTCACATCATAAATTAGATACTTTCAAATAAATGAACCCTTTGACACCCTTAAATGGGCCTTCCAAAGAGAACAACCATGAACCTTTACCCTCCCTACCACCCATAAGGTCACAAGATATGCTACTACCACAACATTGTCATTCTATGATAGTCAAGTATGCTTGAGGACTTAACTCCCAACACCAATTAGGCACACACCAACCCAAAGTTACTCAAGGACACATCAGTTAATCTCTCTCCCATAACCAAAACACAAGTATCAACCCTCCCAACCACCCTAGGAAGCATCTTGACCCTCTACTATCTCGACATTGTTCACAAAGACAAAAACACCAATGGGACAGTCATATTTCATTGATCCATTCAATTTTTCTAACCCTCCAAATGTACTTGGTGAAGATGGAGAACTACCAAACCATTCCCCTAACATTCAAATTCAACACTAACCCCAACAATCAGTTTGATATTGCAAAATGAAAAGGATTCAGTCTGTTGTCCTATGGTGACAGTCACATGCAAGTTTGAGGATAGTCAACAAGTACTTGTCATTTGTCTTGTTTCTGAGGAATCCAACTCTAGGTAAACACTTAGAAAATCCACACACACCCTTCCAAAGGTTCTCAACTCCAAAATCACACCAACTCATCTATTCCTTGGTTTGCAAATGCACAAATGCAGTCCACTGTCTTATGATGGCAGTCATATATGAGGTTTTAGGACAGTCAAATCTTTTGATTGTTTAATGGATGTATAGAAACACCATGACTTAGAACATGTGTATAAGTCTCCCTCACACCCTATTACTCCTTCACTACCCTTCCATCACTCTTACTTTGTGAGCATACTAGCCCCCTACTATTCTTGATAGAAGGGCCCCCGCCTAGGGTGACTCGCCCTACAATTATATAAGACTGATTAATGGAAGAGGGCCTATACAGGGTGGGGGGGAATGGTAGCTATGGTAGTCAGTAGATTAGTTGGATAAGTTCGGAACTTTACTATTCCCACTTATTCTAGCTCGATTCTATAACTATTTTAGCAACTATAATTGTTGATTCTATAACTATTTAGATGTGTACTCTAGCAGGCGGATTAAATTATTGCTCACCCTTGACATTATATGGTAGATTAATTATCATGCTAGCCCTTTAGAATAGTAGGGGGCTCGCCCTACAATTATATGGGCTAGCTCAATTCTATAACTATTTTAGTGCAGGTTAATTAATTAATGGCTCACCCTACAATTATATGGTATTGATTAATGGCATAGGCTTATTAATGAATGGTTCACCCTGTAATTCTATCGACTGATTAATTGCCCTGCAAAATCATAGGCTTGCATTGGGAAGCAATAGACAAAGAAAACCCACTAGGCTCGATTATAGAACCGCCATAGAGCCCTTCAAATAGTAGGGGGGAGCAGGCTTCTCGAATTTACTAATTAATTCTCTTACTCTAGCAAGTGAATTAATCTGGTGGGAAGAGATAGTTTTTGGGGGGTTGGGTATTTTAATTGTTCCATGGGAAACTATAGTTGCTTATTCCCCTTGCAAACACCACTGAAGTTCTCTTTTCTCATATTGAGACAGGGATTTCAGTCCTTGTACTCTTCTTTAGCACATGCAAACTCCATCATGAAACCCTGCAATCATTGGAAGACAAAGAGATACATATTTACAATACTTTTAATCCATTGGATGGTGTTTCAACATGAATATAAATATTTTTACATTTTCCTCTATCTCGAATTACCCTAGTTTGGGGTTTTGACATATTTTAGAAAAAACAAGATATATTCTTCTATAGTGCACCAATTCAAATGAAACCACTTGGAAATAGAAAAAGACTCATTCAATAATAATAACTGTGAGATTTTGCCAAGATCAAGAGGTAATGGAAAGCACAAATAAGAGAGACAAAATATATGATAGAAATAAACTATATTCTATCAAGATGAAAATACTTATCAACTGGATCATCAATCGATGTTACATACAATGAATATGAGCATGCTTATATAGGCAAGGCTATATGGATATGTGAGCACACAAACATGACATGTGGCTCAATAAGAAACAAGGGTAGGTAGGAAATAGCTGTGGGTAGGTAGGAGAAACAATATAATAGTCCACATGAGGTGGATGACCCACTGAATGTGGAGTGTAACAACAAGATCACACCATAAAAGGTGGAAATTCTCCTACACACACTATCCCAATGTGGCACAAATACCCAAGTGTCTCATACCCACACTACTAGGAAATGCATGTACCTAAGTAAACTTAAGTAAGGTGTAATAATATCCAAGATGAATAATTATTTACACCAACACCCCCCCTTAAGTGCAACTTAGTGGAATGCACTTAAGTCTACAATGCAACTAAGCAATGCAAGATGGGTCTCGGTTACAAGGCCATGTTAGGTACCCATTTACAAATGTAAATGCATGAAAACAAATGCAAGGAAATCTCTCACAAAGCGGGGAAAGAGAGAAAAACCCAATGGCAAAAAACCCTCCCCCAAAAGAGAGATGAAAAATAGATACAAAGAACTCTCATAGAAGTATGTGAAGGACAAAAACCCATGTGAGGAAAAAATCCCCCCCATATGAGAGAAGAAGAAGACAGACTAGGAAGCCCCCCCTCAATGTGGAATCTGCACCAATGATAGAAGCTCGAAGATGAATGAAGAAACTGCTCCATGAACATCAAACCATGTTCCTCCCCTTAGGAAGAAACAAAACCAAAGGTGTATCCATGAAGTTTCCCCAACCATGAATGGAAGATGTATGCAAAAACCTCATGATGAATGGAATCTCTGAAAACTACTCAAGTGTCCCCATGTCGATGCTGAAAGATACCCCCTCCAAAGGTGGTAAATTATGCCACACTGCTGAAAAAGGCACTCCAAGATCTAGTGGAGATGAATGTAGAACAATATCCAAAGACTCATATGTCTCCTCAAAAGATAAAGAGACCTCCTCCAAGTGTTGTGAAAAAGTATCCACAATCATGTCAACCTCTAAAGATTGATCATGTAGAGAATGCACAAGAGGGTCAGAGTTATCCCTCGCAACAATCAAAGAAGGATCATCTTCATCAAAGAGAAGATGAATGTCATGAATGGTGTCTCCCAAATATGCAATGTAGGAGTCCACAAACAAACCTGCAATGTCTATCAAGTAGGCATCCCGATCAACTGAAATTGGAAGACATGAAATATCTTGCTGCACTGAATCACAAGAAGGCAAAACTATCGCACTAGTTGCATCATCAGGTGCAATAGCTGGTGTGATATCAATAGAAGGAGATGAAATGGAAGGCTCAAGAATGAGGTCACATGTGAGAATCCCCAAGTTCAAATGCCCAAAGTTCTCCTCAAAATCTAAATCATCAACATAGGAAAAACCAACCTTATCAATAGGACCAAAATCTGAAAAAGAGTACAACTGAGATGCGTGATCAACCACCCGAGTCGCAATGATAGCTCCACTCTCCAAGTCTCTAATGATAACTGAATCAGGTGTGAACTCCATAGTTTTCCTAGTTGCCCCATGTGTGATTTGATAGATGGAAAGAAGATTATTTGTCAAGTGGGGTACACACAACACATCATTGAAGGAGTTATCCCCAATGGTAATAGATCCTTTCCCAATCACATCCATGTATGTATGATTGCCCATCAAAATCTGCGGCATGTGGCAAGGCTCAAATGTAGAAAACATAGACTGCAAAGATGCCATATGATGAGAAGCCCCCAAATCTAGAAGCCATATCCCTAAATCATGACTTGTAGTAGCACAAAGAGTTTGTCCCTTTCCTTTATCTATCCCAAAAGAGTGATCATTTCCTATATCCTTGGAAGAAGAAGCCGATGTAGACATTCTAGAAGGTAGGTTGATTCTATTCTTCTCAAGAAGATTCTTCAACTCATCAATATCCTTCTTATAACAATGATGTTCATCATGTCCTGACTTCTTGCAATATCCACAAAAAATATTGTCCTTATATGATTTCCTCTTAGGTGAGAATGGTGAATCACCTTGTTGTGGAGAGGAAGATTGTGCTCCATCTTTTTGTGGTTTAGACTTAGGTTGCTTTTGATTCTTGCCTTTTCCTTGATTACTTTGATTCCCTTTGTTAGCCACCAAAGCTTGTGACTTTGAAGATTTGAGAATCCCCATCATGGTCAACTTAGATTACTCAAGTATCAACATCTCTCTGAATAAATCAAATGAGGGAGAAGTGTATGAGGAACCTTGAGCTAACCTATGGGTGTGAAAGCTAGATACAAAGGCTACATACTCTGAAGGAAGCTTGTCCAACAAGTTATAAACCAATTGAGCATCTTTTTTGTCAATTCCACAATCCTTTAGCTTTTGTATTAGCTCAGTTACTTTTGTGACATAATCTTTGATTGTATCAAAATCCTTGGGATACAAAGTTGTGAGTTCACTATCAAGCTTGTAGCCCTTAATCTCATCAACTTGACCATACAATTTCTTTAAAATATCCCAAGCCTCTTTAATTGTTGTACACTTATCAATGTGAAAAATGAGGTCATCTGATACATACTTTCTAAGAGTTCCAAGTGCCATAGCATTCTTAGTAAGCCATTCAATTTGAGCATTAGGATCAGCCTTAGGATCAGGTGGTGTTGTAATAGTTTCATTTACATAATGAATGAGTTATTTTTCCATTAGTTTACTCCATGCCTTAATTTTCCATGATGCATAATTATGAGGAGTTAAAAGTGGAAATTTAGGAGAACCCATAGCACCCAAATGAAAAAACACAAGATAGACAGAGGCACAATCACACAAGACACCCCCCCAAAATACTCAATCAAGAAATCCCCCAAAATGGTGATTTTGGCATTTTATACTTAGTGTGTATACAATGCGCCACTTGCAAAACAAGGCAAAGTGGACTTTTGATTTCAATTTACAACTTCTCAAAATGAGATCTAAGAGACTTCAACAAATACTGCTAGTGATCTAAACTGAGATCCAAGCAAAATGCAAGTACCAAATATGCCAAAAATGGCCAAATACTAAAAGTACAATTTCTACTTAAAATCACTACAAATAGATGGTAGATTATGAAAGTAGATGAAAAAATATGCACTTCAAAAAAAAATGGCACTTGAAAAGGAGTCCATATGAGCCCAAACGAAGCCTCCAAAGTTGTAAAAATTGGGATTTCACGATTTCTGAAAAACCTGTATCCGAAAATCAAAAAACTCCCGCACCATTGTATAGATCACAAAATTCTACCCCAAAACAAAAAAACTTGCTCAAAAAAATGAGTCCGGATGAGTGAGATATTGCTATTTGAAAAATGCTTGCAAAATTATAATTTCTGGAAAATTTTCGCCGCAATGTCAAACTTCAAATGCCTCTAGATTTGGCCTCTGAAGTCCAATTTGGATGAAACAAAAGGCAAAACTGACTTTCTTGGTCCTCATCAATCCAATGGTAACCTCAGATTTGACCCATCAAGCTTTAATAATAACCTGCAATAGAAAACTCCAAAATACACAATATCAAATAGCATCAATTTCTCTCAATTAGCAAACCAATGACACTCTAATGGCTTTGATACCATGTGAGACATGGACCAGCTTAGATACCATGTGAGATTTTGCCAAGATCAAGAGGAAATGGAAAGCACAAATAAGAGAGACAAAATATATGTTAGAAATAAACTGTATTCTATCAAGATGAAAATACTGATCAACTGAACCATCAATCGATGTTACATACAATGAATATGAGCTTGCTTATATAGGCAAGGCTATATGGATATGTGAGCACACAAACATGACATGTGGCTCAATAAGAAACAATGGTAGGTAGGAAATAGTTGTGGGTAGGTAGGAGAAACAATATAATAGTCCACATGAGGTGGATAACCCACTGAATGTGGAGTGTAACAACAAGATCACACCATAAAAGGTGGAAATTCTCCTACACACACTATCCCAATGTGGCACAAACACCCAAGTGTCTCATACCCACACTACTATGAAATGCATGTACCTAGGTAAACTTAAGTAAGGTGTAATAATATCCAAGATGAATAATTATTTACACCAACAATAACAAATAAGTTTTCAAATAAAATGAATAATATTTGGCAATGAACAACTCCTTGGAGCAGAATATCACATGGAAAAATATAGGGAAGTGCAGAAAGTTTCAAGATTTTTATTGATTTTTCCTTCATACATTTAACAACAACCCTGGTTCAACCTTTCCACAATCTATTTATGAACCCACATGGTTGTTACAACTTCCTCCAACTATATTTCAAACCATTTGTATGTTAGGTATAATAATGCAACTTTTGTGTAATGACAACTTGACAACTTTGATGACAATATTTTCCAACATTGACAACTTTTGATCCTAGACTCTCAGGTGTGACCCAAAACCCATTAAAATAGGTCCAAATAAGTATGAAATACGTTTACATGACATTAAACATCAATTTTGACTCATTGAGACACATTATCCACATAATGAAAACTTTTACAATTTTGACAATTTGACCCAATAATGACTAAATCTAACATCTAATTGTCATAATGACCTTATTACATCATAAATGGTCCTAAAAGACCTTATTTACATCTTTCACACTTGATAACACAAAAAAATCATACTTAGCCTCATAGAGGCTTGAGGGAAAATTAGGTGCTCTTGCACTAGAGAGAGAGAGAGAGGTTAATGGAAAGAGAAGAAGATATTAGAGATAGAGAGAGCACATGTGAGAGAAAGGGAGGGAGGAAGGGAGGGTTTGAGGGAGATTTGAGGTGAGAGATGGAGGAAGGGAGGGGTTGAGTGAGGGAGAGGGGGAGAGAGAGATCTCAAGTGAGAGAGAAGGAGGGAGGAAGGTAAGGCTAGTCCCTCCTTCCTTCCCTGTCTATTTTTCTTTATCTCGCACTCTTAAAAATCCCTCTCCTTCTCTCTACCTACCACTATTTTCATCCCTCACTACTTTTAACTCCCCTAACTCTCTGCATCCTTCCCTTTATACTCTCTCTCTCTCTCTAAATATCACCTCCACTTATATCTATCTAACCTATCTATATCTCTCTCTCCTTCTCTTTTCACCTCTCTCTCTTTATCTATCTAGGTATTTAGATAAATATTTTAAGGGGGGGATGCAAAAAGGTAGGTAGACTATGTAGATAATAAGAGATTAGTGATTACTAAAATTTGATTTTGTTTGAGAAATTATAATATCTAAAGCTTGGGGAGATAGGAGAGAGAGATAGAGAGAAGTGAAGAGAGGATGAGAGAGATAGGAAAATAGATAGGTCTAGAGCTTAGGGGAGACAAATAGTGAGATATAAATATATCAAGTAAATGATGATACAAGCCTACTGCTTACTAAAATTTGACTAAGTCTGAAAAATTATAGGATCTCCCAAAATCTAGAATCTGCATTATGACTCCTAGAGATGTGAAACCACTCTCAAACATCGTGACAATATATTCATAAAATATAACATTTAAGTATAAGTAGCATCACTTATACTTAAATGTTATATTTTATGTATATATCCTACTGAAAACCCCAATGGAATCCTAAATAAATTGCATACAAATCCCTATTACTTATCTAACTTTATTAATTTGAACCCCGTACACGGTTTGTCTTGTTAAAACCCTATACGCTGTTTTGTTTATTAAAACCCCGTATGCACTTCATATTTAAAATACCCCATGCGTGGTTTTGTTTATTAAAACCCCTATCCACTTTATATTCAAAATACCTCATACACACTTTATTTTATTTAGGCTTGTGAATAGGTGATACAAGAGAATCCCTAGTTCACAGCGATCTTGCATCAATCAAAAACATTTTCCTTTATGTTTTGTTTTTTGTTTACAGTTTTAGTTTTCCTTTTTGTGTATCCCAGTTTTGGCTCACCAGATCCTATGGAGTTGGATTCTATTTTAAGACTTGATCATATTTCTTTCTTTCAGACCATATCGCATTTGGATCACTCTCTGGCAAGATATCACTACCAGTTTCCATGACAGTTTCTTGTTACCAGTTGTTCCTTTGTTACCGGTTTCCTGAGACCTACTTTGGTGATCTACTATAACCCATTCATAAGCTTGTGAAGCCTTGGACATTGATCTCGATTTTCCTTGACATGTGGCCAACCTTTTCCCGTCATCTACATTTCATCCTTTGGATTTTCTAGTGGAATCTCCTGGCGGAGGCCGACCTTGTTAGTTTCATGTTAGGTCTTGTTCTTCGGGTTTTGTTCCCTTTTGGGCCAACTGGATCCTTTAGATCGATATATATATTTGTAATTATGCTTTAGAATGGAATCAATTAGAGAACTAGATATCTAGACTATACATAGAAGATAGATCTTTTGATTCAAGGTCCCGGTTGTGACCTATTCTACCAGGCCTGAGAGCCAGTATGTTGTAACCCGGTTGTAACTAGTTGGATGCAATCAAATTTCATGCAATTAATCAATATGTATACATTGCCTCCATCATATCTTTGTGTTTCTATTATGTTTACTCTTGTTGGTCGGTTCGGATTGATCTCTTTGAGGTCCCTCCTCACTAGTCACTGCTTAAAGTGGTATCAGAGCGAAATTTTGTTCAGGAGGTTGCATGTCTTGAATTTCTTGTTGTAGGGTGGTAGATTGCACATCCGACCTATAATTACAGAGGACTAGTGTGAATCGATGGCGCGAAGAGGAACTAGGAATGGTGGAGCGCGTGGGAATGTAGACCCTACTGTGAGTGGAGATGTTGTAAGGAATAGCAGCTCAATTAGAAGTCATGGAGACAGCCCAGAGAAGAGGCTGACATATTGAAGATGTAAGTGAGGGTGAAGGAGAAGAAGCCCTAATAGAACAAGTAAACCTATTGGCAGTTGATCTGGATGAAGAAAGGTTTTTAAGGGTTTGGAGTAGGGTGAACACTAAACCTCATTTTACCCCACTGAAATATGATGGGAAGTTAGATTTGGATGAACTGATGGATTGGATCTCAAAGATGGAGAAATATTTTGATTTTGAAAACACTGCAGAAGAGAGGAAGGTGAAATATGCCTATACCCAGTTGAAAGGTCATGCATCTCTTTGGTGGGAGCATTTGCAAGTTGATAGATAGAGAAGAGGTAAAGAGAAGATTAAGATGTGGGATAGGATCATTGCTAAGTTGAAATCAAAGTTTGTGTCAGTGAATTATCAAGTGGATTTTCTCTAGAAGTTGCCGAATCTGAGACAGAAGGAATCTAGTGTGAAGTACACCAAAGCATTTTACAAGTTGAACATCAGATCTGGACATGTTGATGATGAAGCTGAGAAAATTGCAGGATATTTGAATGGATTGTAGATGTCTATACAATATTAACAGTATGATCAAATTAGAGAGTGTTGAAGAGGCTTACTAGTATGCCCTAAAGGCTGAAGAGAAATTGAACAAAAGACATGAGAAGAGATAAAGAGGTAGAGGTGGAAGGTTTATCGGAGGAAGATTTCAAAGAGGAAGAGAATATACTAGAGGAAGAGAAACCAGTACAGATCAGAACAAGAACAAGTTAGTGAGCAAAGAAGGTAATTCATATCGGAAGGATGATAGAAATTTCTACCGGAGGAGAGAATTGGATGGTTACTAGAATGAGAACTTTGGAAGACAAGACAAGAGGACATTCAGAGGAACCTTCTTTAAGTGTGGAGGACAAGGACACCATGCATTCGAATGTAAGAAGACAGAGGCTACTGAAAGAGAAATAGTGGTGAAAGAAAACCCCACTGGATCAGACAATAAACTAGAAGATGGAGCACTCTTGATGATGAGGAGAGCTTTGTGTCATACTGGAGGAGATGAAGAGCCCTTGTAGAGGAATAATCTATTCAAGACCAGATGTAAGGTATTTGGTAAGTGTTGTAAAGTTTCTATTGATAGTGGTAGTTTAGATAATCCTGTTTCAAAGGAGATGGTGAATAAGTTGAAATTGGAGAGATTAAAACACCCTAAGCCTTACCAGATAGCATGGATTCAGGATGAACATAAGTTGTTAGTAAGTGAACAATGTTTGGCAAAATTAAAAATTGGGAATGATCATGATGAATTTTTGTGTGATATTATGCCTATGGATATTTGTCATCTTTTGTTGGGTAGACCTTGGCAGTTTGATAGACAGGCAATACATGATGGAAAGAAGAATACATACACTATTGTGGCCAATGGGATGAAGCAAACCTTATTACCTTTGGAGGAACCTTTGAAGAATGAAGTTTGTATGAATGTCAGAATCTTTTTAGTACATGGAAGAAAATTCATGGATGGACTAAGACATGAGAAAATGTGTGTTTGGCCTTAATTCCTAAGGAGACCGAGAGACCGGAACTAGAAGGAGAATACCCAAAAGAGATAAGAGATTTTCTGATAGAATATGAGGACAACATTTCAGATAATGTACCTAATGGATTGGCACTTGTTAGAAGTATTACTCATTGCATGGACTTGGTTCTCGGAGCTAGTCTGCCTAACAAAGTTGTACACCGGTTGACACCGACGGAGAATGAAGAACTGAATAGACAAGTGCAAGAGTTGTTGAAGAAAGGTTTGATTAGGGAGAGTATGATCCCTTGTGCAGTACCAGTAGTATTAGCACCTAACAAGAATGGAGAATGGAGGATGTGTACCGATTCAAGAACAATAAACAAGATCACAGTGAAATACTAGTTTCCTTTGCCTAGGATGGATGACATAATGGACTGTTTGAGTGGAGAAAAATACTTTACAAAGATAGATTTGAAGAGTGGATGTCATTAGATCAGGATCACAGAAGGTGATGAGTGGAAGACAACATTTAAGACAAATGAAGGGTTATATGAATGGTTGGTGATGCCTTTTGGATTGACTAATGCACCAAGTACTTTCATGAGGCTGATGAATGAGGTATTGAAGAAATTCTTGGGAAATTTTGTTATTGTGTATTTGGATGACATTCTTATTTTCAATAAGACAAAAGAGGCGAATTTGTTATAGTTAAGACAAGTTTTGTAGAGGTTGAGAGAAGAAAAGTTGATGATCAATATCAAGAAGTGTACTTTCATGAAGGATGAGTTAGTCTATTTAGGATTTGTGATATCTGAGGATGGTTTGAAGATGGACCCTGAGAAAGTGAACGCCATTATTGAGTGGCTACACCAGAAAGCATTAGGGAGGTAAGATTATTTCATGAGTTGGCTAGTTTTTACTGGAAGTTTATCAAAAATTTCAGTTTAGTTTGTAACCCTATGACTGAGACCATGAGAGGAGATCAAAAGGAATTCAAGTGGACCATCGAAGCAAACAAAAATTTTGAACTGTTAAAGTAGAAAGTGACTGAGCAGCTTGTGTTAGCTTTATCGGATTTCAATAAAGTATTTCAAGTGGATTGTGATGCAAGTGGAACAACAATAGGAGCAGTCTTGAATCAAGAAGGGAGAGCAGTAGCCTATTTTTGTTAAAAATTGAATGATTCCCGAAGGAGATATTTAGTGTATCATTAGTATTTTTATGCCATATTTCAAGCCTTGAAGAAATGGAGACACTACATGTTGCCTAAGCGGTTTGTGTTGTATATAGATCATGAAGCTTTGCAGTGTTTGAACAGTTAGAGTAATTTGAATCAAAGACATATGAGATGGGTAGAATTCTTGCAGAGTTACACCTTTGTGTTGAAGCATAGAAGTGGAAAACCTAACAAATTTTCTGATGCATTGAGTAGGAGAAGGAATTTGCTAACAAAGATGAGAGTGACAATATTAGGTTTTGAAGAATTGAAGAACCTGTATGATGAAGACCTAGATTATGCACAACCTTGGAAAGCATGCAGAGAACTGGTTATGGTAGATAGAAGAAAATGGTTGGATACTTCATTCAGGATGGAATGTTATTCAAGAAAGTTCAGTTGTGCATACCTAAGAGTTCCATGAGAGAGAACCCGACAAAGGAGAAACATAGTGGAGGACTAGCTAGACATTTTGGCATTGACAAAACAATTGCATTGGTGAGCGAGCAGTACTTTTGGCCTCAAATTCATAAGGATGTTAAGAGATATGTGCAGAGTTGTAGAGTTTGTCAAGTTGCAAAAGGTATTAGTTAGAATGTGGGATTGTATAAACCTTTGACAATACCGGTAAGACCTTGGGAGGATATAAGCATGGATTTTGTACTTGGATTGCCTAAGACACCAAGAGGGGGTGATTCTATATTTGTGGTAGTGGATAGATTTTCAAAGATGGCTCGTTTAATACCTTGTAAGAAGACATCAGATGCATTACATGTATCAGACCTATTTTTCAAGGAAGTGGTGAGATTGCATGGATTACTTAAGAGCATAGTTTCAGATAGAGACTCTAAGTTTGTTGGCTATTTTTGGAGAACACTTTGGAAGAAGATGAAGATAGATTTGAAGTTCAGTTCTACTTTTCATCCACAGACTAATGGACAGATAGAAGTTGTTAATTGGAGTTTGTGAAATTTGTTGAGATGTTTAGTGGGAGATAAAAACGTGAAGTTGGGACTTGATCCTTGCACAAGAAGAGTTTGCCTACAATAATTTAGTGAATAGAAGTACCGGAAAAATACCTTTTGAGATTGTTACCAAAGTGTACCCTAGAGGTATAGCAGAATTGAGAGACATTAGCAGTGAAGACCGAAAGAGTTTAGAAGCAGAAGATTTTGCAGATCACATGGCAGCATTGCATATTCAGGTTAAACAACATTTGGAAGACATGAACAACAAATATAAGGAGAAGGTAGATGAGAAAAGGAGACATAAGGAATTCAAAGTTGGTGATGAAGGGATGGTATATCTGAGAAAAGAGAGATTCCTAGTTGGAACTTATAATAAGTTGCAGATGAAGAAGTTTGGACCTTGTAAGATTTTGAGGAAGTTTAGTTCTAGAAATGCATATTAAGTGGAGCTACCAGATAGTCTAAGTATTTCACCTATATCCAACATTTCAGATCTTCATGAGTACCATAAACCAAAATTTAGTGAGGACAGTGTTACAGAATTGGAGAAACAATTGCCCCGAAAGGAACTGGATCAGATTGAAGAGATTTTGGAGAATAGGATTGGGCGTAGTACCCAAAGCAATGAGTATAAGTAATATCTTGTGAAGTGGAAGGACAGGCCATTTGAGGATTCATCTTGGATTTCTCAGGTAGAGGTAGACCACCTTGGTTTCCCTCTAAACCCTACAAAGTGAGAGGCTCACTCTTTCATTAACCTCGGATGTCTGATGCAGGAGCATCCCTGGTTCACGACGATCTTGCATCAACCAAAAACATTTTCCTTCCAATTTTGTTTTTCATTTGCATTTTCAGTTTTCCTTTCTGTGTGTCCTGGTTTTGGCTCACCGGATCCTGTAGAGTTGGATTCTACTTGAATACTTGATCATCTTTCTTTCTTGTAGACCGCATCGCATTTGGATCACTTTTTGGCAAGATATCGCTACCGATTTTCATGACAGTTTCTTGTTACCGGTTGTTCTTTTGTTACCGGTTGCCTGAGACCTATTCTGGTGATCTACCAGAAACAATTCTAAATCTTGCAAAGCCTTGCATGTTCATCTCGATGTTCCTTGGTGTGTGGCTGACCTTTTCCCATCATCTATGTTTCATCCTTTGGATTTTCTTGAGGAATCTCTTGGCAGAGGTCGACCTTGTTATTTTCATGTTAGGTCTTGTTCTTTGGGTTTTGATCCCTTTTGGGTCTACTGGATCCTCTGGATCGATATATATATTTGTAATTATGTTTTAGAATGGAATCAATTAGAGAATCAGATATCTAGACTATACATAGAATATAGATCTTTCAATTCAAGGTCCCAGTTGTGACCTATTCTACCAGGCCTGAGAGCTGGTATGTTGTAACTTGGTTATAACCGGTTGGATGTAATCAAATTTCATGCAATTAATCAATCTGTATGCATTACCTCCATCATATCTTTTTGTTTCTTTGGTGTTTACTCTTGCTGGCTGGTCCGGATTGATCTCTTTGATGTCCCTCATCGATGACTGCTTCAATAGGCTTGGATGACATAGCGACAGGTTGGAAGTTTGATTTCCCTCCATTTCCCTACTTTTTGGCATGTTTTATTTTATCAAATTGGTTTATTGACTTTGTCATCATCAAGTTTGTACTTCATCAATTGGGTATTTCTAAAATTTCCACCATATTTCACCCATCTTTTGAGCTTTCTAACCATATAATTTTTTAAAAATTTGAACAACAATAACATATTATTCTTGGATTTCTTTTATCAGTGTCTCCATAGTTCTCAGAGACATATGTGCACCATTTTTTTAATAACTTTTGATCTACTTATCCACATTCAAAAATTTATATATTACTGCAGTGCACTTAACTTTTTACAATTTTTAAAAATAATTTGCATTTTTTATTGTTTTGGTGCAAGTTATGCTTTGCACACGAATAGGTGCCTGATTTTCAGGATGTGCTCGATTTGAAAAATCATAAAAAAAAAACTCAACAAAAAATTACAAAAAAATACACAAATTCTAGTGCTCACTCTTAACTATCTTGTCACCCAAAGATTTGTCAAAATACTAAATTTAACTTTACTTTTTTAATGTGCACGTCAGACACTATGTTATGTTTTTTAGAAAAAATCAGGATCTATTTTTCGTGCACGAAGGATTTGACCCCCTTAATCTTATCCAATTTGAAAAAAAAGTGTCCACTTATACCCCCCTTTTTGCACACCATCTTGGTGCACTTACTCACTTGAAAGTTTAGACCAAGGTTTTTATAAATTTTCTCAATTTTAAGTGTGGTGCTGATTGTGAAATATTCTTGTTTGTTTTGCACACACTCAAAAAACACGACAGACAGAATGTTTGTTTGATTTTGAAATAAAAAACACATTCAAACACAATCTTAAGGTTGGCCAGGACAATAGTTGTTGGATACCACTTGGGTTTCCCCAACTACGCTTGCTCAAAGTGGATACTTAGATACTTGACCCCACTGGCTCCACTCCATGACACTCACTTCTCTGGGGCAGCCAAGCATCAGTCCCCATGAAAACTCCCCATGGCAAACTTTGTATCTCTACTAAAAACTGTAAGGACGTGAAACGGTATCAGAGGTTTGACCTCTTTTACCAACAACTAGAAGGTTTTTGGCTTCTAAAACAAAGGGATTTTAGTAAGGGCGTCCATTCAGGTGGCCATACATTCGGTGTTTTACTCAAATTAAAAAGGCCTCCCAACTCTTGCAGGTTTTTACAAATCACATGGATGCTGAGGGATACATACATCAGTTTGACACATCAACACCTATTACCTACAAGTTTGCTCACAGACACATTTAGTTATAGTGGCTTTGGGCTTGGCCTTAGCCTTGTTACCACTAGGGTCGTCCCCTCTCACCGAGCCTTAAGGGCTTCTCGAGAGGCAAGTTGTCTAAAAGGTAAAACAAAAAAGAATCTATTGCTCAAGACAAAAACAACACTAATTAATTTTAAAGCACCAATTGAAGTCTGATCTAATCTAAAAATCAAACAACTAGTTTCAAAACACAAATTCTTTGACAAGTATCCTGCACCAAACAATGTCAGTAGTTTTTTCAAAAGATTATCTTCGACACACGAGATTGGATGTCATAAGAGGGAACCTACACAAGCACACAAAGCAACAAATATTAGTTAAAAAAAAAAGAAATTTAAACACACTGACACAAAACTAAACATTAGTCTAACTAACAAAAAATTAAAATTTAATCTTCTTAACAAAATTTAAAATCTAATGTAATCTAATAAGAATCTAAATTACAAAAAAACTAATTTAAAACTAAATCTAATTTAACCAAAGTTAATTTAATAAACAAAGACTAAAATCTAAATCTAATAAAAGCAAAAAAACAAAAACTAATCTATATAAAAATAAAAAATAAAAAATCTAATTTTTAATTAACAAAACTAAAAAAAATCTAAATCTAATTAAAACAAAAACTAAAATTAATCTAAATCTAAATTACCAAACTGAGGACTTCTGACGTGCTTTATTTCTGCAGTTTTATTGTTATTAATGTCTCGGTGCCTTTTTCCCCAGTTTCAACGCGGGGCTACAGGCTGCTGAGGCAAGACTTTTATTCACTGTGAATTTCTATAATAGCGATTGGTCATAAATCAGATTTGCCACCTACAGAAACGTTTTTTTTTTTAACTAAATATAGATCTGCAATATATTTGTTTGTGCCTGAAAGGTATTTCTTTTGACCTGCAATGCACTTGTTAAATCTAGAACGTATTAAATTAACTTTCAGCCAATATTCGATAAGAAAGCAAAATGTGGAATCAAGTGTAAGAATGTGAGCACAGGCAAGGACGTGAGGCAATGACCAGATACATAGGATGTTTGAAAGAATGCTTAAAAGAAATACCATCTCAAAGACTCAAACCAAGTGTTTGCAACATAATGATCAAGCAGATTTATTTGAAAAGTTTAAGAATTGTGAAACAAACATACATGCAACATAAAAATATATATCTAAACTAATACGCATGCACCCTATCAAAATCTATTCCATTGCACTCCTATTCCTCTAGATTTCGCATTTAACATTATTGCTCTTAGAAGCAATTATGCAAAAGGCTATGAGAAAATGGAGATTTCAGAATGCAATAAAATGATATGAAAGCAGATATGAGGAAACAAGAGATGAAAGAGATAATAAATTCTTTAAATGCAAACATAACAGATATGTGCTCAAGATGTTAAGATAATGGATGGAAGAATGAGAGAGAGGTTTGGTTTTTATAGATGTTTTCAGAGAGAAATTAGGCATCGGGGTGAATATGGGATAATGAGAGATTAGTGGTATAGGAAGGATGAGTGGTAAGTGGTAAGTGGTTGGAGGGAACATTAAAGGGTTTTTTTTTTATTAAATAAATGGAGAAAATGTATATAAGGTGAATGAATGAAGGTGGATAAATGAATATAATGCAATGTTAATTTAATAAATTTAGTGGATGAATAATATGTATGATAATAATCTAATGAAGAATGGAATAATGCATATATTATGATATATGAAAATGAAAAATATGAATAATGGATAATAATGAAATGATGAAATGGATTATGCATCTACTTGATGCTTGGAACAAATTTGAAGTTAAATGAGGATAAATTTGATGAAAATTTTTAGGTGTTTACATTTTGCCCCTCTTTGAGACAATGCAGCTTATCATGTTGTTTCAAAGAAAATGATCAACTAATATATGCTCCAGAAATATCCTGGTAAGGGTGATGATTTATTGGTTATGCCCCCTCGAGAGATTGATCGGACCAATTGATGGAGATTGATCTCTCGATAGATTATGAATAGGAGATTGGATGATTTATATTGCACAAGTGAGTAAGTTGAGATGTACATTTGATGGAAATGCACAGTTGATGAGGTGTAACTGAAAAATTAATGGAAATGAACCATATAGGCAGGTTGATTAGCTGATTGAGTTGATGGAGCTCATTAAACTAAGAGATTGATGATAGCACAAGATAAATTGATTCAATAATTGATTGATTAATTGATTCATACAGGGGCAGTGAGATTGCAAGAAACAAGTTGGTTGACCAATTAGAGACATGCATCAGTTGGATAAAGCGGTGGTTGATTGATGTTGCTGCAATGAAAAGTATGAAGAAGATGAAGAAAGAAATAATGAAAAAGAGAAATGAAAGGGGGGATGAAAAAAAAAAGTGATGAAAAAGAAGATATGAAAGGTGATGACGATTCTTGTGCCTTTGAAGTGATAAAGTCATCATTGAGCTTATTATAGAAAATGGAAAAACTCATCTCGATATAGATAAGATCCAAATGAATCATCATACCAATTGCGTGAAAGAAAACACATCAGACAAGAAGGATTGCCTCAGTTTGGTTCAAACTATTATGTCCTCAATGATCTTAAATGATCATGTCCTAAGATGGGTCATCATATTACTAAGGAACAATCCATAAGAAGAAAACAAGTGAACATGCCCCATCCTTGCCTTTCTAGTCAAAGACATCCTGGAGATAAAATCTCTAGTTACAAACATCCCGGAAGAGCTAAAAGACATGTCACCAAAAAATAAAATAAAACACAATCAAAAGAAATAAGCAAACAAGAAAACAATATGTTTCAAGTTGAATGATTTTTTTTCACAGTTAATGCTTTTGAGTCAATAGGTTGATAGGGTGTTGTTATGTTTACTCAATCAAAGTCTCGTCATGTCACAATTTTGTTGAAGTTCAAGGTTGCATGCTTGTCCGAAGTGTTTGTGTCATCTCAATGTTTATTGCATGTTTTGGGATTTTTATGATTTTTAGGGTTTTTTAAATGTTTTTATTTTTTGAGGGATTTTTTTTTTAGGACTTTTATGATTTTTATGATTTTTTCAAGACATTTTATGATTTTTTTCAAGACATTTTATGATTTTTAATGATCTCTTAAGAACATTTTATGATTTTTATGATTTTTTCAGGACATTTTTGTGATTTTTATGATTTTTTCATGACATTTTATGATTTTTATGTTTTTTTCGAGACATTTTATTATTTTTATGACTTTTTCATGACATTTTATAATTTTTATGATTTTTTCAGGAGATTTTATGATTTTTAAGATTTTTTCAAGACATTTTATGATTTTAGTTCCTCCGACCATGAAATGTCAAATATCCCAACCCACTGCTAAAGTTAGCGAGATGCCCCAGTGAGGGATAAGACTAGCTTAGTGTACAAGAGCAACATGTGTGAAAGTTATGCAAAACAATCCACAACCTATGATGGGGGTGGGAAGGCTATTATGGAATGGGAGAGCAGATACGGATAAGGCATGATCAAGTAGAGTATTGAAGGAAAGAGGAGCCAAATCTCTACACATGGTGTCGGTTGCCCGGTTTTCACCATGATACATGCCCAAGGCGCCTATTTGCCAGGTTTTCACCAATGGACGAATTTATTTTTCTTTACTTTTTTTGTGTCACAAGGCACCTGTTTACCAAGTTTTCACCAAAGTGGCGATTTTTTTATGATCTCTTTATTTATTTTTTTAAATTTTTTTAGGCTTTTTTTCTCATTTTTTGTATGTTTTTCAGGATCTTTTAAATAAATGCTCTAAAGTACTCAAGCATAGAATCTGTGAAGGTGAAGGCTATTGATTGGAGCTTCAAGTGGTTCACCCTCAGGTGTTGCCAGCTAATATGCTCCCGATCCATACACAGCAGTGATAATATATGGACCAAGCCAATTAGGTTCAAACTTGCCCCGTTTCTCTTTTTCTTGTTGGTTCTTTGGATTTTCTCTAAGGACAAGATCACCAACCTCAAATGTGTGAGATCTGACTCTGTGGTTGCAACTTTGGCACATGCGCTGCTAATATGCTCTAAGGTGATCAAAAGTAGTTTGTCTTCTTTCATCCAGCAATTCTAAGTCATGCAAGCAAGAGACTTTGTAGTCTTCATCACTGATCAGGTTATGCAAAGAGACTCTTAGGGAAGGTATCTCAACCTCAATGGGCAATATAGCTTCAGAACCATAAATAAGGGAGTATGGAGTGGTGCTTGTGGGAGTGTGGATGCTCGTGTGGTAAGCCCACAAGGCAGGGTTCAACTGGATATGTCAAAGATGACTAGCTTCATTGAATGTCTTTTTTGATAATTCTAAGGGTGTTTTTGTTAGAGGCCTCATCCTAGATATTACCTTGAGGATAGTACAATATGGATAAATGGTGCTAGATATGAAATTTATCGCAAAGCTCGTGGACATCTTGATTCTTGAAGGGACGACCGTTATCAGTAATGATGGAAAGGGGGATACCATACCAACATATGATGTAATTCAAAATAAATGTGCCAATTTGTTTTCCAGTGATATGGGTAAGAGGAACAACTTCAATCCATTTTGTGAAATATGTAGTAGTAGTGATGATGAATTTATGGCCATTGGATGAGGGTGGATGGATTTTGCTCATGAGGTCAAGTCCCCACTGAAAGAAAGACAAGATGTAATAAGTGGTTGCAATTCTCGTGTCAGTGCATGTATCAAGTCTCCATGTATTTGGAATTGCTTGCATTTCTTAACAAACTGATAAGCGTCCTTCTCTATAGTAGGCCAGTAATAACCAGTATACAAGAGTTTCCTAGCTAGGATAGGACTGCTTCAATGTGCCCCACATATATTGTCATTCACCTCTCGCAAGGCAGTGTTGGCTTCATCATGGTCAAGACATCTAAGTAACGTACCATCAAGACCCTGACAATATAGGGTATTAGCTCAAATGGCATAACTGGAGGCTCAACAAATAAATGTTTTTGGGCTTTGTTGGATAGATCAAGAGGTAAGGTATTATCATGTAAGTAGGCATAAATATCTCCATACCATTGGGAATTAGGACCAACAATTAGACATATCTATTCATATTGTGGTACATTGTAGGCAGTCTCCAAGAGCGGTTCAACCAAGAACTCATAGTATTCAGTGTTACTTGGCATTATTACAAGGGAGGCAATTGTATCCATTGCGTCAGCTGCTCTATTGTTGTCCAAAGGAATTTGCTCAGATATGATTGTGGTAAAGTAGGCCTTGAAATCATCCACCATTCTCTTGTATCTCATAATATTTTCATCTTTTGTCTTATAAACATCATTAACCTATCTAATCACTAATTGGGAGTCACTTAGAACACGCAAATCTAAAATTTTCCAATGTACATCCATACGAAGTTGTTAGTGAATAGATTTTCTCTTTGTATTTAAATGATTAATTGTAAAACCCTGTTACCTTCTTTTAAGAAAAAATGGTTCACTGAACAGTTGGGTAGGCGTTTGTTCAAATCACCTCCCTCTAAATTTTTGCCTAGGTACAGCTCCCTATCTAGATTTTTCATAAAATGTGTTTTTGTTTTTATATTTATATCCAAATGAAAAGATTTTAACCAGAAAGCATATAAGGCTACCTATTTCTTTCTTGGATGAAAGGCTATAACTTTCCTCATATCTCATAAATAATGAAAACTATCTTCTTAATTTTCAAAGTATGTAACTACAGCAACTGAAACAAAGTTCAATATACTTCTTCCAAATAAAGATGAACAGATTCAAAGAAAATGAATCCACCAGCAAATATGAATCTTTTCCAGAGTAAACAACACATTCAAAGGAAAGAACATCAGAGGAATAATGAAAAACTACAATGAAATAATCAAATACTATTACTTGATCAGATGAACATATGCAAAGACATGTTATCTATTCGGATTCAAAATACACAAATCTTTCTTCTCCCCAAAAACTATATGATCAGATTTCATATATATATCTTTATGTAATCAAAGACATAATGATACATCTGCCAATCTTTTTCCACCACAGATCTCAACCATCTGATTCCTCCTTTGATTAAAAACATAAAATATCAAAACAAACACACGTCCAAGTTTTTCAAAATCAATTACTAAAATCTAACCCTTCTACTATCGGTTCTACTTAATTTATAATCTAAACAGGGGGGTCTCCCTGAAAACTCGACCACTCCCCAATAAAACAGTTATGAAACCAACAGAAAGTATTTTGGGACAGTTGTCCCGAAGTTTTTGCATAACTATGAAAAATGTTTGTTTTTTTTTAAATAAAGAAAAGTAGCCCAAAACAGATGCATTATGTCATATTTCATCATCATCCTCTTCTCCGTCTTCGCGAGCATCATGAGCAGCCGTGAGTTCCTGGATCATTGATTGGCTTGGGACTTTCATTACATTAAGTTTTGCCTTTGCCACCTCTTTATTCCACTTGTGTTGCACCATTTTCTCTGAGTGCTTCGGCAGTTGATCATTCCCAATGAAAACCATAGATTCGATCCTAGCCACTTTGGTTATATCCTCCCATGTGAAACTACTCCTAACTCTGATCTTCTCCATGTTCAACCGGAAAGACTTGACTGCTTCCTACGTACTTAACCCACAGATTCCTAGTTCCCAGTCATGATTGCGATTAACCACTTTATTCTCTTTGACTATACTGCTCTGCAAATCCTGGAGTTCATAGACGGAGGTTTTTGCATCCGTAATTACCGACTGAAAGGTGAGCACCTGCCACATGATAGTTTTCTTTAGCACGAAAAGTTGGCATTCATCAGATACCAGCTTAATTGAATGTTCTGTCAGAAATTTGGTAGTTCCATACTCTTCGATTTTGGTAAACAGAGGCAGGACATTTTGCCATTTGTGCTCTTCTTTCTCCCATGGTACAAGTTGATTTTGGATTTTGGAAATCAGGCTCTGTACCTCATCACACAACTTTTGGGAGTTGGTAATGTATTTTTCACCATCTTTGATTACTTGTTCAATCCATTTTTCAACCGCTTCAGTGATGCTCTTAGCCCATTGAACTTGATTCATCAACTTCTTGTTTTCCGGAGAAGTTGGGTCAAAATTCTCAGTGGCATGGGATATTGGAACTGCTCCAAGGCAACCAATGCTACTGATGAACTGAGCCAAAACACTTATATGTCTTTTAAGTTCTCTTTTCTCCCATCCATCCTTCTCTGACCGGGTAAGCATTTTCTTCACTAACACTTGGAAAAAATGGTTATCTGTATCCCTGCTCATCTTTCCCAACTCTACTTTTGTGATTTCAAAATCATCAAAACCGACCTCTTTGCTCTCATCTTTGGTTTGTAAGAGGCAATTTCCACCATCCATTTACCAGTTTCCTCATCATTGTTTAGGTGCGCGGTGGTCTTGAACCTCTTTGGCTTCGGATTCTTCTTAGAGTACTTGGCAACCATCTCCTAAAGTGGAATGGTCTCAAGAAGAGAGCTCCTTTTCTTGTTCACTAAGGTTGTTAACCATTTAGGAGTCACAACAGAATGAGAAGTTCCTTCAATCATCTTTGGGGGTGGTGTCATAGCCATAGTCATTGTTTGGGAGTCTAGAGCACAAGCAACTTCACCATCCAAATCTTCAATTTCAAAGATCTGAGCTTCAAGCGCGGCATCTTTTACTCCCATATCCTTGACATGGTCCATCCTCCTCTGGGCGACACTATGTGATCGAGTATGCCGAGGGGTACTGAAATCCAAAGTTGGGCTAGGTCTACATCTAGGCTGAGCTGACTTGATTTCCTTACCTGCACGAACAAGAGCACTATTAGAAGGACGTTTTGGTGAAGACATACTTCTTGTAGAAAGGGACTTTGCATCTAGCTTCATTGCTTTCTTCTTGACCACCCATGCCATGGTTCTGTCCAGAACTCGTTCGGTTCTCAATTGAATGTCATCATTTTCCTCCTCATCCCAATTAATTGGGGGCATTTCAGTCTCTGTGTGGGCTAAATACCCTGGTTCAAATAGTTCAAGATAATCTTCTTCAAGCCCTTTAATATCTATCTTTATTTGCAGAGAAATAACCTATTCCAGCACCAACCTCATATTTTCTCTTTTGAAGACTTCAAGTTCATCTGAACAGTCTTCCCAGAAATCTTCTAACTGTGGCGTGGGAAGATAAGGCATTAAGCCAAGGCTCCGAGAAAATCCTTTGTTGTCAAACCCTTTTCTTTCAGCATACAAAGAGAAATTAAAATTTCTAAGGTCTGCTCCTATACTTAGTGCATTAGACATTGAATTACAGGATAACACTCTCAGTTGTATTGGAAAATGACCTTCCCACTTGTCCTTAGGCTATGCCTTCTTCACCACAGAAGTCAGTTGTCTGCATACTTCTGCTAGGACAAAACAATCAAAACAAAAATGCGGAAGCTTGAAGGGTTCCTCTTCGAAGCCTCCTACCCGTATATAGCAAAAGCGTGGGAACTAGATGTAAAAGCTTCCGAACTTCTTTATCAAGGACTGTGCATCATCTGAAATCCACTTGGCTTTTGTACCTTTCAGTTCATGACACATATCACCCAGGAATGCATTATGTACCCTTCTGAAATCCTGTAGGGCATTGTCTTTTTGTAGCATTGGGTAAAACTCATACACCGGAACATCTTCCTCAGTGGGCTACTTGGGTATACCCGTTAACTCCTTGACACAGGCCAGACAATACAAAAGATACGAGGACATGAAGAAGTTTTGTTGAAATTGCTTGGCTAGACTCAACTTCTGTCTCATCGAATCAGCAATTAACTCCGCCCAATCCAAGTATTGTTTTCCTTCTAGAACTAATTGTATTTAGCAATATATCCAATCATCAAAGCTATAAGCTTCAGCTGAACCTCTGGCTCGATGCAACAGAAGCATTACATCATGGATATGTGGCAACATGTGGTTCTTGTTAGGATTTTTAGGTAGTCTCGAACCACCTCTCTGTGGGACCTTCAACCAGAACTTCACCACATTATTCCTGTGTCCAGCTCTATCTGCATTGAACTCACTAATTCACTGAGCAGGGGAGAAATTAGAAAATTGATAATCTGGTATCTTGAACACTGAAGCAATCACTTCGCGGTTAATGACAAGAAGGGTTTTGGCATTATCCCTTTTAATAGTTTCAGATACAGGGTCATATCTGGCAATACACTCCCGAACCAGCTCTGGACAAGGAATTGCTGAAGGAAAGGCTGCGGCTTCTAAAAGTCCACTACTCAAAATCTCTATGCAAAAAGACTTATCAACACCCTTGAACACCCTTTCTTTCAAATCTTCAAGGTTCTTACCCTTCAGGTTAGTATCACTAGCTATGGCTTCTGTGGATGCCATGCCAAAGATGTTTCCAAACAAATGCAGGGTGGACTTCATGATTTCAAAACAAGAAACCTAAACTTGATTGCAGTGAAACCTTCTGTATGAGAGAAAATGCAAGGGAAAACACTAGAGAAAATAAGGAAAAACTCACCTTCACAGCTGTATACTCGGACGATGGCTAGCAGCAAGAAAGACTCCTATCCAGGGAAAATATAAACAAAAATCTAGCAGCAAGTAGCAAACGTAGAACACAAATGATTTTCATACCTTATTGAGAAAGGTAATAATACAGACACATTAAATGCAATGATTTCACAATTTCATTCCGAATGCGGCAAATTGGTAGATTAGACCCCCGCATGCATGTATTGAATGCTTGGTGGTGTACTTTAAGAAACTGCCAGTTCCCAAAACGTTCACTTACTTCAAAAAAGCCAAAGAATGACATCACTTTACAATATGGTTCTGCCTTTCCATATTTAGCAATAAATGCACTTCTCAAAAAATTAGAAACCACGGGACCCACCAGTATTGAACCTGTATGAACATCTTGAACCAACTTCTTGAGTGTTCAAGTAGTTCAAGTTGTACGCCGCGTCAAACTGTTGACCATTTTGCCATGTTGAACATATTTGAACCCTTTGAACTCAGTTCAACATGTTCAACACAACTATTATAACACCGAACAAGAAAAACTTTATTAAAGAGCAGCTGCAAAAACTTAGAGAAAATGTTAGTACGAAAAACCTTTTCTGAACACCTTGGAACCTATTGATCCAAAATGAACATCTTGAACCCAGTTCAGAACGGTTCGACGTGTTCAAGGAGTTCAATGAATTATCTAAACTTGACTTAAATGACTAGAGAAAGGATTTGAGGCCGCATTTAAAGACTTGAACCAAGGTAATATGGTATGAACTAGGACTCCAACATAAAAAGGAAAAGATGACCCACTTTCGCCATGAAGAATAAATGACGCGGTAACATTGGCTCTGACTGGGGATTGTATTTTTCAAAGGAAAATGCAAAGAACTCACAGACTCTGGTTTCGCAAAACATAAAACAAAGGGGAAAGCGTTAAGGGCACAACCAAAAATACCTAGACTTCTAAGTACAAGTGACTCAAAAATTGGATTTACAATTTATAGAGCTTGAGATCTTGCCCATTGTAGGTATAAGGCATGATCGTTCCGTCAGCATAGCTGAGTGTGAATGCATTTTTTCCTACTGCTTCACAAATTCTGAAAGGACCTTTCCACAATGAATCAAACTTGTCGTGAGCACCTTTAGACTCTCTCCTTTTATCCCATATTAGCACCTCATCTCCTACTAGGAAACCTCTTGGTCGAGCTCGCATGTCAAAAATCCTCTTTACTCGGCTCTGATGTTCTGAAATCCTATCCACCAACAATTCTCTCTCTTCTTCTAACTTTGTCAGATACATGATTCTTTTCTCCAAAGCATTTTGAAAGAAGGAATCTTCCAATACTGTTTGCAACTTGGTTGCTGATAACTCCAGCGACAAAGAAAGTTTCGCTCCTACACCATACACAAGTTCAAAAGGTGCCATTCCAATAGCCCTCTTGGGTGTGGTTCTATCCGCCCATAAAGCCTCATATAACTTCTTATGTCAATTCCTAGCACTCTCATCAACTAGCGTCTTCATGATGACTATCAAATTCTTGTTGCTTGATTCGGCCAAGCCATTGCCCTGTGGAAAATAATCAGAAGAATGTGAGAGGGAAATTTGATGATCATAGCAAAACACAGTCAACTCTTCGGAGGATAAATATGATGCGTGATCTGTCACAATTTTTTGGGGTACCCCAAAATGAACTAGGATGTAATCCATGAGAAAACTACACACAATCTCTAAGTTGGCCTTTTTGGTGGGAATGGCCTCTACCCACTTTGTAAAGTAGTCAGTTGCTGTCAAAATATACATGTGACCCGCATTGGAATGAGGGTTTATTGGGCCTATGAAATCAATGCCCCACTGTTTGAAAGGTTCATCCATCACTACAGGCCTTAGAGGCAGTGCTGCTAAATGTGGCTTTCCAGAAAACAATTGACATTTTTCGCATTCTTTTACATGAATATAGGCAACCTGAAACATGTCGGGCCAATAAAAACTATTTCTCAAAATTTTGAAAGTAGTAACAGATGATGAGAAGTGTCCACCATAGACCTCTCCATGATAAGCTTCGAGGAGCTTTTACTATTGAGGTTTATCTACACACCTTAGGTATGTTCCATCTAAACCCTTTTTGTATAGAACATCCTGCCAAATTACATACTTTGCAGCTTTTAATTTTAAATTTCTTTGTTCTTTAGCGGACAGATGATTTGGGCAACTACCATAAGTTAAATAGTAGGCCACATTAGAGAACCAAGTATCCTGCAATCTGACAAAAAGAGTTAATGGTAACTCCGCTTCAGTTTCCACCTCATTTTCCGCTATCAACCTGCAATAAGCCCTGCCCTTTAATTGTCTTCTTAGGGCGAATATCTAAGTCATACTCCTAGATTTTCATCACCCATGTTGCTCTCTTATTTAGTCCAACCTCCTGCTGAGTTAAAATGCTTTTCACGGCTGAATCTGGAACAAACACTACACAGTGAGAATGCAGGATATAGTATCGAAACTATTTCATGGCTTTTACAATAGCATATGCATGCTTCTCCATAGGTGAATATTTGAGCTCATGTTTCTTGAGCACAGTACTCATGAACGCTATAGGCATTTTAGCCCCATGTTCATCCAACTGCAACAGAATCCCAGACATAGTATGGTCTGATGCATAACAATACAGAATGAAGTCCTTCATAAAATCTGGATTAACAAGAGTGGGTGCATTTGCAACTGATCCTTTAATTTTCTCAAAAGCATTTTTGGCCTCTTCGGTCCACTTGAAAGGATGTTGCTCACTTAGCAAGCCAACAATGTGTTTTGTGGTCTCAGCAAACTCTGGAACAAATCTCCTCAAGAAATTCACTTGACCAAAGAACGATCTTACTCCAGTCCGGCTAGAGGGTAAACTGAGACACTGAATTGCATTAACCCTCTCGGGATCAATCTTGACTCCCTCTCTTGAGACAATATGTCCTAATAATTTTCCCTCTGTGACATAAAAAACTGATTTCTTAGGATTCAGAGAAGTCTTGTGCTCACGACAACACTGTAATACTGCACTCAAATCTCGGAAATGATCTGTCCTTTTTTTTGAAAACACCGTGAGGTCATCCAGATAAACTACAATTATTCTGTCTCGAAAATCCTTGAAAGAGGAATCCATAGCCCTTTGAAAAGTGGCTCTAGCATTTATTAAACCAAAAGGCATGCGGTTGTATGCGAATGTTCCCCATGGAGTGATGAATGTTGTCTTGTGTTGCTCATGCTCTGCTATAGATATCTGGTTATAACCAAGAAAACCATCCAACATCAACATCATCTCCAACCCGGACAGTGTCTGTAAAATGTGATCCATATTTGGTAGGGCATAGTTGTCCTTCAGGCTTGCTTGATTCAAATTTCAAAAATCAACACAGATACGAATCTCCCCATTTTTCTTTCTTACAGGCACAATGTTAGCTACCCAGGTGGAATGGTGGATTGGATATATGATTCAGGCCTTAAGCATTTTCTCAACTTCCTTAGAAATTGCATCCGCCATGATGGGATTAAAGTTCCTCAATTTTTGCCTAAACGGAGATATGCCTAGCTTCAGCGGGATCTGATGTTGAAAATGTCCATTTCTAAACTCCTTCAGATCATCATAAGACTAAGAAAAAACATCAATGTACTCCTTAAGAAATGTACCAAGTGCACTCTTTTACTCCGCAGAACAACACCTGCCGATTGTCACTTCTTTTGCATTAGCTTCATCTCCCAAATTTATTTTCTCACAATTTCCTTTCCCCTCATCCTTGGGAACTTTATTACCTATGAATGCATCATCTCTGGTGGAAAATCTCTCTAGTGTCACTAACCCCTTTGGAATTTTGTTACCTTTAAGCTGAATAAAGCTATTTGTAGGATCTACCTCTGGGTCTGGACTAAACTCTTTGCAAACACTCTCAGAGCCTTCAAAATATGACTAAGAAAATGATTGAGCACATTCTAGGAAATCTTTGATCTGTGCATCTGCATCAAAAACCTGCCAATGATCTACATTATCAGGAACACTGGGCCTATAGATCATTTCAATCCTATATGAGTTATCTTTAAAATCCGGATGTGGTAATAAAAGTGAGGCAGACACGGCCAATGAATCTGCCCTACTATTTTGTTCCCTCAGAATTGCTTCAATTGAGAAGGCGTCAAAGAATTCTAACTCATCCCAAACTCTATTCCTGTAATGCCTCAACCTGTCATTCTTAACCGTATAGACATTCCTCACCTGCCTAACTATTAACTCTGCATCACCTTTGACTTTAAGCAACTTAATTCCTTTACATTTAGCCTCACTTAATCCCAATAATAGTGCCTCATATTCAGCAGTATTATTAGTGTTTTTAAAATCCAACTTGAAGGAAAAGGGGAAACTATTACCAATTGGTGACAGCAAAACCACCCCTGCTCTAGAACCAGAGTTAGCGCAGCTTCCATCAAACTCCATCTGCCATAGTCCATCAAGTTCATCAGCTGCCTCATCTATTTTCTTTTCACCAGGTGCAAGGACAAGATAGTTTCCAAACTCGCACTCCTGAAACAGAATCTGGGCTTTCGGGTTATCTGAGGGAAATACAGTATACTTATTCTTGGGTTCAGGTTCAAGCTTGATTTTCTAGTTTCCAAGGGGAATAACGGCTTCAGACCAGTCCATTTTGATTTCACCTCCAAGATCCTTGCAAAACGTCCTACTCAGAAGCATTCCATAACTCGCCGGAATATCAGCAACCAGTATAGTTAATCTTACTCTTTTGTTTGGGCACGCTGCCTGGACGTCCTTTACCTGACCAATAAGAGGAACCTATTTTCCATCCATTGAAAAGCATCTCCCAAACATTTTAGTAAGGGTTAAACCTAAAGATTTAGCCATAGGAGAAGGCATTATATTGTCTGAAGCCCCTGAGTCAATTATGCAATTACTTAACTTTTGGCCATTTAGGAGAAGGGAAATATAGAAAGGTTCAGGTTTCAGAATCTCGACCTCATGCCCAGACCTTGTATCATGAAAAGCATAGGGATCTGCCAGATTAGCTAATGAGTAGGGGATAGATGAAGACCCTTCTGTAGCAGCTAAATCACCACTTTCCATACACTTGTGTACTTGAGACTCTGAAAAGGAATCCCCTTTAATGTATTTGACCAGTTTATCCAACTCTTTTGGGTTAAGCTTTAAATACTTAGTGGTAGGTAGTTGAATGGTAGAGGCCTTACAGAATTCGATGATATCAAAGGAGGAAGAAGAGGAAGAGCTCTTATGATCTTCATGGTTCCTTTGCAAAATCTTAACCTCAGGAACCTTTGAAAAACTATTTCCTGAGAGATCTTTGCCTTTGAAATTATTTGCAGAAGGATTCACAAAGGAAGAAGGATGGGAGGTTCATTGATTCCTTGTTAAAATTGCACATGAAGAACCTTCAAGAGTTGCCAAAATGTTACTACCCTTTTTTGAATCTGACTCATATTCGAGGTAGAATGTTCCAGAGTCACCAGGTGCCTCTTGAATTCTTTCTGCTTCAGTGAACTCTCCTAATTCATCCTTTGTGTTTTGCATCTGAACGTGTCTTATCATATCGGGACATGAAATCCCATTATGATTAGTGGTAAGATGAAATGAACACATGACACCTTTGTCAGGAGGTGCCTCTATCTGTAATCTTTGTGGAGCTATAGGAAGTTGCAACGGTCGTCCATAGTTATATTGATTTGAAGTTCTCCTACTTATATCCTGATAAGGTTGTGGATAAGAGTTTCCAGGCTTAGGTATTTGCCTCTTTAAAGCAATCATATCATTGACAAGTCATTGTACAACTAGATTGGTAGAGGACGTAGAAGCCTGAGATTGTCCCTGAGGAGTTTGTACATCTTTCCTCCATTTGCCAGCTATTATCATATCATCTTCAAGCTCTATAGCCTCATTTTGTGCAGTTTCTAGGTCGGTCGGCCTACTTCTTCTAAGGTGAAATCCTACATCAGGTGGCATGGAATTTAAGAAGAAACATCATTGATTATCTGCAGTTGGTCTCTTGGCTTGAGGAATTTTGTGAATAATCTTATTATATCTTGCTACATAATCCCTCATCGGCTCATGAATTTCCTTCTTCATCTATGTGAGTTGAGCTAGTAGTGTGTGTTCATCATCAGCGCTTTGGAATATTTTTTCAAAAGTGGTTTTCATCGTTTGCCAGTCAGTTATGGATCCTGCTTGCAACTGGCTAAACCATTCTGCTGCCCCTTCGGTGAGGGTTTGGGCAGAAAGCCTAACAGCCACGTCCTCATATTGAACTGCTAGGATTCTCATTGCTACATTAAAAGAGTTCAAATACTCTTCAACTGAAAATTTCCCGTCACCTTTATATTTGGGTAAAACATCCTTTGCTCCTTTTGGTAGTGGATTATGGGCTGCGAGAGCAAGAGGTCCAACAGCTGCACCCCAGGGTTGAGCCATAATGAATACTAGATGAATGGTTACAAGGGGTGGGGCTTGAATTCTAATAAGTTTTAGTGCTTGCCAAGGGGAAGAAGAAGATATAGGGGTAACTCTATCAAGAGATGAAGGTCTTCTTTTGGCCTTCCTTCTAGGAGTAAAACTTGGGGCAAATGATAGATTTTGCAATTCTTCAAAACAGTTATCAACTACTCCTTCTCTTCTTTGTGCTCTAGTATATCGACGAGAATCCAGGATGATTATTTGTGGGAAAACTAGGTTACTTCAAACAAGACTCAATCCCAACAATCTTCCTGCACTCCAAACACTTTTGCTAATTATGAGCTCATGCTTATGGCATACTAGTCTATTGAAAAATTTGGTTTTCTCTTTGTTTCGCTCCCCAGCAGAGTCGCCAAAAATCTGTTAGTGAACAGATTTGCTCTTTGTATTTAAATGATTAATTGTAAAACTCTGTTACCTTCTTTTAAGAACAAATGGTTCACTGAACAGTTGGGTAGGCGTTTGTTCAAATCACCTCCCTCTGAATTTTTGCCTAGGTACAGCTCCCTATCTAGATTTTTCATAAAATGTGTTTTTGTTTTTATATTTATATCCAAATGAAAAGCTTTTAACCAGAAAGCATATAAGGCCGCCTATTTCATTCTTGGATGAAAGGCTATAACTTTCCTCATATCTCATAAATAATGAAAACTATCTTCTTAATTTTCAAAGTATGTAACTACAGCAACTAAAACAAAGTTCAATATACTCCTTCCAAATAAAGATGAACAGATTCAAAGAAAATGAATCCACCTGCAAATATGAATCTTTTCTAGAGTAAACAACACATTCAAAGGAAAGAACATCAGAGGAATAATGAAAAACTACAATGAAATAATCAAATACTGTTACTTGATCAGATGAACATATGCAAAGACATGTTATCTATTCGGATTCAAAATACACAGATCTTTCTTCTCCCCAAAAACAATATGATCAGATTTAATATATATATCTTTATGTAATCAAAGACATAATGATACATCTGCCAATCTTTTTCCACCACAAATCTCAACCATCTGATTCCTCCTTTGATTAAAAACAGAAAATATCAAAACAAACACACGTCCAAGTTTTTCAAAATCAGTTACTAAAATCTAACCCTTCTACTATCGGTTCTACTTAATTTAAAGTCTAAATGGGGGGGTCTCCCTGAAAACTTGACCACTCCCCGATAAAACAGTTATGAAACCAACAGAAAGTATTTTGGGACAGTTGTCCCGAAGTTTTTGCATAACTATGAAAAATGTTTTTTTTTTTTTAAATAAAGAAAACTAGCCCAAAACGGATGCATTATGTCATATTTCATCATCATCCTCTTCTCCGTCTTCGCGAGCGTCATGAGCAGCCGTGAGTTCCTAGATCATTGATTGGCTTGGGACTTTCATTGTATTAAGTTTTGCCTTTGCCACCTCTTTATTCCACTTGTGTTGCACCATTTTCTCTGAGTGCTTCGGCAGTTGATCATTCCCAATGAAAACCATAGATTCGATCCTAGCCACTTTGGTTATATCCTCCAGTGTGAAACTACTCCTAACTCTGATCTTCTCCATGTTCAACCGGAAAGACTTGACAGCTTCCTGCATACTTAACCCGCAGATTCCTAGTTCCCAGTCATGATCGGGATTAACCACTTTATTATCTTTGACTATACTGCTCTGCAAATCCTGGAGTTCATAGACAGAGGTTTTTGCATCTGTAATTACCGAGTGAAAGGTGAGTACCCACCACATGATAGTTTTCTTTAGCACGAAAAGTTGGCATTCATCAGATACCAGCTTAATTGAATGTTCTGTCAAAAATTTGGTAGTTCCATAGTCTTCGATTTTGGTAAACAGAGGCAGGACATTTTTCCATATGTGCTCTTCTTTCTCCCATGGTACAAGTTGATTTTGGATTTTGAAAATCAGGCTCTGTACCTCATCACACAACTTCTGGGAGTTGGTAATGTATTTTTCACCATCTTTGATTACTTGTTCAATCCATTTTTCAACCACTTCAGTGATGCTCTTAGCCCGTTGAACTTGATTCATCAACTTCTTGTTTTCCAGAGAAGTTGGGTCAAAATTCTCAGTGGCATGGGATATTGGAACTGCTCCAAGGCAACCGATGCTACTAATGAACTGAGCCAAAACACTTATATGTCTTTTAAGTTCTCTTTTCTCCCGTCCATCCTTCTCTGACCGGGTAAGCATTTTCTTCGCTGACACTTGGAAAAAAATGGTTATCTATATCCCTGCTCATCTTTCCCAACTCTACTTTTGTGATTTCAAAATCATCAGAACTGACCTCTTTGTTTTCATCTTTCGATTTGTAAGAGGCAATTTCCACCATTTATTTACTAGTTTCCTCGTCATTATTTAGGTGCACGGTGGTCTTGAACCTCTTTGGCTTCGGATTCTTCTCAGAGTACTTGGCAACCATCTCCTGAAGTGGAATGGTCATAGGAAGAGAGCTCCTTTTCTTGTTCACTGAGGTTGTTAATCATTTAGGAGTCGCAGAAAAATGAGAAGTTCCTTCAATCATCTTTGGGGGTGGCATCATAGCCATAGTCACTATTTGGGAGTCTAGAGCACAAGCAACTTCACCATCAAAATCTTAAATTTCAAAGATCTGAGCTTCAAGCATGGCATCTTTTACTCCCATATCCTTGACCTGGTCCATCCTCCTCTGGGTGACACTATGTGATCGAGTATGCCGAGGGGTACTGAAATCGAGAGTTGGGCTAGGTTTGCGTCTAGGCTGAGCTGACTTGATTTCCTTACCTGCACGAACATGAGCACTGTTAGAAGGACATTTTGGTTAAGACATACTTCTCATAGAAAGGGACTTGGCGTCTGGCTTCATTGCTTTCTTCTTGACCACCCATGCCATGGTTCTATCCAGAACTCATTCGGTTCTCAATTGAATGTCATCATTTTCCTCCTCATCACAATTAATTGGGGGCATTTCAGTCTCTGCATGGGCTAAATACCCTGGTTCAAACAGTTCAAGATAATACTCTTCAAGCCCTTTAATATCTATCTTTATTTGCAGAGAAATAACCTGTTCCAGCACCAACCTCATATTTTCTCTTTTGAAGACTTCAAGTTCATCTGAACAGTCTTCCCAGAAATCTTCTAACTGTGGCGTGGGAAGATAAGGCATTAAGCCAAGGCTTTTAAAAAATCCTTTGTTGTCAAACCCTTTTCCTTCAGCATATAAAGAGAAATTAAAATTTCTAAGGTCTGCTCCTATACTTAGTGCATCAGACATTGAATTACAGGATAACACTCCCAGTTGTATTGGAAAATGACCTTCCCACTTGTCCTTAGGCTGTGCCTTCTTGACCACGGAAGTCAGTTGTCTGCAAACTTCTACTAGGACAAGACAATCAAAATAGAAATGCAGAAGCTTGAAGGGTTCCGCTTCAAAGCCTCCTACTCATATATAGCAAAATCATTTGAACTGGATGTAAAAGGTTCCGAACTTCTTTATCAAGAACTGTGCATCATCTGAAATCCACTTGGCTTTTGTACCTTTCAGTTCATGACACATATTGCCCAGGAATGCATTATGTACCCTTCTGAAATCCTGTAGGGCATTGTCTTTTTGTAGCATTGGGTAAAACTCATACACTGGAACATCTTCCTCAATGGGCTACTTGGAGATACCCGTTAACTCCTTGACACAGGCCAGACAATACAAAAGATATGAGGACATGAAGAAGTTTTGTTGAAACTGCTTGGCTAGACTCAACTGCTCTCTCATCGAATCAGCAATTAACTCCGCCCAATCCAAGTATTGTTTTCCTTCCAGAACTAATTGTACATAGCAATACATCCAATCATCAAAGCTATAAGCTTTGGCTGAACCTCTGGCTCGATGCAACAGAAGAATTACATCGTGGATATGTGGCAACATGTTGTTCTTGTTAGGATTTTTAGGTAGTCTAGAATCACCTCTCTATGGGACGTTCAACCAGAACTTCGCCACATTATTCCTGTGTCCAGCTCTATCTGCATTGAACTCACTAATTGATTGAGCAGGGGAGAAATTAGAAAACTGATAATCTAGTATCTTGAACACTGAAGCAATCACTTCACAGTTAATGGCAAGAAGGGTTTCGCCATTATCCCTTTTAATAGTTTCAGATACAGGGTCATATCTGGCAATACACTCCCCAACCAGCTCTAGACAAGGAATTGCTGGAGGAAAGGCTGCGGCTTCTAAAAGTCCACTACTCAAAATCTCTATGCAAAAAGACTTATCAACACCCTTGAACACCCTTTGTTTCAAATCTTCAAGGTTCTCACCCTTCAGGTCAGTATCACTAGCTATGGCTTCTGTGGACGCCATGCTAAAGACGTTTCCAAACAAATGCAGGGTCGACTTCATGATTTCAAAACAAGAAACCTAAACTTGATTGCAGTGAAACCTTCTGTATGAGAGAAAATGCAAGGGAAAACAATAGAGAAAATAAGGAAAGACTCACCTTCACAGCTGTGTACTTGGACGATGGCTAGCAGCAAGAAAGACTCCTATCCAGGGAAAATATAAACAAAAATCCAGGAGCAAGTAGCAAACGCAGAACAAAAATATTTTTCATACCTTATTGAGAAAGGTAATAATACAAAAACATTAAATGCAATGATTTCACAATTTCATTCCGAATGCGGCAAATTGGTAGATTAGACCCCCGCATGCATGCATTGAATGCATGGCAGCATACTTTAGGAAACTGCCAGTTCCCGAAACGTTCACTTACTTCGAAAAAGCCAAAGAATGACATCACTTTACAATATGGTTCTGCCTTTCTGTATTTAGCAATAAATGCACTTCTCAAAACATTAGAAACCACAGGACCCAGCAGTATTGAACCTGGATGAACATCTTGAACCAACTTCTTGAGTGTTCAAGTAGTTCAAGATGTACGCCGCATCAAACTATTGACCATTTTGCCGTGTTGAACACGTTGAACATATTTGAACCCTTTGAACTTAGTTCAACATGTTCAACACAAATGTTATAACACCGAATAGGAAAAACTTTATTAAAGAGCCACTACAAAAACTTAGAGAAAATGTTAGTACGAAGAACCTTTTCTGAACACCTTGGAACCTATTGAACCAAAATGAACATCTTGAACCCGGTTCAGAATGGTTCGACGTGTTCAAGGACTTCAATGAATTATCTGAACTTGACTTAAATGACTAGACAAAGGATTTGAGGCCGCATTTAAAGACTTGAACCAAAGTAATATGGTATGAACTAGGACTCCAACATAAAAAGGAAAAGATGACCCACTTTCGCCATGAAGAATAAATGACGTAGTAACAGAATTCTAGAAAGTAATGCTTTATATTCTGCAATATTTTATGTACATGGAAACTATATCTTATAAGCCTTATGTATGCAATCTCCTTGCGGTGTGACAAAGAGGATTCCAACACCAGAACCACCATGTGTGAAGGATCCATCAAAATATAGAGTCCAGAGATTTAAGGATTCCATGTTGAAGATTGATTCATCTGTTAATTCTATGATAAGTGGATGATCATCTATGATAGAAGCATCAGTGAGTTGATCTCTATATCTTGCCCTTTTATTTCTTTTCCTTCTACATTCTCAGTGTTAAAGTCGTTAAGACTCGTGACCCATTTAGCTAGTCGTCCTGTAAGTGTTACTTTACTCAAAAGATATTTGAGTGGATCAATTTTTGCAATGAGATTTTTTTGGTGTGTAAGCATGTAATGTTGCAGTTTATATGAGGCAAAAATTACAACAAGATATACTCTCTTAATAGGACTATAATTAATCTCATATCCCACTAGGGTACGAGTGATATAATATATTGCACATTCTTTTCCTTCAGAGTCATGTTGTGCCAAAAGTGCCCTAGTGTTGTAGCAGTTGTGGATATATACAGTAGAAGAGTCTTGTCATCTGTGGGAGGTACTAACACTAGTGGTGACATTAGGTATTCTTTAATCTATTGAAAATCTTGTTCACATTTGTCATCCCATCTGAATGAACCATTCTTATGTAGCAAGTGCTGAAATGGTTGACACTTATCTACCATTCATGCTATAAAGCGGAGGATACATTGGAGTTTCCCTTGTAAAGATCTCAACTGATGGATATTCCTCGGTGGTGGCATCTCAAGTATGGCTTTTGCTTTTTCAGGATCAGCTTCAATTCCCTTATATGATACAATGTATCCAAGGATTTTCCCAGAGGTTACCCCAAAGACACATTTCTTTGGATTCAATCGGACTTTATATTTTTCCAACCTTGTAAAGATTTTATCCATGATTTCTAAATGTCCCTTCCTAGTGTAAGATTTTCCAAGCAAGTCATCTACATAATCATCAAGATATATGCATCATGTCATGAAAGATAGTGGTAATTGTACATTGATAAGTAGCTCCAGCATTCTTCAATCCAAAGGGCATGACATTCCAACAAAAATTTCCCCAAGGACAAGTGAATGTTGTTTTGATCTAGTCTTCAGGAGCAATTTTAATATGATTATAGCCCGAGAACCCATCCATGAGGGATAACATCTCGTGTCTTGTTGTGGAATCCACTCTCATTTTAATATTTGGAAGTGGAAAGTCATCTTTAGGATAAGCTTTATTTAAATCTTTGAAATTTGTGCAAACACGGACACTCCCGTTAGTTTTTTAAACCAGTACCAAGTTTGAAATCCATTCAGCATAGTCAACAGGTCTTATAAATCCAACATCTAGCAACTTTTGCAATTCTTCCTTTACCAATAATTCCACGAGGGTGCATTTTTCTCAATTTTTGTTTGACAGGTTTCGCCCCTGATGGTAAATACAAGTGACACATAACTAAATCAAGGTCAAGTCTGGGCTTGTCTGCATAGGACCATGCAAAATTAACCTGCATTTTCTTGTAAAACTAGATATGCTCTATTCTCTCTTCAGGGTTCAATGATTCTGCTAGATGTATAATCTTTGGTTGTTGTTTTGTGCCCAAGTTTGTCGGTACTATCTTTTCCACTAACATAGATGACTTCTCATAGTATAATGCTAGGGTAAGTGTGTCAATCCTTCCATCCTCAAGCACCTTAGAGAGGTTTTCACCTTCAGATACATCCTTATATTTTACTTTTTTCGAGTCTAGTAGCGCCGTATAACGGTTTTCACTAGAAGACCTATTGATATTTTCCATAAATTTGTGATGAAAAGGCTTGGCACTTATTTAAAGTAAGCCTTATTGTTGAGTTCTATGGTGAATCCAACCCTATGATCTTCAAGGAGTAAATCACTTCATGCTCCAAGAAAGTTTACGATTGCCTCGTCATTTTGAAAAACATCTAATTGGGGTTGTCCCTCGTGGTCCCAATCAATAAGTTGCGGGTGAACAAGAGGCAAAGGATCATGATTAGGTTCAAAGTTGGTGTTGTGTTATAAGTCTCCCCTACCTCATGCGAGTTACCCTTAGTACTCAAGGTCTTATCTTTCTATGTATCATACCCTAAACTAGGAACCTTAAGTCCACCATTAGGTTTGATTGGTTCAATTATACCTTGTTTTTGCAACCTAAGAGGATTGTGACCATCATAGCCATATCTTTCCATTTCCATATTGCTCAGTTGGTATTTTGACTTCAAGTTCTGCAATTTATTCTTTCTATGTACCTTCATCTTTGTATAGCCATCTTAGGAGATCCTCTTCTTCCATTTCATCATACAAAGCTCCCCATTTTTTGAAAACAATAGGTTTACAGATAATAGTATTGGTGTTCAATGTGGTTTCAATCATTTGTGGTTTGTCATAAGTGTGAGGGGACAAAGGTAGTTTTGATGTTTGACGCAGGGACTAAGGATACTCTAGGTCTGAAAAATATTTGCAATGTGAGGTTTGTCTTGTGCTATGATGGATAGACACAAGGGTAAGTGATCAAAAAGAGGGCATGCTTTGATAGGAGGTGATTAACTACAAGAAGAATACAAACTCAAAGAAATTGATAGGTTCCCTAACTCAAGGAAGATGCACCTTAAGTGATAAGGGTGATTGATGATCTAAAGTTGATATCAGACCTAAGATGAGCAATCCTAAGTGCAAGCAATATTTTTGGGATTTTAAAGGATTTTTTTTATTTTTTTTTTGGGGGGGGGGTGGGATTTTAGTATGCATGTAGTAAGGATGTGAATAAATTAAATGATATGAACAATGATGAAATGACCTAAGGAACTTATGCAAGGGTATAACCTAATGGTGGTATGCAAAAGTTTGACCTAATGGTGGTATGCAAAAGTTTTACCTAATGGTAGAACCTAAGGACATGATGCAAGGATAAGACCTACAGGAAGTATGAAATGGTATCATATAAGGGTGGAATGCAAGATCCTAAAAGGTGTGATACTACAACTATGCAAGAACCTAAAAGATTAGAATGGGAAAAATGATGTCTCAAGAGATTTGAAATGATTGTTTTGAGAACACAGGTTCAATGTTTCAATGACAATGTTGTTTTGCAAAATTTTCATTTTACAATGTGGATGGATACTTTAAAGTTTAGACCAATGTTTTTATAATTTTTTTCAATTTCAGGTGTGGTGTTGATTGTGAAATATTCTTTTTTTTTTACACACACACTCAGAAAACACGACAGACAGAATGTTTGTTTGATTTTGAAATAAAAAAACACATTCAAGCACAATATTAAGGCTAGCTAGGACAATAGTTGTTGGATCTCACTTGGGTTTCCCCAACTATGCTTTCTCAAAGAAAATACTTATATTCTTAACCCCATTGGCTCCACTCCATGACACTCACTTATATGGGGTAGTCAAGCATCATTCCTAATGAAAAATCCCCATGGCAAACTTTGTATCTCTACTAATAACCGTAAGGATGTGAGACAACATCAGAGGTTCAACCTCTTGTACCAACAACTAGAAGGTTTTTGGCTTTTAAAACAAAGGGCTTTTAGTAAGGACATCCATTTAGGTGGCCATACATGCAGCATTTTACTTAAATTAATGAGGCCTCCCAACCCTTGTGAGTTTTTATGCATCACATGGATGTTGAGGGACACATTCGTCGGTATGACACATCGACACCTGTTGCCTACAAGTTTCCTCACATACATTTATTTATAGTGGCTTGAATGGGCTTGGACTTAGCCTCGTTATAACTTGGGTCATTGCCTCTCACCAAGCCTTAAGGTTATAATGCCTGCCAAAATACCCTAGATAAATAAACCAAAATCTACTAACAAAAAGAGATTAAAAAAAAAATTGTTTAAGATAGCCACTACAACTACGCTATTACTAGTATTTATTAATGCAACGTTACTACCATTATTCATCAATGCATCATTAACTATATACATGAATACATAAATCAACAAGAACATAACCATAGAATCATATTGTGCAAGCAGAATAACCATTTAACCATGAACATAACTCTATATAAACTCATACAATGAAAATCCATTCCCTAGGGTATCTCAATGTCACTACTTGACAAAATCTTAACGCATCACATATTCATCTTAGAACATAAAATTATATTATCCATATATTAATTTACTTTCCATACAAATATAATAAATCCTTAACACATTTGCATAACTTAGTCACATAGCATACTCTTTATATTCTCTTAGAAACTACCAAATCAAATACTCCTAATATCCATTCTTTCATTCAACATAAAAGGATCAAAGATTACATAACCATTCTCTTCAATAAGACTAGATTATCCTTTAAGTTTCATTATATATTTATAAGATAACTAGGTCATTTACCTATGCAACATAATCCATTTCATCTAGATAATTTTATTCCTTAAACAAGAATTATAACAGCAACTAGTATTCTTCCATCTTAATTTCCATAAGATTATACATACAATTTCATCTTACAATTTAAATACAATACAAAAGTATAAATATTAACTCTACCTTTTTCACATAGAACTCATAATCTAACATTACATAATGAATACCCAATACATCAATGAATATACAATGAGAACTCCTCCTAAACTACTACATCATATTCCCTTTTCAATTTCATCAACAAATACATGAAGATACATAACTTAGGGGAACATAATCTCTTCTAAAAATACAAATCATTATGATATAATGTTTTCTATTCTAAGTACATAGAAATCAGCTCCAAAGAATATCCACATAATGAAGAATCCAAGAATCCAATCCACACACGCTAATATCTAGGAAGAAGAATATCCCAATGGAAGAAGGCATCAAATGACCCAACCAGGTGGAACCAAATAGGAACCACCCCCCATGCTAGGAGATGACATAAGGTTCCAACCCACACTCAAGACCTAAGCTGACACCTAACAACCATAGGATACAACATGACATCACAAGACTCCAACATAAGAATACGACAACCAAATCATATCACATGGCTAAATCAAAGCAACCAAACTTCAAGAGGCATAATCAATAAATCAAGGCATATGGATAATGGACACATGTAGAGAAAGAGTGTCATCGCATGCTATCCTCACAAAAGAAGGGGCCAAGCCTCACCCTAATAGACATGTGGAACCATCTCAACCTTGGAGCCATTCAAGGCAGATTGGTTTGCCGCTCCAATGGTCTTCCCAAGCTCATCTTGAGCGTGCACCCTTCTAGGGATATGAGGTGGGGCCACATAACTAAATATTCTCTTGTTTAGTGAGTTCCTATATACCCAAACCCACTAATCAATTATTAAGATTATCACTTTTAATTATAAGAAAACTCTTTATGTGGTTCCAACAAGTCTAGACCCCCTCCTAGAGGCCTAATGCTCAAGACCTTGGTCCACACATGCAAGAGACCACTCTCCCAACCATGGACCATAACCATAGGATAAAACACAACAAAATACAACAAAATAAAATACAAATCTCAACATGGAAAGCATCCAAAAGTCATTACAAAACTGATACAACTGAATCACAAAGATAGCCATCAACATACAACCAAGAGCCACTTAACAAGGATCAAGCCATAAGCTCATAATGCCAAAATGCAACAATAAAGAGAGCTTCAATAATATCAAATACACATAAATAGGGGAAATACATAAATCCAATAACATAGAATGATCCTCCATAGCGAGCCACAATATAACCTCTTGTTGGAGCTCCAATTAACCATCCTCAACAGCAAGGAATCACTCAACTTGCTAGAGAAACGTATCAAAATCTCAACAGACAAGCACAAAACCACTTGTCAAAGCCCAAATGGATTCACACAAATCACAAATGAATGGCATAGTTCCCCAAAACCATCAAACATAACAAAGCAAGCCTTTGGAATGAAGAGCAAGTAGAGAAATCAACTGAGGGACTCAAAAACCAACCCAAAAGTCTACTAACACTACTTTGGCACTATTGTATTCCAGAGTAGCGCTATTGTTCTCTATTTTAGCAATATTATAACAGGGGACCAACTCATGAAAAATGAGATACAAAGATACTCAAATTTGCCTAGATTTGGGCACGAACCTTACAATGGCATAAATATGACCCAGAAGTCACTAAAAGCCAATAAGAAACCAAAACAAATCCTTGTTAAGGCCAACAATACAACGCATCCAAGAATTCCAACATATACCAGCAATAGCTTGCACATAAAATATTACAGACATAGCCACTCCATATCTAATCAAACCAAATGGACACAAGACAATGTATGCAGCAACATATAAACCTGACAAAACCAACCGTTACCACAATGCATCAACATATCAACATACACAAGTGCCTTTTTCCAGCTATACAACACAGATTCATAAAATCAAATATAAATCTTTTTCCCAAAATATTACTCCCAACTACTGATAATAGAATAACCTTCACTCCCAAATCTCCCCAAACAATATTTTAGCAGTCACGAAGAAAACATCTCTTTTCAAATAAAAAAATGCAAGAATGAAAAAAGATCTCCAACCTGGAAGTAGATTGATGGTAATGCAATCGTAGAAGAGAAAAAATCCAAACCAACAAGCTTTCCAAAATCCAACCCAAGCCAAACTATTCTCACTCCAAGCAATTCTAAAATCCAAAAGTCGCAGAAAGATATCCAAAAGAACACCCACAAAAATGCTCACAAATCCAATAAATAGAATCTCATTCAAAACTACAGAAAAATATCCACCAATCAAAATATTCCAATAAAATATATTCTATACCAACCCCCCTTCCAAAAATTGAGGTAAAAATATAAAATATATTATTTACTTACCCTCAAATCTCAACCAATAAAATAATAGGGTAGGTATACACATAATATTTAATTACTTAATTAATAACAAGAGAATGTAATAATAATAATACAATAATAATAAATAAAAGACCAATAAAATAAATCAAAGGCAATATAATTAAATGATCCAATTAAATATAAAACCACAAATAATATAAATAAATAAATAAACAATTAAATATTATTATCCTCACAATCACAACTCCCAAGAGGGCCAATCATAACAAGCGGTAGGTACATGAATAATAAATAAAACAACAATGCAATTAAATAAATAAATAATTAGATAAACAATAAATAATCCATCAATAAATAAATAATCAATAAATAATATAAATAAATAAATGTACAAACAGACATAAATACCCATACAGTAATTAAACAATAAATAAATAATAATCCAATAAATCAAAAGCTCAAATATTAAATCAAAACCATTATAAATAAATAACCAATAAATAGATGAGCTAAAAATAAATAAACAAATAATTAAATGTACAGATACATATAAATGCTCTAGCCAATATAATTTAAACTCAGTACTATAAATATCCCCCACATACATATAAAATAATCAATTAAATAATAAATAAATAAATGGATGTACTGATAAGCATAAATACTCAACTGATTATTTATTCGATATGTCTTTGCACATTTTCGGCATGTCTGAAGGTAAGCAGTTTGAGCGATGGGGGGATGTGGCTTTTATGGATCTACCTCCACCTATAGATCCTTTCAGATTGAAGGTTGATCATATCCCGCAATGGGTCTTTCATCATGGGTAGTGGGTGGATATGGTAGTTTTGGATCAATATAATCTTCGACCATATCATCTGCAACATAGAATGAGGCTGGTTTCCAAGTACTTTCAAGGATTTTTTCGCGATCAAAGGAGAAATATGCGGTATAGAGGTTAGCCTAATAATAAGGGTAGTCATCGCACTATTTCGAATAGACGGGAGCTAGGGCATGGAAGGAATGGCAAGAATGCAGACAGATCTTGGAAGGATATGGTGCAAAACTCTAACCCTAGGAATTCGATTGTGTCTGATGTAGCTAATACATCATTTGTGGGTGTGGATTAAGGTGCTAGGGTTTCTTTTCAAGTGGGTCAACCGAGTTCGGGTTCTCTTGGTTCAAAGAAGGTTCTTCAGTCTTTGATGAATGACAAGCCATTTAACCCTAGTATTAAGGGGAAAAAGGTATGGTTTCCAGTCCCGTTAATTGACATAGTGGAGAACCCTTTGGCTAAGAAAGCTCATGATTTACATTCACTTGCAGTTATTATCCAAGTATGGGGTGATACTATTAATCTTTCAAAAATGTATCATAAATTTCATAATAAATGGTTAGGGTCCTTTACTTTCAAGTAATGTTTGCTAGCTCTTTCATTATTGTGTTTGATTATGTTGATGCAACAGCTAGGGCTTTAGAGAATTCTTTTTTTCTAGATTGGGAAGAACCTGATTTTTTGTTGAAACATGGAAACCCGTATTTGTGCCCTCTTCGGCTAACCCTAAAAGGATCCCAATGTTGTTTAAATTTCCCAAACTACCTTTTGAGTTTGTGGAATATGATGTTTTAAAATTGGTGGGGGATTCTTTCGGCACTTTTATCCTTTCTCATACGATCTATGAGGATGATAATTTTCTTGTTAAAATTTGTGTTTTGGTTAATTCAAATGATAATTTGCCCAAGATTTATAACATTAAATCTATTAATGGTATCTGGATTCAGGATATTATTAAGGATTCCAATAGTTTTGGGAGAGCATATGTTGTTATGGATTCTCCTTTATTTTCAAATCTCAAGAACTTTTTTCTTGAGAAACCTATTAGGGATAAACCAACTGAACATAAGACTTTGAATCTTGAATCCCTCTCTTGGCGTGAGATGCAGGACATCCTTATAGAGAATGGTCATGTTTCTGTGACTCTCCTGAATCATAAACCCTTCTCTCCTTCTCATGTGGAAAATGTTGTGGATGCTGATAGGGTTGATGTTGAGTTGTCATCTATGGAAAATTTTAATGCTTTACCTACTGGACAAGGTAATGTATTTGGTATGTGTAATGCCCCGCCAAGAACCCCAAAGGAAAACCAACAACAAGGGTGAAACAATTTTTTTTTTAAAGTATAAACCTATTAAGTGCATTAATAACAACATTTGCACAATAATAACGCAAGCAGAAGACTTACACTAGAATTCCTTAAGGGTTACCAATGAAGAATAAAACCAAAAGTTAAATTCCACAATTAAGATTCATCCAATAATCCATCAAAACTCATAGATCATAATAATCCATATGCAATAACAGATTACACTATTGAAAGATTGAAAGGATACAATATAATTTCTCTCCAACAAGCATTTACACAAATCATAAAGAAAGTTGATAAACAACATCCAAACTAAGGATTACATTGTTTCTCCAATACAGGGCTCTCAATATACATATAAATATAACATCTGAACCAAAATACAAGGTTAAATAAGTTCATAGATACAATGACCACATAGGTCTCCAAAGAATAATAATCTCCAAATGTGAGATAGAGCATGAATCACAAACCATAGGAACACCTGCGAAGCCAATCCTCACATGAAGGTATGAACAAGAACATCCGATGGGAAGTGGCACTACCACCCGATCATGTAATTCCAAAAATGGAATCATCCCACCGTGCTAGGAGATAGTCGAGGACCCTCAAGAAATCAAAATTATGACATGGCCAATAGAAAAATACGACTCCATGACAGCACAATGCGACTCCACAATATTCCAGGTGACTCAACATCACAGTACACAAGTGAACCTAAAGAGAGAGTGTCATCACATAGCTTATGATGGTTACCATGGTCGGCCTCCATAGGTCTTGGCCCCCATCCTGGGTTATCCTGGTAACCTTTCCCGAACCTTCAGCTCCAACGAAGTCTCATGCAGACCCTACTAGCCTTTCGTGAAGACAAGGTGGTTGGTTTGCCATTCTAGGCCTTCCCACTACATCATGAGCGCTTTACGAGCACTCAACCATGTGCGAGGTACAATATCTTATATAATGTTATAAACTACCCACCTAATCAATTATTAGATTATCACTTATTATCTAACATTGTATGGGTTATCTTGCCATCCACTTTGGGCGCAACCCCCAATCGAAAGCCACTCTCTCAAAGGACACTAAACAAACATGGTCACTCCACGAGGACCCTATGGCGAAGCAGACAACCATAACACCACTATCCAAATACAAGTGGTCAAAACAAGGATATACTGACTCTTGGTTAACCATAAGGCAAAGACACTACATAGTTAAGACAACGAGGTCATCATATATCACTTGGTCAAAGGTACCAAATACGCCACCATAGGATGACTGAACCATAGACCAGAAATAACACCATATAACTCTTGCAAGGAAAGCTAATTTCACTAAGTCCGCACTCAGACAATCTTTGAGAAAATCAGCATCATAAGAACTTGCAACATCATTGATTGAAAACTAAATAAAACACTCTTTTACCATTCTCATCTATTCAATTTCCAAATAAATATTTCCTCTCTTCTAGACATAGGAAGAATTCCTTTCATCTTGCAAGACGCAAATAACCAATTTTTGCTAACATAAGCCCCAAATCTTGGGCAAATAGATACTAGAAAATACACAGTAAACTAAATCTATTCTTTTCTATTTCAAATAGAAGAGATAATTCAAGAATTTGATTTTCAAGAACAAATAACAAACAACAAATACAAAAATGAACTATTTCTTTCCTATATGCAAACATTCGATATGAGTTCCACAAAATCGACAATAATAGACACTCTTTCTTTCATTCCAACCATTCAACAAGGATTTACAAAGAGATTTGCATTTTTCCAACACACAAGAAGCAACTAAAATATTCAAAATTAAATTTCAAAACAAGAAGAGATTATCCAACCTTCCAGCAAACTAGGAAGCAAATTGATGGAAGAATCCCAATTCTTGCCAACCAACTCCAATTCCAGCTCCTCTTCCAGAATGGTTTTCCAAATTTCTCTTTCAAAAATTATGCCTCCTCATTCCCGTGAACTCCCAGGAATATATGGGAAAATAATTTTCAACCTAAACTTTCTAGCTTAAAAGTTTTCTCCACCAATCAGATTAAAATATTTTAAAAAATTAAAAGCAATTAGATTTACCCTTTTTCCAAAAACAATTCTTTTCCAACAAATAAAATACCAAAGGTCAAATTGATAGGTAAAAGGAAAAAGCTTTATTTCTATTTTCTATTTTCTAAGATACTTTCTTTCAACATAACCATTTAACATTAAAATGGCAAGGCAATTATTTATTTGTTTTCACAATATATTAATGCAACTTTACACACTAAAATAATCATTTACCCATTTAATTCTAGCAAATCCTTAATTTAATTAAATCAATAATCTCAAGAGAATAATAATCAACTAATTACACCAGCATAAAAATAACATCATTCACTCAAATAAAAAAACCATCCAAATAAACAAAAACACATAGAACAAAGAATGATCAAATGATGACTCACAGATGACCAAACCAAAGCACTATGACTCGCATACCAGCCAGATGGGAAAGACAACTAACTGACAACACTCACATGAGTGTAACTACGGGTCAAGTTAGGGTCCAAAAACTATCTCCTCCACTCCCATCGGACAAATAAGGCACGCTTACACCTGTAAAACCAGGTGGAGTCGATACCCTGTACCTACCTGGTACTAGTACCTGCAATGTCCTGCACCAAAAAACCACACGTGCATATAGACAAATATATAAATAGACATGACATGCACACCGATGAAGGAGAATTGTGGCATTCCCTGTCTCACCGGAGTGAGTGAAGGAAAATCATCCTCTCGCATCCCATACACATGCAAACATGCAACATATAAATAACACATCACACATATAAGGTAAAAGTGTCAGTCCATGATAATTATCCATAAAAATAACATTAATCATAAGCACTGAGATACTGCATAAAAGCATACACCATAAATCCAGATAAAGCATGAAATAACATCGCATAAAATCTTAATCAATATACAATAATGCTCTACTAAACAGTCAACTGAAGTCAAACATAAATACAAAAAGAGTCTGATCGAGGAGGGGTACTATAGTATGGGAGTTGGAACTTTTAAGGATCATCCTAGTGACACCCCTTTGGATAATCCTGGTTTAAAGATTCATGCAATTGTTCCTGATGAGCAATTAATTGTGCAGGTGCAAAATTTGGTCAATAAGAATAATATTGTTTTGGATTCAATCACTATTGACAAAGTGATTTATTCTATTGATAATGATATGACTGCTCTAACTAAAGATTTGTCAATCCCTCCTTCATGTAATCTTTTTGATGTATTATTAAATGAGAAGGGTAATGATATTCAAAATATGCCCACTTCTGACCCTGAGGTGCCATTGGTTACTGAATATATGCTCCCAACTCCTTTCACCTCTCCTTCTAAATGGGGTCATAAGCTGAAGCTTTTTAAGGCTCAGTAGGAGATTGTTGTTGTTCTAAACAAAGATTTGTCAATCCCTCCTTCATGTAATTCTTTTGATGCATTATTAAATGAGAAGGGGGTTAATAAATATAACATGCCTTCTTCTGACCCTGAGGTGCCTTTAGCTATTGAAGCTAAGCCTCCAATTGTTCAGGCTCCTTTATCCCTGGGATATCCTTTCACCTCTCCTTCAAAATGGGGTCGTAAGATGAAGTCTTTTAAGATCCAGAAGGAGATTTTTGCAAGTATTCAAACTGCTCTACTCTTATCTCCTGATAATACTATCAAGAAGAGAAAGAGAAAAAAATTTAGTCCCCCTCTAACTAGGTCTACTTCTATTAAGAGGAGTTTGCAGGTTTCATTTAATAAGGGAAATATTTCTTAGGAGTCTAATCAAGGAAAGAGGGGAGCCTTGGTCTCCCCTCGAAGCCAATGGATTATTTCTTGGAATGTTAGGGGCTTAAATGCCCCTAAAAAAGATGCTTGATTAAGTCCCAATTGGATTTAATGAAGTGTGATGTTGTCATGTTGCAAGAAACTAAGTTAAGTATGTCTTTGGCTGAATCACTATTTTCACCTTGGAAGATTTGGAAATTTTGTGCCTCCCCCTCTCAAGGAGCATTGGGGGGCTTGCCTTTCTCTAAAATGATTTTAATCTTGAATTATCTTTGGTTGCTTCAAGATCTATCAATTGGATGTTATCCTTGATTAAAAGTAGATCTTGAAACACTAAGTTTTAATGTATATGGTCCTATGGGAATCTTGGAGAAAATAAATCTTTGGGAGGAATTGATTCATATTTCTTCTCCCCTGTAGAATAGTTTATTTGGTGGAGATTTTAATGCAATTTCAGATTTGGAGGAGAATTTTGGAGGGATTTTGCCTAACAGTAAGATTATTGATGACTTTGCTTCTTTTATTCAGAATATGAGTTTGATTGACTGTAAGACTCAGAATGCTCCCTTTACTTGGACCAACATGCGAAAAAGTTTTTCTCATATTGCTGAAAGACTTGACCATTTTCTTGTTTCAAAAAATTGGATACAATTTGCTTTGGAATTTTTTTCTTTAGTTTTGCCTAATGTGGGGTCTGATCATTTTCCAATTTTATTTTCCATCCTTGAAGATAAAGCCCCACAAAAGATCCCTTTCAAGTTTGAGCCTATGTGTCTTAGGGATCCTATTTTTTTACCTTTTCTTAGGGATTGGTGGTTGTCTGCTCCTTTTTCTGAAGGTACTAGAATGTTTCAGCTCACAAAAAAAATAGTCTTTTTAAAAGGAAAAATTAAAGAATGAAATTTCTCTCATTTTAAAAACATTTTTCTTGAGAAAGGAAGAATACAGAGAAAAATTGTGTATTTGAATGAGTATGTTTTGAGCAATGGAATGAATTTCACATCTTTTGATGAGATCAAATCCCTTAGATCTCAGCTTGAGGAAATCTTAGCTAGAGAGGAAATTTACTGGAGATAGAAGTCTAGGGATCTCTAGCTCTCTAAAGGGGATAGAAATACTATTTTTTTCCATTCTTCTACTAAACTTAAGAGATAGTGAAATAGAATCTCTTGTATTCAGGATGTCAAGGGGTCTCTTTTGGTAGAAGAGGATGCTATTGCAGTAGAAGCTTTTAGGTTTTTCAAACCTTTACTCTAGGCTGAACCTATTACATTGGAAAATGATTCACTTGAGTCTATTCCTTCTATTATTTCGGAAGATGAGAACAAGATGCTCATGGCTCCTTTCATGATTAATGAGGTGAAGGAGGTTGTTTTCTCCATGGGGTTGGATAAGGCTCCTGGCCTGGATGGATTTACTGCTCTATTTTATCAAAAATGTTGGGAGTTTGTGGGTAATGATCTTCTCCTAGCTCTAGAAGAATCTCAAAGAAATAGAGTTATTCTTAAGGAATTGAATACTACTCTAATTACCATTATTCTTAAGATGATCAACCCCAAATCCTTTGCTGACTTTCGTCCTATAGCCTTGTGTAATACTTTGTATAAAATCTTCACCAAAGCTATATCTATTAGACTTTCTAAGCTTATTCCAAGGATTATTTATGTACAACAGGGGGGTTTTGTTCCTGGTAGGGAAACTTCAGATGGGGCTATTGTGGCTTATGAGATCCTTCATTCCAATATCTCTCAAAAAATTCCTGCTATGATCCTTAAATTAGATATGTTGAAATCTTATGACAGGGTTAATTGGAATGATTTGACTTTAGTTCTTAGTAAGTTTGGTTTCGGGAATGGATCAAATGGATTTATGCTTGTATTTATTCGGCAAGGTTTTCGGTCCTCATAAATGGTTCCCCTTGTGGCTTCTTTTCTTCATCCCAGGGTGTCAGGAAAGAGGATTCTTTGTCTCCCTTTTTGTTCATTATTTTGGCTAAAGCCTTTAGTCGTGCCATTAGGTCGGTTAGATCTATTGGCCTTTGGCAAGGAGTTCATGTTGCAAATTTACCAGAGTCATTTTCTCATTGCCTTTTTGTTGATGATACGTTGTTATTTGGTTATGCTTCTATGGCGAAAGCTAAGGTCATTAGAAAAATTATTTTTGACTATTCTTTTTTTTCGAGTCAGAAGGTTAATAGTGCCAAAACTAAAGTTTTTTTTCTCAATACTTCTCCCTTGGTTCAGAAGAGGCTGCAACAATTTTGGAGTTATGAAATAGGGAATTTCCCTTGCAAGTATCCTTGGTGTTCCCTTTTTTGTGGGCTCTGAGAAGTGTAATTTTTGGGATAGAGTGATCTCTTCGGTATCTTCTAGGATTTTGTCTTGGAATCATAAATGGCTTACCTTATCTGGAAAGACTCTTATGATCAAATATGTTTTGAATGCAATTCCTATTTACTTAATGTCAGTTTTGAAAACTCGAAAAAGCTTCAATTATTTAGCTTCAATCTATTCTAAGATATTTTTTATGGAATGGTAATAGGGGAAATAAAGAAAAAATTCTTGTCCTCGCTTGGGAAAAGGTTTGTCTCTCAAAGGATTTGGGTGGTTCTTGTATTAGAGACCTTAACAAACAAAATCAAGCTCTGGGAGAAAATTTGGTTTGGAAATTGTATAAGGAACCCAATAGTTCTTGGGCCACCCTTATGTTTTCCAAGTATTTGGCGAGGGGTACTAGGGAAAGAATCTTTACTTCATCTTCTCTTCCTAAGGGTCTTCCATTTGGAATTGTATGGTTAAGTGCAGATCTGATATCCTTCCTTATCTCTCTTGGGTCATTCATAATGGTGAGAAAGCTAGGTTTTGGGATGAGGTGTGGAATGGGCATTTTTCTTTGGTAAATGTGAGGGATTGGTCTCCTATTATTAATTTGTTATCATCTAAATGGGGTGTGTATGTAGCTGATTATTATTATATTGATACCTTGGGCCCATATCCAGTGGCTCGGTGGAAATAAATTGAATTTCTTCTAATGGATCAAGCTTTAAAAAATGCTTATGTGGAGCAACTTCAAAAGAGGCCACTGGTCTTTCATAGTGTTAAAGATGAATTGATATGGACCAAGAACACTTCAGGTTTATATTCGGTTAGAGAAGGCTATAAGTCTCTTATACCTTCCTCAACTGACCATTCCTGGCCTTCCAAACTCTTTTGGCATATTGCTTGTCTTCCCAAGGCTGGGGCTTTTTCATGGCTTGCGGTCCAAGATAGAATTCTTACTAGCATGAGATTAGATAGGCTTGGGGTTACGACTATTTTTCCTTATTTTTTGTGTGGCTCTTGTTTGGAATCCTCCTCCCATCTATTTTTGCATTGTCAATTTGCATCTAAATGTTGGTATTGGCTTTTTGATAAACTTGGTTGGTCCTCCGCTCTTTGTCCAAATATCTTGACTCAATTTATGACGTGGCCTCTCTTAATTTCTTCTTCCTTTTATTCATGTCTATGGGTGGTGGCTCCTTCTATTATTGTGTGGAATATTTGGGTAGAAAGAAATAGTAGAATTTTTGACAAGAAGTATTCTTCATTGCAGGAAGTGTTGACTAAAATTGAGATTTCAATTTTGGAAGTTGTCCTTTCTAATGTTTATAAGAATCTTGATCGCCTTAATTCTTTCTCTCAATAGGATAGTTGGATTACCAGATATTGGTAGGCTCTCAAATCCCCTCCTTCTCATGGTTTGATTGCTACTCGTATTGCCTAAATTATTAAAAGGAAAAATGCCAAATGGTGTCCTCCTCCCCATGCTAAGTTTAAATTAAATTATGATGGCACTTCTAGGGGAAATCCGGGTAGGGCAGGAATTGGAGTGGTCATTTTTTATCATAAGTCTCAAATTGTAAAAGCTGGGTGTCATGATATTGGTATTGGGACTAATAATTATGCTAAGTTTCGTGCTTTGTCTTTTGGCCTAGATTTGACAATATCCCTTGGTATTAAAAATATCATTGTTAAGGGTGATTCTATGGTTAAGTTTCAAGTTGTTATTAATAAGAAAAGTCACTCCTGGCATCTTCAGTATCTGTTAGATCTAATCTTGTTGCAACTTTCATTCTTTAATTATTATTCAATTTCTCATTGCTATAGAGAGGTTAATAGAGTTGCAAAAATTTTAACTAATAAGGAAATTGATGAACAAGTTGATAATTTGGATGTTTCTGCTTTAGACATTCCCTCCTCCTTGGTGAAGGGAGGTGTTTCCATATGATTTGTTTGATTTTATATCTCAGGGCTATCATGTAAATTTTTTAGTGTGGGTTGGTATCCATTATAACCTGTGGCTTGTGACTACTTTTAAATAATGGAAGATCTTTGAAGTTAATCAAGGATGGCCTTCTACTTTGAGTATAATGATTATTGCAAGTATTGGAATGGCTTTATATCCTTTGCACTCCTACAGATGATGCATAATTTATTGCTTTGTGCGAAATAACATTTTTTGGCTTTATGGTTACATTTTATTCTATGGTATTACTGATTGATCTTTCTCCTTCCATCTTTAGGTTGGGTTTCATTTCAGAATATTCGGTTGGCACTCCTCGCAAGGTTGATCATTTGTTTGTGTTGCATTAGGGAAGGTGTTGTCCACATATTCATTTATGTGGTTGCATTTTCGTTGATGCTATGCATTTGAGTGTCTCATCATTAGGGGGTGGTGCCTTATATGGTTATGAATGTATCTATGTTGGCACTCCTTTAGAGGTTGATCACTTGTTTGTATTGCATTAGGGTGGTGTTGTCCACATATTGATTATGTGGTTGCATTTTTAATAATGCTATGCATTCGAGTGTGTCATCATTGGGGGGTGGTGTCATTCATGTGTCTCGTCATTGGGGGGTGTTGTCTTCTATGGTTATGAATGGCTTTTGTTTGGCCTGCTTCTCTTATGATTACTTCGTGCAAATTTCTAATTGCTTCATTTGGGTTGGGATTTTTGGTATCTATATTGGCAGTCTCTTTTCTATTTCCCCGTACTTGGCTATTTTGGGTTATACATTTGCAAGTGAATTATTATCATAATGAATAGGTTATTGTTTCTCCAAGTTGTACCTTTGCAATTATGTTGGTACATTTCTTGATATCATGGTGTCTTGCTTTGGCTTCATCTAGGTTGGTCGTATCTTCAGAGTATTGTATTTTAATTATAAATTTTGTTGGTCAATTCTCTCGGCTCGTGTGGGAGGTCGAACATCCCTATCAGGTAATATTTATTATGATGTCAGCTGATATGAGGTTCGGCCTATTTATGTTTTGGGAATATGAGCTCTGGGAAATTACTGTTCTTTGTGTTTCTTTCTTTTGTCACTTTTTGATATTGAAGCTCATGTTTTTTATGCATTTGAAGATGAGAAACTTGGGTGAATTTTTAATCTGGTTCCTTCGGATGTTGTTTATGTGGTTTGGTAGGTGGTGGGTAAATCTTGGTTGTTGGAGAATGCAGGTTTTAACATATCTGAAGTGGTTTCTTGTTTTCTTATTGTTTACATGGATTCTTCTATGGCTACTCATATGGTTCGGACTCTAGCTGATTCCTTCTTGGTCTTAGCATCCTTCTCTTCTCTTGATATGGATTATGCTCTGTATTTTTACAGTTTTGATTATGGCTTGCTCCCTTACAGTGGTTTCATGTCTTTTAATGAATTTCTTGCTAATAGATGGATTAGAGAGTTATTTTATGTAGCCAAGTGTGGACTATTTAGTGACTATTTTGATGATACAATTTTGTGACTTCAATGGTTCTATGATCATATTCCTCCTCCTTATTTTGTTGCTGCTCTTGATGTGTTCTATGGATTTAATCTATCTTGGACAATTGGCTGGTTATTTTTGTTTTTCCTCGGCTGATGATGTGATCCTTCTTCTTCTGCACCTCTATAGGAAAGTCCATGTTCATGGTTTTTTTGAGGGATGATGTTAACCTCTTATTTATAATTTTGTGGGGTGGTCAATGTGGGGGAGCGGGGTTTTCCTAGATTTTTTGGTTTGTTTTAGATAGGGGTGGGTTTGTTATCATGTATTGGGTTATTCAACTGATTTTTTCATATGGGTTTTTGGTCAAGGGCTACAAGTGGAGGTTTTCTTTGCCTGGTTCTTTCCTATCTGTATTCCTGTCCGAACCAGGCTATTGTAAACTTTAATATATATATTAATAAAATTATTCAGTGGCTTTGCCACTTTTCTCAAAAAAAAAAGTATAAATACTCAGCTAATATAATCCCACCAATTAATTATTAATTAATTATAAACTCCCAGTAAATAAATATGTATAAATATATTGTATGCATATTAACCATTATTTAATAATTTACGCCAATGGGCTATATGTAGTAATTGATTAATTAATTTCCACAATTCCGAATAACCAATAAAATATAAATCCATAAAATAAACATTAATGAATAATAATTCTCCAATAATAATAATCACACATTAATATTAAATATTAATGTCATCTATTGATTTAATTTAATATTTATAAGCTATATAACCAATTAATTATTAATTAATAAATAATCACAAACTCACGAGGCAACCCGACATAAGGTTGAACAACATACCACATGACGTGGACCAATGAATCAAGCCAAGACACTAATTGACAAGGATATCAACTTAAGCCTAGAATATGAGAGGGAAACACATGCCATCTCCAACAACTTGTCATTGGGATAAAGACACACTCAAACTTGTGAGACCAAGTGGAGTCAATGTCTGTTACCTGTAATCCTTCATTCACCACTAAACGCAATATAACATATATACAACACATATACATCATAAATGATCAAGCAAGTGATAGAGAATCACATCATATCGTGCTCACATTGAGTGGTATTAACATCGTCTCTAATCACAAAGACACTAGAAGACAATCACAAACATCATAGCATCAACCGATTCATCATAATCATACTATAAAGTTAGCATAATCATAATGTCATCAAAATCCTATAAGCAATATGATCCACAAGAATAATGATCAAATATAGATTCATCATCATATCCAATACAATCATGAAATAGGATTAGTAGATAACATGATACCATCAAATCATCATAAAGTAGACTAAACTAGATCAATATATTCCTTTGATGTACAAAAAGACAAGATGAATCGGGGAGGGGCACTACATCCTCCCCCCTTGGGCTTGACTTACTCCTGAAAGTCGTCAAGGGTTAAGTTGAAAGCATAGACACATCAACCTAAAACTTCTTCATTTTTGCAAGACCAAAACTATAATTCTTGTCACCAAGTTAGCATTTATAAGCAAAAATCACAATAACTCACACCAATTCAGGCATGACAACACTCATATAGTATCTACTTGCACATGATTAAGAAGAAAAATATACATTGTACACAATAATTTACACATAGGCACATCTTTATATTATTTAAGAAATTACATGGCATACACCTATATGAGAAACATTTGAACAATCTACCTTCAAGACCAAATTAAATCAAGAGAATCTCACAATCACTAGAAATGTATATCCTATAATCTCAAGGAAAGCAAGATTTTCAGTATCCAAACTACTCGGTCTCTACCACACTTCCACTATGCTACTCTGATACAAACATTCACTCATCTTTCATCCAATCAAATTTTTCAAAAACACTCTAATCCATTAATTATGCATGATATATATACATAAGCACTCATTGAAGGTATGAAATCAACAGTTCTTTTGCATTAAACTATTGCATATGTTACAACCTTCTCAAATCCAAATGCATTTCTACCTAACATTCCATAAAATTCTAAAAGTTACTGGTACATTTCATCTCATTAACATATTTCATTTATTCAACTGATACTGACATTATCTAATTGATCCTTAAGTCTAGTTCGAGGTTCAAAATGAACATGATAGAAACAACAATTTCATAGTTCTGATACTTAATATAAGTACAGATCCAATAGCCAACAAGATGAGAGAGGGGGGGGTGAATCATACAAACTTAATCTTCCATAAAAACATCAGATTCAACCTCAGTAACATATATTTCAGTAATACAACCAAAACTGTTAAACATGCAAACTCAAAAGCATATGAACATCATAAACCTCATAACACCAGATTTAACGAGGAAACCCAAATAGGGAAAAATCACTGTGGGATTTCGGACCCACTAAGAAATATGCTCTTCTAGAGTATGCTCGGTTAAAACCAAATCCTGTTAAAGATTACAAACACATTGCTAGATGTGACCCAGTTAAGGGATTTCCCTCAGATCTGTTAGTATCTTCACCTTGTTAGAAGTGACCTTGTTAAAGGATTTCACTCAATCAGAATGTCACCTTGCTAGAGGGTTTTATAAATAAGACTGTTAAGTCCACTCGGTTAAGAGATTTTCTGTCACTTTCACAAAATAACATTAATAAAATCTATCTGCAACTTCACATCTAAAAATGCTAAAGCAGATTCTTATTTGTTCAATACAATCTAGACATAGAACTAATCTTGCCTATCAGCTGGGCTTCTATACTCTATTATTCAAACAGGTCTTCAAGCTTCTGTGCTTGGTAATCACTATGTAGCATCCATGTGCATACACTTGCCCGCATACATTGTTTACCAACAATTTCCTATTTATAAACAATTAGGTAACCGCTTAATCTCCTTGATCACATTTCCCATGATCAATCATAGCCATCAAATCTTGAATCTTGTCCAGGTTCAATGCATCTTTTGATCTGAAAACATTTAACCCTACCTTGGAAATTGCATATTAGTCTTGGAACTTGTGCCAGGGTATTGTGGTTCAATCTTAGTTGTAGATCTTAATGCCGACTTTTCATTGCCTTAGATTCGTTAACAAACTTTATTCACGGCTCACCAATCATTGATCAGTCCCAGCTCATTAGCTTCCTTCATTAAATAATGCATGTAAACATTTAATGCATTCTATTATAGCTTGGTTACAACTCGGTAACAACTCGGTGAATACTAAACTTCACTCGGTAGACATTCCGCCTTCATTAACCGATAGTGATAACCTTAGGGTTAACCGATAGTGATAACCTTAGGGTTTACCGACTAGGTTCCTTAGGGTTTACGGACTAGGTTCTTTGCTTGATAACATAGTATAGTATTAACCTTTACATTTTACAACATATGTATGATGTTAAAACAATCTAAACATCATGATTTCATCATTGTCTGACTCGGTACTAGTTGCCCATTGAATACCTTATTCATCATATTCTTTCCTGTGTCTTTTACCGACATCTTTATAATCTTTATATCATACTTCTCAAGATATGGCAACATCATACTGAATTAGAAAATCAATTTCTTGACATCAATGACAAAATAATAATATCAAGATAGTAAACATCTTTAATCAGTTATATCTATAATCATCAACAACCTTCTCAATATCCTTATGAAATGCCAACAATCTTTCATTGTCTATTATAATGCAATATTGCCAACAATCTCCCCCTTTGGCTTTGATGGCAAAACCAATTGATTTGACCTTAAAAGATTTGGATTGCTATGATTCTGAAATGCTGAAATGCTCTCCCCCATACATTAGACTTCTCCTGTTTTCAGTCTTCTTTCCAATCTGTAGTCTACTCAGTTTTCTTTTAGTCTTCTCCCCTGATAGGTCTTCTTCCTCTTTATAGTAGTCTTCTCCTTTTTATAGTAGTCTTCTCCCCCTTTGACAACAATGCCAAAAAGTAAAGAACTAAAACATAATTACTTTCTGTAAGAAGTTATTTCCTATTGTTGTGTATCAACTGAGTCTCGGTCAGAGCATTTGTCTTCAATTCCTGTTCCCTGTAATATTTCCTATACACCTTTAGAAAACATCCTAAAGTGTATAAATCAGCATCAACTCCCAAAAGATATTCATTAAAGTCATCGGATTGATGCTTTCACCGAACTTGGTCAGTGAGTAGAAGATAGGGGTAGGACCCCTAACTTACTTCTGAGATATTCAAAAGTGTCCCTTGGTAGTGGTTTGGTGAAGATATCTGCTATTTGTTCCTTTGTGCTAACATACTCCAATACCACTTTCTTCTCTTGAGCTTCTTCTCTAAGATAATGATATTTGATGGATATGTGCGTTGTCTTAGAGTGCATAACAGGATTCTTTGAAATATTAATGGCACTCGTATTATCACAAAATATAGTTACTGGCTCAGTAACTTTCTCATTTATACCTTCCAACAGTTGTTTGATCCATGCAATGTTGGTACAATTCAATGCTGTACCAACGTATTCAGCTTCTGCTGTTGACTGTGAAACACATCCTTGTTTCTTGCTAAGCCAACTCACTAGTCTTTCTCCTAAAAAGAAAGCTCCTCCACTTGTGCTTTTTCTGTCATCAATGTTGCCTGCCCAATCAGCATCAGTATAAACTTTTAAATCAAAATCATTTCCTTTTTGATATACCAAGCTATAATCCTTTGTGCCTTTCAAGTATCTAAAAATTATTTTGATTGTTGTCATGTGTGTTTCCTTAGGATCTGCAGAGAATCTTGCAACTATACCTACTACATGTGCTATATCTGGTCTGTTGTGAACAACATATTGTAGCTTTCCAATCATGGATCGGTAAAGTGTCTCATCAACAGATGCAGATTCATCATTCTTTGAGAATTTACAGTTGGTAGTCATAGGAGTACTTACTGGTTTTGAATCCTCCATTCCAAATTTCTTCAAGATTTCCTTTATGTACTTGGATTGAGTAATGAAAATCTCATTTTTCATTTGCAGTATCTATAAACCTATAAAATACTTTATCTCACCGATTAATGACATCTCAAATTCTTTGCTCATTTCATTTCCAAAGTTCTTGCATAAAGAGTCATTTCCACAAAATATAATATCATCAACAAATATGGTTGAGATCAGTATTCCATTTTCATCATTCTTCATGTACATGTTGTTGTTCTCACTTGTCCTTATAAAACCAATCTTAATCAAATAAGAGTGCAATCTTCCATACCATGCTCTTGGTGCTTGTTTCAAACCATATAAAGCTTTGTTCAATTTACATACCTGATCTTTATTCTTGTCTTCAACAAATCCTTCAGGTTGTTCAATGAAAACTTCTTCTTCTAATATTCCATTCAGAAATGCAGATTTGACATCCATTTGATATATCTTGAAATTTTATGAAAGCAGCATAGGCCAACAATGTTCTTACTCCTTCAAGTCTAGCAACAGGTGTAAAAGTTTCACCATAATCAATTCCTTCTTCTTGAGCATAACCTTTGCAAACTAGTCTTGCTTTATTTCGAATGACCTCTCCTTTTTCATTTAGCTTGTTTCTGAAAATCCACTTTGTACCGATTACATTTTTGTCCTTCGGTCTTGGTATTAGTGTCCATGTGTCATTCTTCTTGATTTGATCAATCTCTTCTATCATAGCATTTATCCAATCTTCACTGTTAAATGCCTCTTTCACTATTCTCGATTCAAATTCAGATATCAAACATGTGTTCTGTCTCAATTTGTTCCTTGTCATCACTGGATCATCCTTATCTCCTATAATCTGACTTGGTGCATGATGTCTTCTGACATACTTGGCTAATATAGGCTCGGTAGGCTCTGTATGATCTTCTTCATCACTCGGTAACTAGATATTCTCTTCATTTTCTTCAACAGTCTTCTCGGTAGGACTTCTCGGTTGAACATAGACAAATTCATCATAATCTTCTGGTTCCTTGGAATTTCCTTCATCATTTCTTTCTGCAAATTCATCAATTTTTACATTTGCACTTTCTACTATTTTGTTAGATGATTTGATCAGACATTTAAATGCTTTGCTTCTAGAAGAATAACCTAGAAACGATCCTTCTTCACTTTTCTAATCAAATTTGCCATTTCTATCATCTTTATGAACATAGCATCTACTTCCAAAGATTTTAAAATAACTTACATTAGGTTTCTTATCATACCAGATTTCATATGGTGTCTTCAAAGTACCTTTCTTCAATTGAACTAGGTTCAAGTTGTAAACTGCAGTGCTTATTGCTTCTCTCCAAAATGTTTGTGGCACCTTCTTTTCAATCATCAATTTTCTAGCACAATTCACAATAGATCTATTTCTTCTCTCAGCTATTCCATTCTATTGTGGGTTTCTTGGTGTAGAGACTTGTCTTTTAATACCATGATCATTGCAAAATAAGTTGAACTCATCAGATGTGAACTCTCCTCCTCTATCTGATCTAAGACATTTTAGTTGTCTTCCTGTTTCATTTTCAACTCTTGCCTTGTACCATTTAAACATTTGAAAAGCTTCTGATTTTTCTTTTAAAAACATTACTGACATCATCCTTGAATAGTCATCCACAAATAATATGAAATATTTATCACCATAATAACTTTGAACTTTCATAGGACCACAAAGATCAGTGTGCACTAGATCTAAAATTCCTTTAGAAGTATAAGACTTACTTGTAAAGCTTGATCTTGTCATCTTACCCATCTGGCATCCTCGGCACATAGCATTCTCAGGTTTTTCAAGACTCGGTAGACCTCTTACTCTGTGCATCTTGCTTATTTTGATCAGATTATCAAAATTGACATGACAAAACCTTTTATGCCATAACCAGGTATCATCTAACTTTGCATGCAAACACTTATTCCAAGTTGAGTCAAGGTGAAATGTGTTACCTTTTGTTTGTGTCCTGGTAGCAGCTAACTTTCCATTTTTGTCATGAACTTTGACAATTCCCTTCTAAAATTCTATTCGGTAACCTGTGTTGTTTAGTTGTGCTACACTCAACAAATTGTATTTCAAACCTTCAACCCAATAAACATCATTGCATCTTGGATTATCAAGAAGTGTTATAGATCCTTTACCTCTCACCGGACATGGTGCATCATTACCAAATCTAACATAGCCTCCATCATAATTTTCTAATATAACAAACTTATGTTTATCTCCTGTCATATGATGTGAGCATCCACTATCTATAATCCAAGAATCATTAGTGTTTATGTGAAATATTAGGGTTTTTTCTTCATACCTTTCTTCATCTAATCCATCCTTGATAGCCACATAAACTACTTCCTCTGTATCAGTCTCATCTGATTTATCATCGTTGGATTCCTCATCAGCTATTAGGCATGTCTTTCTATCTCTTCTTCTGAATTCTCGATGTCCTCTGTAATGATTATCTTTCTATCTATCATCTTGATAATCTCTCTTTTCAGTAGAATCTTTGTCAGGACAGTTAGAAGCCATATGTCCTATTTTATCACAATTGAAACATTTGAAAGGTAGTTTTCCTTTATACTTACCTTTTCCTATTGGTAACCTTTTGGCTAATAGTGCTTCAAACTCTTCTTGCTTTCTGATTTCCTCATATAATTTGTGTACTGCCTCCATGTTCTTACGAAATCTTTCACTTGCTCCACTATGATCTCCTTCAGAGCACGTATACTTTCTTTCATTGAAATCATTAGATTCATCAAGATGAAAAGAACTAAATGCAGATTTAACTTTATTTACCAAAGATCCACTATTATCAAAATTACTTAACTCAAATGTATGTAGCTTACCAATAGTAGCATCTAAAGAAACTGGCATATTAGGTATAGACCTCAATTCATTGATTACAGAGACTCGGATTGCATAAGCTGGTAGAAGGGTTCTTAACAACTTACTTGTTATATCCTTTTCTTCAATAGTTCCACCTGCTCCTTTGATTTGATTGACAATCTCCTTTAGTCTTGTACTATACTGAGTTATGTTCTCACCTTCATTCATCCTCATAGATTCAAGTTGTCCTCTTAGACTATCTACTTTTTCTCTTTGAACATGTTCATCTTCTCCATATACTAATATGAGCTTATCCCACATTGCCTTTGCATCATTGTAGCCTTCTAGATCATTAAACTCTGAATCGGTCAATGCAGATGTTATTTCAATCATTGCTTGAAAATGTTCTTGCTTTGCCTTTATCTCTTCCATAGTCAATGGATAGGTGCTTGGTGTGACAAAATCATTCTCCAGATAGTATACAACATATTCTCCAACTCCTGATAGATCTAGCTTCATCCTTTTCTTCCATGTAGAGAAACTTGACTTGTTCAGCTTCGGTGCATCCCTCTTATACATCTTTGGATCTTTAACTCAAGTGCCTTTAAACTTTCCATCCAGAGTCCAAAGCTCTGATACCAATTGATAGTTTTGATACTTAATATAAGTATAGATCCAATAGCCAACAAGATGAGAGGTGGGGGGTGAATCATACAAACTTAATCTTCCATAAAAACATCAGATTCAACCTCGGTAACATATATTTCAGTAATACAACCAAAACTGTTAAACATGCAAACTCAAAAGCATAAGAACATCATAAACCTCATAACACCAGATTTAACGTGGAAACCCAAATAGGGAAAAACCATTGTGGCATTTCAGACCCACTAAGAAATATACTCTTCTAGAGTATGCTTGGTTAAAAGAAAATCCCGTTAAAAATTATAAACACATTGCTAGATGTGACCCGGTTAAGGGATTTCCCTCAGATCTGTTAGGATCTTCACCTTGTTAGAAGTGACCTTGTTAAAGGATTTCAAACACTCAATCAGAATGTCACCTTGCTAGAGGGTTTTATAAATAAGACTGTTAAGTCCACTCAGTTAAGAGATTTTCTGTCACTTTCACAAAATAATAGTAATAAAATCTATCTGCAACTTCACATCTAAAAATGCTAAAGCAAATTCTTATTTGTTCAATACAATCTAGACATAGAACTAATCTTGTCTATCAGCTAGGCTTCTATACACTGTTATTCAAACAGGTCTTCAAGCTTTTGTGCTCGGTAATCACTATGTAGCATCCATGTGCATACACTTGCCCGCATACATTGTTTACCAACAGTTTCCTATTTATAAACAATTAGGTAACCGCTTAATCTCCTTGATCACATTTCCCATGATCAATCATAGCCATCAGATCTTCAATCTTGTCTAGGTTCAATGCATCTTTCAATCTGAAAACGTTTTACCTTGCCTTGGAACTTGCATATTAGTCTTAGAACTTGTGCCAGGGTATTGCGGTTCAATCTGAGCTATAGATCTTTATGCCGACTTTTCATTGCCTTAGATTCATTAACAAACTTTATTCACGACTCACCAATCATTGATCAGTCCTATCTCATCAGCTTCCTTCATTAAATAACGCATGTAAATATTTAATGCATTCTGTTATAGCTAGGTTACAACTCGGTAACAACTCGATGAATACTAAACTTCACTCGATAGACATTCCGCCTTCATTAACCGATAGTGATAACCTTAGGGTTTACCGACTAGGTTCCTTAAGGTTTACCGACTAGGTTCTTTGCTTGATAACATAGTATAGTATTAACCTTTACATTTTACAACATATGTATGATGTTGAAACAATCTAAACATCATGATTTCATCAATGTCTGACTCGGTACTAGTTGCCCATTGAATACCTTATTCATCATATTCTTTCTTGTGTCTTTTACCGACATCTTTATAATCTTCATATCATACTTCTCAAGATATGGCAATATCATACTGAATTAGAAAATCAATTTCTTGACATCAATGACAAAATAATAATATCAAGACAGTAAACATCTTTAATCAGTTATATCCATAATCATCAACAACCTTCTCAATATCCTTATGAAATGCCAACAATCTTTCATTGTCTATTATAATGCAATATTGCCAACACAATTGACTCATGATGAGGGCCCATAATACTTCAACATTCAAAATGACCACTATGGACAAAAAAAGAAAGAAAGTCAAAGGAAAGATCTTTAAATCCAACATAAAATCATGAAAAGAAACAAAAATTACCGAAGAAATCAATCAAGAAATAAAGTGTGACAAGTGCCACCACAAGAACAAAATAAATGAAAAAAGAAATTAGTGGTCAGTCCTAAAGTAAAGAAACCCAAAAATAAAATTAACTCCAATGATACTTCACACAATTCACAAAATAACTAACTCATCCAAATCTACATCACGAGGTGACCACTACACAACACCCTGAATGTGTTAGAGATTGTGTGTCAAACATTTAAAACCATAAGTTTATTTATCTATATTCATTTTAATGTAATACAATTATTTACGATATTCTAGACAAGTATTTTTCATTAAAGATAACATATGCAAGGAGGAAATTATGTGTCTCATACATTCACAAGGAATACAGTCATACATGATTAATCTTCAAGATATCCTATCTATAAATTGATCATATTTACCGAGTTATAATAGAAACAAATGTTAGAACTTCAATTAATCACTTGATGATATACTATAGCATACACCATTTCAAGATCAATACTCAATAAATAGCATGCAGATCAAAATGTTCTACATGATGTCATTGAACAATTTAATCAATCATATATTCACAAAAGTAAATTACTCATAACAAATTAGTTCATAAAATACCAGGGATGATGACACAGAAAGTGAGTATAGTGGTTTCAACTTTGACTCTGAAACCGAAGGTGAGTCTGAGGATCTCAGCAAAAAGGGGAGGACTAAGGGGAAAAGAAAGAGGAATGTTGTTGATTCTGACCTCTCCGACTCCGAGGATGAGTCCTTTGATGAGAAATTCATCAAAAGCAAGAAAGGAAAGGGAATGCGAAAACAAACCCAGAGGAACAAGAATACTCGTAGGGGGACTAACAAGGTTAAAAGGCAAATATTGATTGCTTCTGATGAGGAGGTAGAGGAGGATAAAAATGACAATATGAAGGGTAAGGAGGAGGATGAGATTATGAATGTGGATTGTGGTGAGGACATGAGTACTCAAGGATTACAGAATGAGGGCCAAGAGAATAAAATGGGAAATCCTAGCAACTGTCATGGGGATAATGATAGTATTAAGGGATTTTGTGAAACTATCAGCAAAATTGTAAAAGATATCAGCAACTTGAAGAATGATATTATTAATGTTATAAAAAATGCTACGATAGGCGAGAAGCCTCTTTCTAAAAATGTTAAAGAATTAGTGGTGGCTATCAACAATGTTGAAGCTATTGAGGCCATGGTTGGTAAAATTCTTGAAACAGAAAAGAAGGTTAAGGAAACGGGCTGGAAACTACCATGAACAACCTGGTCAATAGAGTCAACAAGATGGAATTAACTATGAAGAGAATTGTCGAACAGAATTTCTAGATTCTTAAGGCCTCCATGGATAATATGAATATTTTGATTAACAAATTTGATAACATTAAAGACAAGGAGGGCGATAAGGACTAGATGGAGAAAAAGGGTCATGAGAAGAGAACTAGGGCCAACACCAGGAATCAGGGTGATATCAAGAGACGAGCGCTGGATGAATTGAAGAACTCTGCGGACAACATGAAGCAGATGGCGGTTCATGCAGAAGATATTATGAAAAATATTTAGCTATCTCTGTCTCTGTCTTTGTCTTTGTCTTTGTCTTTGTGTTGTCCTTTTGCTATCCTTTTGCTATCTTTGTGCAACTTTTTGTGTCTTGATTTCCCTTTTTATTTTGGTTGGGAACTAATTTTTGTTTAGGTGATCAGGCACAGTTTTCTTTTGCTTTAACACTTTATCTTTCTCCTGATATGTATTAAGGTTCGGGTTCCTTTAAAAAGCCTATTTTTACTTAATCAAAACAAATTAGTTCACAAAAAGAAATGGGATGCCAAAAGAGGGAACCTGCACAAGCACACAAAGCGACAAAGATTAGTTCACAAAAAGAAATGTAAACACACTAATACAAAACTAAATATTAGTCTAATTAACAAAAAATTAAAATTTAATCTACTTAACAAAATTTCAAATCTAATGTAATCTAATAAGAATATAAATTACAAAAAAAACTGAATCTAATTTAACCAAAGTTAATTTAATAAACAAAGACTAAAATCTAAATCTGATAAAAGCAAAAAAAACAAAAACTAATCTAATTAAAATAAAAAAAATAAAAATCTAATTTTTAATTAACAAAACTAAAAAAATCTAAATGTAATTAAAACAAAAACTAAAATTAATCTAAATCTAAATTACCAAACTAAATTCTAATTAACAAACTAAAATCTATATCAAAAATCTAATTTAAAAAAAAAAAAACTAATTTAAAAACTAAACCAAGCTAATTAAAAAACTGCATACATTAAATTTAGAAACTAACTAAATTAAATTAATAACTAAATTTTAAAAACTAAAAACTAAAAGCTACATGTTTAACTTAAAATCTAAATGTTAATAACTAAAACCAAATCTAAAGAAATGGGCATGTTTAAAACTTAAAAAAAACTGAAATCTAAACAAAACTGAGGACTTCTGACGTGCTTTATTTCTGCAGTTTTATTGTTATTAATGTCTCGGTGCCTTTTTCCCCAGTTTCAACGCGGGGCTACAGGCTGCTGAGGCAAGACTTTTATTCACTGTGAATTTCTATAATAGCGATTGGTCATAAATCAGATTTGCCACCTACAGAAACGTTTTTTTTTTTAACTAAATATAGATCTGCAATATATTTGTTTGTGCCTGAAAGGTATTTATTTTGACCTGCAATGCACTTGTTAAATCTGGAACATATTAAATTAACTTTCAGCCAATATTCGATAAGCAATCAAAATGTGGAATCAAGTGTAAGAATGTGAGCACAGGCAAGGACGTGAGGCAATGACCAGATACATAGGATGTTTGAAAGAATGCTTAAAAGAAATACCATCTCAAAGACTCAAACCAAGTGTTTGCAACATAATGATCAAGCAGATTTATTTGAAAAGTTTAAGAATTGTGAAATAAATACAATCAACGGGCATAAGTATACATGCATTAGTGATAAAAAATTTAACTAAATGCATCAATAAAAGGCCCATTCAATTGTTTATCAAGAATATAAATGAAAGGCAAAGCATGTCACAAAAAATCATGTGAATAGTTTAACCAAATGCCCTACCTACAAGATGTAAACCAACTCTCTCTATCAAGAGAAAACCAGATTATAGAAAGGACAAGAGAGGTTCCACCGGGTGTGCCAGATGAAGATGAGGGAAATGGATTGAATACAAGATTCAATCTTCCAACATCCAATAATGATGTATCTGCAACAAACATGCATACAACATAAAAAAAATATATATCTAAACTAATATGCATGCATGCTATCAAACTCTACTTCATTGCACTCCTATTCCTCAAGATTTCTCACGTAACATTATTTCTCTCAGAAGCACTTATGCAAAAGGCTATGGGGAAATGGAGATTTGGGAATGCAATAAAATGATATGAAAGTGGATAGGAGGAAACAAGAGATGCGAGAGATAATAAATGCTTTAAATGCAAATATAACGGATATGTACTCAAGATGTTAAGATAATGGATGGAAGAATGAGAGAGAAGCTTGGTTTTTATAGATGTTCTCAGGGAGAAATTAGGCATCAGGGTGAATATGGGATAATGTGAGATTAGTGGTATAGGAAGGATGAGTGGTAAGTAATAAGTGGTAAGTGGTTGGAGGGAACATTAAAGGGTTTTTTTTTTATTAAATAAATGGAGAAAATGTATATAAGGTGAATGAATGAAGGTGGATAAATGAATATAATGCAATGTTTATTTAATAAATTTAGTGGATGAATAATATGAATAATAATAATCTAAAGAAGAATGGAATAATCCATATATTATGATATATGAAAATGAAAAAAATTTAATAATGGATAATAATGAAATGATGAAACAGATTATGGATCTACCTGATGCTTGGAGCAAATTTGAAGTTAAATGAGGATAAATTTGAAGAAATTTTTTATGTTTCTACAAGTCTAATACAAAAGAAAAACTAATACAACAAGTATATATCTAGAAATGGAAATCTGATGTGCACCTAATACTAAATTGAGCTTGATCTAACTAAATTGGAGCGTTGGGTGCTCTGGTCTCAGTGATTGGACTAAGCTAGAAATTGCAAGTCAAATCCAACATGGTAGCTCAATCCAAGGTGTTTAGATATGTGAAAATGTGTCTTGAATATGGGAATTAAGACTTGATTAGGATTAATTTAAAATGAAATAAAAAGGGGTGTGCTTAGGGTTAAGGTCCCAATTTAATGATATGTGAATTTTTTAGAGAGGATTTTAGATTTAATTAAAACAATAATTAAATGCCTAAAGGATTCTTATAAATAAAAAATGCAATGGGAAACACTACGACAGGTATTAACATAAGCATGGAATTGGACAACCCTAATTAAGGGTGTACAATTTACGATACTACACTCTCACTTTTAAGCTTGTTGTGCTTCCAAACCTTCATTTTTAAGCTTCAAAAATGAGGGTTTGGAAGTACAAAAAGCTTAAAAATAAGGTTTCAGAAGCATGATAAGCTTAAAAATCTCATTTTGAAGCTCATGGCTTCCAAACTCTCATTTTTAAGCTTATTTTTCTTCCAAACCCTCATTCTTAAGCTTCAAAAATGAGGGTTTGGAATCTCAACAAGCTTAAAAATAAGGTTTCGGAAGCACGATAATCTTCAAAATCTCATTTTGAAGCTCGTGGCTTACAAACACTAAATTTTAAGCTTGTTGTGCTTCCAAACGTTCATTTTTAGGCTTAAAAAATGAGGGTTTGGAAGTGATGAGCCCCATTTTTAGTCCTTTTTTATTTAAGATTTTATGCTGATAAGACTACTTTCCCTATTTCCATAAGACATTATACCCAATGGTTTGATTCTGTTTTTAACTTAAACCTATTTTAATCCTATAATATTCAAACATATTAATGGATGCTATATGAATATGTTAATGATTGCATGAATGGCATTAATGATGCAATTCTAAGTAATGATAGGTAGACAAGAATTCTTGTGTGTTTATCTTTATGAATGCAGTTAATAAGAAGCAGACCAAGTCTAAGGAGAGGAGTCACTTCGGCACTATCAAGCATTTATGTTGAAAACTTTGAAGCAGTCGAATCCTCAACAATTTACCCAAATTATGGAGACTCCTAGTGTGTAGACTTGAATTTCATCCTTAGAATACTACCTGCAACATGTTAGTTTCACAAAATACAAAGGAAATGCTACATGAAATCCAAACTCAACCAATGAAACCACATGAAATTGATATAAAATAAAATCACTATTATTACTTTCATGATTTATGTCTCATTGTGTCCTAACTCCATTGTTTCTGGTTGCAGATGGTGTGCTCTTAGACAAGCACTGATAGCTTCCAAGATGGCATGTGAAGGATGGATTGATAACTGATAGTTAACTAATACTATGATATGCAATACTAAAGACTATGCTAAATGATTATGCTATTTGATTATGCTATTTGCTTCAAGATTAAAACTCACAGATGCATAAGTTTTCACAAATGATTAGCTTTGAAAACTCACTTGAAGACTAACTTGAATACTACCTCTCTCTCAACTAAAACTCTTGATTTTATAGACCTTGAGAGGATAAGATGATGTGGCTCAGATGAATGGTCATGATCAGATCTACAAATTTGGATGGTTGTGAGCAAAGGTGAAGGTTGAGAGAAAGGGGGAAGAAGAAGACAAGTGTCACACATCTCACCTTGACTGGGTTGTTGACTAAGTAAATCTAGGGATGGTTGGAGAAAATTTAGGAATGAGAGGACAAGTGAACTCAAGTCCTTCCTAAGATGTAGAGATGTTGGAGAGAATTTACAAGGAGGTTATGAAGTATGTGTACGTACACAATATTTCATTAAGTTTGGAGGTTGGAGATAAATGATGAATTAATATTTAAGAAATATTAATTTCCTTAGCCACATGATGGATGTGTTGGCAAAGGGAAGATGAAGTGGAGATGGAAGGTGAGTTGGAAAAGGGGGATTAAATAATTTAAGAAATTATTTAATATTTGAGACTATAGGATAGGAGAATAACCATTAAATATTACATATTTAATTAATTGAAAGAGATAATTAAATATTAGATATTTAATTAATTAGATTAGAAGGATAATTAAATATTAGATATTTAATTATTTAGAGGAATATGATAGATGAATTAATTAATAAAATATTTCAAATAAATTAATTAATAGAAAGACACGAAATGAATTAAATTAATTAATCCTTTCAAATTAACTATTTAATAGAAGAATAATTATTAAATAAATATATAATATTTATTTAATCTCTCATAGCCATTTTATGTGTATACATTTTGCCCCTCTTTGAAATGATGTCAAGACAACATTGTTTCAAAGATTAAATCAAGTCTCGATAATGTACATGATGAAGACTGAAAATCCTGATTGTGTGCCCCAGATACTGTTTTTGGATATTGATTTAATGATGACGCCCCCTCGAGAGATCGTTTGTACATTAAAGGCATGGATGATCTCTTGATAGAAGAAGAATGTTATATGAAAGATAGATGAGTGAATAGATTGCAAATTGATCAGATGAATTAGATTGATAAGATTGAGATCAAGTCTGGTTTTAGGAAGGACACATCCCGTATAAGACAAAAGATGATCAAAATGTTTGGTTTCGGGAAAGATACATCCTGTATAAGTCATGACAGATGATCAAAACATATGGTTTCAGGAAAGATACATCCTGTATAAGACCTTATAGATGATCAAAACATCTGGTTTCAGGAAAGATACATCCTCTATAAGACATGTTGATGTTCATAGATTTCGAGTGATGAATTGATTAACAAGTCATCTGATCAGTTTGATTGCAGACTTCGAGAGTTTTCCTATTGTTGATTTGATGGATGGGCCATTCGCTCATGCTTTGATTTTCAATTTTTTTATTTCGATACATCCTGTATAAGACCTTATAGATGATCAAAACATCTAGTTTCAGGAAAGATACATCCTGTATAAGACCTTATAGATGATCAAAACATCTGGTTTCAGGAAAGATACATCCTCTATAAGACATGTTGATGTTCATAGATTTTGAGTGATGAATTGATTAACAAGTCATGTGATCAGTTTGATTGCAGATTTCGAGAGTTTTCCTATTGTTGATTTGATGGATGGGCCATTCGCTCATGCTTTGATTTTCAATTTTGTTATTTTGATATTTTTTAGTTTTTTTTAGTTTTTGAGACTTTTTGTGATTTTTATCTTTGGAGTTTTTTTTTTTCCTTTTTTTTTCCTTTTTTTGAGCTTTTTGGATTAGAAGAAAGATGTATTTGGTTTCCCCAATGTATAGGAAGACAAGGAATGGATTAATAAATGACTAAACCATTGAGGTAGAAATGGATAGGAGAAAGATGAAAGTAGCTTATGAGGAGACACATCAAGAGCTTCTTAAAATCATGTTTTTGCCCTAAGTTTTGATCAAGATCAAGGATGTAAAATGAGATATGGATGGAGATAGGATATGGATAGGAGAAACAAGATCATAGATAGTGATAGATGATAGAAGAAATAAATAGTTAGGATAGATGGTATAGATTAGCATGAAGCAAGATCATAGATAGCACTTGATGAATTTAGATAGAGTAATGGCTAGTCGAGGAAGGATAATGGGAGATGTGGTATGAAGAATAGAGTGGATGAAACTTTGACCCTAAGTATATAGGTCTCCATTTGTAAAGAGGTGATATGTAAGATTGTTGAAATATTTAGCACCACCTGAATAAGTGTTCCTGAACTTTTCAAAGATAGAGACCCAACCCACACTTAGAACCTCCAAAAAATTCAGCCAAACATATCTAGCAACTAGGAAGTAGACTCAAAAGGGAAGAAGAATCCCAAACTGGATCAAGGTACTTAGTCTTTGATTACCCATGTGTGTGTAATTGGGTTCATTTTGGCTCATATGATCATTGTAATCTTTAGAATCCAACGTGGCTAGCTACATGAGTTACCATGACTTCAAAAGCATCTTGGATAGAGTCTCGCTATCAGAAAGCATCCATAGCTCCAACGAGGTTATCATTGTAATATCACAAATATTGCTCCATTGACAGCCAGGCATCCATAGCCCCAATGGAGTTACTTGCATATTCCCATAGCCAATCTTTTGATATTTTATTTCTTTTCTTTTTTGGATATTTATTTTCCTGATCATGCTTTGGATCTTTTGATATTGTCTTTTTCTTTTGTTATTTTGATTGCATTGGCTTGTAAGTAATGAGACTTACATGGGTCTGATAATACAATGGCGCTAAAGCAAGATTTTAGATTTTTCACTAGCCATGTCTTCAACTAAGAGATCACAATGATTTAGGGCAATTGATTCAGTGTATGAGATATAGTAATCAAAAGATGTTGGTACCAAGATACAATAAGTGGTTGTTTTCTGGATTGAGTGTGTATCCCAACCAAAAGATAATGTTAAAGAGGAATAACCTCAGATTCTGAAGTGTGTCATGAATAGATATCTACAAAATGGAATGAACATGAGATTTGAGCATAGGAAATCATGTGACAAAATGACACAAATGCCTATTTTATAGATGATGAATTTATGAAAAGGATTGAATGAAAGGGATGGAAGAATCGAAAAGAGGTGTTGGATAATAGATAGAATGTTTGATGATTTGTGCGAGGATAGATGGATATGTATTCAAGATGAGTGTTGGTACACAACTTAAGAAGTGATGAAGAGATGGAGGAAAAATGAATTTTGGGACAAAAGAACCCAAAATAGATAAAGGAAATGATGGAAGAATAGTTTTGAAAAGATGTTTAGATAGATGTTTGAAAGAAGTTAAAAGATGTGAACCTTTGTTGATCTTTCTTATGGATCATTTGAGGTGATGGAATAGTGGATGGAGGGAAGTAAGGACCCAAGATGGATGGAAAGGATGAAGATTTTGAATTTGGAATGAAAGGACCTAAAATGGATTTGGAGGATGGAGAGTTTGAATTTGGAATGAAAAGGACCTAAAATGGATTTGGAGGATGGAGAGTTTGAATTTGGAATGAAAAGACCTAAAATGGATTTGGAGGATGAATAGTTTGAATTTGAAATGAAGGGACCTCAAATGGATTTGGAGGATGAAGACTTTTCTTGATCTTGATCTTGACTTGGAGTAGGATCATTTGAGTTTGTGTTTTTCTCTTGATTTTGAATTAGATTAGTGAAGGACATGGAAGGGATATCATGCTCTTGCTTAGGAGGTGGATGTTGAATGTGACTCTACTCTTGAGATAAAAGGGGATCATCATGGATGGAATACCAAAATTTTAGGGGGTCATCATAAGATTCTTGATAGTTAGGATCTTGATAAAAAATGGGATTAGATTGGAGAGCCATGATATCTTGATCTTGATTTAGGTTAGGACTCATTTCCTTTGAATAACCTTCTTCTTTTTCAAGTGACAAGGGATGGTCACATGAGTGATCAAAGTTTCAGTTTAGATAGGTTGATGTTGTTGACTTAATGGATACTTCATTTTGGATACCCAAGCTCACTAAGTCGAATAGACGATTTGTTCGATAGGCCCCTATGACAAAGTACATCAAATGATATGGATAAAGTCTCTCATTATGGAAACTTGATTTGACTAACTTGAATACCTAGTTGGGTATTGTTGCTGTTGAGATAGTTGGATGATAAACTCTTGATCACCTGGTTTGATACTTCCCCAATCTTGTTGGATAAAAATCTTGCCTAAAGATAGTTGAAAAATTGATAACCACCTCAAAAAAGTGCTTTGTTGGATTTGGAAATTCTTTTCTCTCTAAGGTTGCTATTTTCACTTTGTTTTGAATTGGTTGTTGTATTGGTTGATTTGCAAGATATTTCAATGTTCATAACAAGAAGACATAGCACACATGAAAACAATGATCATCCCTATGCTAAACATTGAGTGTATGTTTTTGTGAGGATATTTTCAAATCCCCAATGTTTTCACTGGTTTGATTTACAATAAAGGACACATCAGATAGACACTTTATTCAAAGGTCATCAACAATATCATAGCCCACTAGTCTCGATACTCCGTCAGCTCAAACAACCTTGTCACCCCCTAGAGGACGCCCATTTTTTTGCCTTTTTCCAAAAATTAACCCAAAGAGAATTGCTCCTCAATTGAGTAGTTATCTTGGGAGATATATGGTGAGTAATCTTGGGGGCAGATTCTTCCCCACCCTTGCACTATGATATTGTCAATGTATGGCAACTAACTCAACTCAAAGCTTCTACTTCTCTGGTTTGTAGTAAGGATTTCGTTCAGCGCGGCAAATGATAATTTCAATTAAGAGGCTTCCCAACCTTTAGAACAAAAGCTTTTCGTATCACAAGGATACTAGGGGAAGGCTATCAAATACACACTTTCGTTGGAGGGGATTTTCATCAGCCTCCACATTTGATTATAGTGGGTTGGTAAACTTGGTGATAAATTCGTTTCCCACTTGGGTCGTACCCTTCATACTAGCCCCCTCAAGACTTCGAGAAGGAAAGCCCTATAAAGGATTTAATTGCTTTAAAGTAAAGAAAGCATAAAAGAGTGGGTTTGGCTTTTTCGTCACCCAATTAAGGGGAGAGCATATGCCTACCACTTTCGAGATACAAAGTATAAGTGTTATTTTTAAACTTCCATAGCAATGTGATCTATCCTCTATTTGGAGATGTTCCTCCAACAAGCATGGTGTTTATTTTAGCCCCACATAGCAAATGATTTTCTAAACTAGGAATTGGAAATCCTGGTCAACAAAATGAAAATCATTGCAAAAAGTAACTTGCTTTGTAAGAATGGACACGTTGATTGTTCTTTTTAACTTGCAAAAAAAATAAGATTGATTGTGTGTTTTACCTTTGCAAGGAAATGAAAGATTGTTGTTCTTTTTAGATCCCAAAATTTGAGGTGTGAATCCCAAATTTGCAAGAAAGTAAATCTTTGATTTGTTGTTCTTTTTACCTTGCAAATGTGATTATTTTTAGAGCCCAAAAACAAGTGAGGTAGTTTTTAGAACACCAAATGGAAAAATGAAGTTCTTTTTACCCAAAAGGAAATATGAGTTCTTTTTAACCAACTTTGAAAAAGCTAGAAAAGAAATCACTAAATCCTAACTTAACTCCTCCAAATCTACAAGAAACTGTTAGAAACCTGCAAAAAAAAAACAAGTTAGTGAAAATCCAAAACCTTAGGTGGGCTTCCACAAGCCTAATTTCAAATCATCGTTACAAATTTTTCACTCCTGATTCTGAAATGCCCTGAAATTTGACTGTCTGAAATTTGGAGGATCTTCCAAAAACTAGATTTTGCATTATAACTCCTAGAGGTCTGAAATCCCTCTCCAACATCCTAACAATATATATGAAATATAACTTAAAGTACAAGAAAGAGAAAAGAGAAGAGGAAATTCCACTTATACTTAAATGTTATATTCCATATATATTATCCTTGCACAAGCCTAATTTCAAGATTTGATTAAAAAATTTGCGCTCTGTTTCAAATGTGTTATCTTAGAGAACATATGTGCTAAAACAATTGTCAAATGCGCTAAACCATCTGTCAAATGCGCTAACCTGCACTACAAAAGTGCTAAGATATGTTCAAAAGTGCTAACCTGCGTTATAGAAGCACTAACCAATGTTACAGAAGTGCTAACCTACTGTTTGAATGTGTGGATTCATGATTAAAAGAGCTATTCTATTGAAAACAGGCACTAACCTAAGCAACAAAAGTGCTAACTTACTCAACATATGCACTGTCAAATTTCACAGATGCGTAAAACTAACTTACAAAAGCGTTAAATTGATTTTGCAATAATAAGACAAGATATTAGAAACGGTAAGTTTGAGGCCTAAACCCCACGGTGGGCGCCAAAATGTGTTGACTTGAATTTCATCCTCATAATACTACCCGCAACATGTTAGTTTCAAAAAATACAAAGGAAATGCTACAAGAAGTCAAAACTCAACCAATGAAACTACATGAAATTGATATAAAATAAAAACATTATTACTACCTTCATGATTTATGTCTCATTGTGTCCTAACTCCACTGTTCCTAGTTGTAGATGGTGTGCTCTCAAACAAGCATTGATAGCTTCCAAGATGGCATATGAAGGATGGACTGATAACTGATAGATGATCAAAACATCTGGTTTCAGGAAAGATACATCCTCTATAAGACATGTTGATGTTGATAGATTTCGAGTGATGAAAAGATTAACAAGTCATGTGATCAGTTTGATTGCAAACTTCAAGAGTTTCCCTATTGTTGATTTGATGGATGGGCCATGCGCTCATGCTTTGATTTTCAATTTTGTTATTTTGATATTTTTTAGTTTTTTTTAGTTTTTGAGACTTTTTGTGATTTTTATCTTTGGAGTTTTTTTTTTTCCTTTTTTTTTCCTTTTTTTGAGCTTTTTGGATTAGAAGAAAGATGTATTTGGTTTCCTCAATGTATAGGAAGACAAGGAATGGATTAATAGATGACTGAACCATTGAGGTAGAAATGGATAGGAGAAAGATGAAAGTAGCTTATGAGGAGACACATCAAGAGCTTCTTAAAATCATATTTTTGCCCTAAGTTTTGATCAAGATCAAGGATGTAAAATTAGATATGGATGGAGATAGGATATGGATAGGAGAAACAAGATCATAGATAGTGATAGATGATAGAAGAAATAAATAGTTAGGATAGATGGTATAGATTAGCATGAAGCAAGATCATAGATAGCAGTTGATGAATTTAGATAGAGTAATGGATAGTGGAGGAAGGATAAAGGGAGATGTGGTATGAAGAATAGAGTGGATGAAACTTTGACCCTAAGTATATAGGACTCCATTTTTAAAGAGGTGATATGTAAGATTGTCACAATATTTAGCACCACTTGAATAAGTGTTCCTGAACTTTTCAAAGATAGAGACCCAACCCACACTTAGTTACTCCAAAAAATTCAACCAAACATATCTAGCAACTAGGAATTAGACTCAAAAGGGAAGAAGAATCCCAAACTAGATCAAGGTACTTAGTCTTTGATTACCCATGTGTGTGTAATTGGGTTCATTTTGGCTCATATGATCATTGTAATCTTCACAATCCAACGTGGCTAGCTACATGAGTTACCATGACTTCAAAAGCATCTTGGATAGAGTCTCGCTACCAGAAATCATCCATAGCTCCAATGAGGTTATCATTGTAATATCACAAATATTGCTCCATTGACAACCAGGCATCCATAGCCCCGATGGAGTTACTTGCATATTCCCATAGCCAAGCTTTTGATATTTTATTTCTTTTCTTTTTTGGTTATTTATTTTCCTAATCATGCTTTGGATCTTTTCATATTGCCTTTTTCTTTTCTTATCTTGATTGCATTGGCTTGTAAGTAATGAAACTTACATGGGTCTAATAATTATAGTGGCGCTGAAGCAAGATTTTAGATTTTTCACTAGCCATGTCTTCAACTAAAAGATCACAATGATTTAGGGCAATTGATTCAGTGTATGAGATATAGTAATCAAAAGATTTTGGTACCAAGATACAATAAGTGGTTCTTTTTTGGATTGAGTGTGTATCCCAACCAAAAGATAATGTTAAAGAGGAATAACCTTAGATTCTGAAGTGTGTCATGAATAAATATCTAGGAAATGGAATGAACATGAGATTTGATCATGGGAATGATAGTTCTGAAACTTAATGTTAAGTACAGATGCCAAACTAATAAGATGAGAGGGGGGGGGTGAATCATACAAACTTAATCTTCCATAAAAACATCATATTCAACCTCGGTAACCTATACATCAGGAATATAACCAAAACTGCTAAACATGCAAACTCAAAAGCATATAAACATCATAACTCATAAAACCAGATTTAACGTGGAAACCCAAATAGGGAAAAACCACTGTGGGATTTCAGACCCACTAAGAAATATACTCTTCTAGAGTATGCTCGGTTAAAAGAAAATCCTATTAAAGATTACAAACACATTGCTAGATGTGACCCAGTTAAGGGATTTCCCTCAGATCTATTAGGATCTTCACCTTGTTAGAAGTGACCTTGTTAAAGGATTTCAAACACTCAATCAGAATGTCACCTTGCTAGAGGGTTTTATAAATAAGACTGTTAAGTCCACTCGGTTAAGAGATTTTCTGTCACTTTACAAAATAACAGTAATAAAAATCTATCTGCAACTTCACATCTAAAATGCTAAAGCAGATTCTTATTTGCTTAATACAATATAGACATAGAACTAATCTTGTCCATCTGTTGGGCTCTATACTCTGTTATTCAAAACAGGTCTTCAAGCTTCTATGCTCGGTAATCACTATGTAGCATCCCTGTGCATACACTTGCCCGCATGCATTGTTTATCAACAGTTCCTTATTTATAAACAATAGATAACCGCTTAATCTCCTTGATCACATTTCCCATGATCAATCATAGCCATCAGATCTTCAAACTTGACCAGGTTCAATGTATCCTTCAATCTGAAAACATTTTACCCCGCCTAGGAACTTGCATACATTTCTTGGAACTTGTGCTAGGGTATTACAGTTCAATCTGAGCTGTAGATCTTCCTGTCGATTTTCCTTTGCCATAGATTCTTTAACAAACTTCATTCACGGCATACCAATCATGTAATCATAGCCAGCTCATCAGCTTCCTTCATTAAATAATGCTTTTATTCATTCAATGCATTCTATTATTACTCGGTTGCAACTCAGTAAATACTAAACTTCACTCAGTAGACATTATGCCTTCATTAACCAATAGCGATAACCTTAGGGTTTACCAACTAGGTTCCTTAGGGTTTACCGATTAGGTTCTTTGCTCGGTAACATAGTATAGTATTAACCTTACAATCAATAACATATGTATGATATCAAAACAATCTAAACATCATGATCTCATCATTGTCTAACTCGGTAATAGTTGTGCATTGAATAACTTATTCCTCCTCTTATTCATCATATTCTTTCTGTGTCTTTTACTAACATCTTTATACTCATCAAATTATACTTCTCAAGATATGGCATCATCATACTGAATTAGAAAATCAATTTCTTGACATCAATGACAAAATAATAATATTAAGACAGTAAAACATCATTAATCAGTTTTACCGATAATCATCAAAAACCTTCTCAATATCCTTATTGAAATGCCAACAATCTCTCCTTGTCTTTTATAATGCCAAATGCCAACAATCTCCCCCTTTGGCACTAATGGCAAAACCAATTGATTTGACCTAATTGATTCGGATTGCTGTGAGATTATGAAATGCTGAAATGCTCTCCCCCTGTCATCGGAATTCTCCCCCATACATTAGTCTTCTCCTCTTTTCTCTTCAGTCTTGCTTTTCTTCAGTCTTCTCCCCCTTTGACAACAATGCCAAAAAGTAAAGAACTAAAACATAATTTCTTCTGCTGAGAAGTGAATTCCTACTGTTATATGTCAATTTAGTCTTGGTCAGAGCATTTTGTCTTCAATTCCTATTCCTTGTATTGTTTCTTGTATTGATTCCTACACACCTTTAGAAAACATCCTAAAGTGTGTAAAGAGCATCAACTCCTAAAAGATATTTTGTAGAGTCATCGAATTGATGCTTTCACCGAACTTGGTCAGTGAGTAGAATATAGGGGTAGGACCCCTAACTTACTTTTGAGATACTCAAAAGTGTCCCTTGGTAGTGGCTTGGTGAAGATATATGTTATTTGTTCCTTTGTGCTAACATACTCCAACACCACTTTCTTCTCTTGAGCTTCTTCTCTAAGATAATGATATTTGATAGAGATGTGCTTTGTCTTAGAGTGCATAACAGGATTCTTTGAAATGTTAATGCCACTAGTATTGTCACAGAATATAGTTACTGGCTTGGAAACTTTCTCATTTATACCTTCCAACAGTTGTTTGATACATGCTATGCTGGTACAATTCAATGTTGTAGCAACGTATTCAGCTTCTGTTGTTGACTGTGAAACACATCCTTGTTTATTTCTAAGCCAACTCACTAGTCTTTCTCCTAAAAAGAAAGCTCCTCCACTTGTGCTTTTCCTGTCATCAATGTTGTCTGCCCAATCAGCATCAGTATAAACTTTTAAATCAAAATCATTTCTTTTCTAATATACTAATCCATAATCCTTAGTGCCTTTCAAATATCTGAAAATTCTCTTGATTACTGTCATGTGTTTTTCCTTAGGATCTGCAGAGAATCTTGCAACTATACCTACTACATGTGTTATATCTGGCCTACTGTGAACAACATATTGCAACTTTCCAATCATGGATCGGTAAAGTGTCTCATCAACAGATGCAGATTCATCATTCTTTGATAATTTGCAGTTGGTAGTCATAGGAGTACTTATTGGTTTTGAATCCTCCATTCCAAATTTCTTCAAGATTTCCTTTATGTACTTGGTTTGAGTAATGAAAATCCCATTTTTCATTTGCAGTATCTGTAAACCTATAAAATACTTTATCTCACCGATTAATGACATCTCAAATTCTTTGCTCATTTCATTTTCAAAGTTCTTGCATAGAGAGTCATTTCCACAAAAGATAATATCATCAACAAATATGGCTGAGATCAGTATTCCATTTTCATCATTCTTCATGTACATATTGTTGTTTTCACTTGTCCTTATAAAACCAATCTTGATTAAATAAGAGTGCAATCTTTCATACCATGCTCTAGGTGCTTGTTTCAGACCATATAAAGCTTTGTTCAATTTACATACCTGATCTTTATTCTTGTCTTCAATGAATCCTTCAGGTTGTTCAATAAAAACTTCTTCTTCTAATATACCATTCAAAAATGCAGAGTTGACATCCATTTGATATACCTTGAAATTTTTGAAAGTAGCACATGCCAACAATGTTCTTACTCCTTCAAGTCTAGCCATAGGTGCAAAAGTTTCACCATAATCAATTCCTTCTTCTTGAGCATAACCTTTGCAAACTATTCTTGCTTTATTTCGAATGACCTCACCTTTTTCATTCAGCTTATTTCTGAATATCCACTTTGTACTGATTACATTTTTATCCTTCGGTCTTGGGACGAGTGTCCATGTGTCATTCTTCTTGATTTGATCAATCTCTTCTGTCATAGCATTTATCCAATCTTCACTGTTAAATGCCTCTTTCACTATTCTCGGTTCAAATTCAGATATCAGACATGTGTTATGTCTCAGTTTATTCCTTGTCATCACTGGATCATCCTTATCTCCTATAATCTGACTTGATGCATGATGTCTTCTGACATACTTGGCTAATACAGGCTCGGTAGGCATTGTATGATCTTCTTCATCACTCAGTAACTGGATATTCTCTTCATTTCCTTCTACAGTTTTCTCGGTAGGACTTGTTGGTTGAACATAGACAAATTCATCATAATCTTATGGTTCCTTCTATTTTCCTTTATCATTTCTTTCTGCAAATTCATCAATTTTCACATTTGCACTTTCTACTATTTTGTTAGATGATTTGATCAGACGTTTAAATGCTTTACTTCTAGAAGAATAACCAAGAAATGTTCCTTCTCCACTTTTCTGATCAAACTTGCTATTTCTATCATCTTTGTGTACATAGCATCTACTTCCAAAGATTTTAAAATAACTTACATTAGGTTTCTTGTCATACCAGATTTCATATGGTGTCTTCAAAGTACCTTTCTTCAGTTGTACTCAGTTCAGGGTGTAAACTACTATGCTTATTGCTTCTCTCCAAAATGTTTGTGGCACTTTCTTTTCAATCATCAAGGTTCTGGTACAATCCACAATAGATCTGTTTCTTCTCTCAGCAATTCCATTTTGTTGTGGAGTTCTCAGTGCAAAGACTTGTCTTTTTATACCATGATCATTGCAGAATAAGTTGAACTCATCAGATGTGAACTCTCCTCCTCTATCTGATCTAAGACATTTCAGTTGTCTTCCTGTTTAATTTTCAACTCTTGCCTTGTACCATTTAAACATTTGAAAAGCTTCTGATTTTTCTTTTAAAAACATAACTGACATCATCCGTGAATAATCATCCACAAATAATATGAAATATTTATCACCATAATAACTTTGAACTTTCATAGGACCACAAAGATCAGTGTGCACAAGGTCTAAAATTCCCTTAGAAGTATAAGACTTACTTGTAAAGCTTGATCTTGTCATTTTACCCATCTAGCATCCTCGGCATATAGCATTCTCAGGTTTTTCCAAACTCGGTAGACCTCTTACTTGGTGCTTCTTGCTTATTTTGATTAGATTATCAAATTTTACATGACAAAACCTTTTGTGCCATAACCAGGTATCATCTATATTTGCATACAAACATTTATTCCGAGTTGACTCAAGGTGAAATGTGTTAGCTTTTTTTTGTGTCCTAGTAGCAGCTAACTTTCCATGCTTGTCATGAACTTTCACAATTTCTTTCTGAAATTCTATTCGGTATCTTGTATTGTTTAGTTGTGCTACACTCAACAAATTATATTTCAAACCTTCAACCCAATAAACATCATTACATCTTGCATTGTCAAGAAGTGTTATGGATCCTTTACCTTTTACCAGACAAGGTGCATCATTACCAAATCTTACATAGCCTCCATCATAGTCTTCTAACATAACAAACTTGTGTTTATCACCTATCATGTGATGTGAACATGCACTGTCTATGATCCAAGAATCATTAGTATTTATGTGAGATATTAGGGCTTTTTATTCATACCTTTCTTCATCTGATCCATCTTTGATAGCCACATAAACTACTTCCTCTGTATCAGTTTCATCTGATTTATCATCATTGGAATCTTCATCGGCTATTAAGCATGTCTTTCTATCTCTTCTTCTGAAGTCTCGGTGTCCTCTGTAATGATTATCTTTCTGTCTGTCATCTTGGTAATCTCTCTTTTCAGTAGAATCTTTGTCAGGATAGTTAGAAGCCATATGTCCTATCTTATCACAATTGAAACATTTGAAAGGTAGTTTTCCTTTATACTTACCTTTGCCTCTCGGTAACCTTCTAGCTAATAGTACTTCAAACTCTTCTTGCTTTCTGATTTCCTCATACAGTTTGTGTACTTCCTCCATGTTCTTGCGAAATCTTTCACTTGCTCCACTGTGATCTCCTTCAAAGTACTTATACTTTCTTTCATTGAAATCATTAGATTCATCAAGATGAAAAGAACTAAATACAAATTCAACTTTATTTACCGATGACCCACTGTTATCAAAATTACTCAACTCAAATGCATCTAGCTTACCAATAGTAGCATCTAAAGAAACTGGCATATTGGGTACAGATCTCAATTCATTGATTGCAGAAACTCGGATTGCGTAAGCTTGCAGAATGGTTCTTAACAAATTACTTGTTTTATCCTTTTCTTCAATGGTTCCACCTACTCCTTTGATTTGATTGACAATCTCCTTTAGTCTTGTACTGTACTGGTTTATGTTCTCACCTTCATTCATCCTCATAGATTCAAGTTGTCCTCTTAGACTATCCACTTTTTCTCTTTGAACATGTTCATCACCTCCATACACAGATATGAGCTTGTCCCACATTGCCTTTGCATCATTGCAGCCTTTTAGATCATTACACTCTGAATCAGTCAATGCAGATGTTATTTCAATCATTGCTTGAATATGTTCTTGCTTTGCCTTTATCTCTTCCATTGTCAATGGATAGGTGCTTGGTGTGATGAAATCATTCTCTAGATAATATACAGCATATTCTCCAACTCCTGATAGGTGCAGCTTCATCCTTTTTCTGCCATGTAGAGAAGCTTCACTTGTTCAGCTTCTGTGCCTCCCTCTTATACATCTTTGGATCTTTTCCTCAAGTACTTTTAAACTTTTTCCTCTGGAGTCCAAAGCTTGGATACCAATTGATAGTTTTGATACTTAATGTTAAGTACAGATGCCAAACTAATAAGATGACAAGGGGGGGTGAATCATACAAACTTAATCTTCCATAAAAACATCAGATTCAACCTCGGTAACCTATACATGAGTAATATAACCAAAACTGCTAAACATGCAAACTCAAAAGCATATAAACATCATAACACTCATAACACCAGATTTAACGTGGAAACCCAAATAGGGAAAAACCACTGTGGGATTTCAGACCCACTAAGAAATATACTCTTCTAGAGTATGCTCGATTAAAAGCAAATCCTGTTAAAGATTACAAACACATTGCTAGATGTGACCCGGTTAAGGGATTTCCCTCATATCTATTAGGATCTTCACCTTGTTAGAAGTGACCTTGTTAAAGGATTTCAAACACTCAATCAGAATGTCACCTTGCTAGAGGGTTTTACAAATAAGATTGTTAAGTCCACTCGATTAAGAGATTTTCTGTCACTTAACAAAATAACAGTAATAAAAATCTATCTGCAACTTCACATCTAAAATGCTAAAGTAGATTCTTATTTTCTCAACACAATATAGACATAGAACTAATCTTGTCCATTTGTTGGGCTCTATACTTTGTTATTCAAAATAGGTCTTCAAGCTTCTGTGCTCGGTAATCACTCTGTAACATCCATGTGCATACACTTGCCCGCATGCATTGTTTATCAACAGTTCCTTATTTATAAACAATAGATAACCACTTAATCTCCTTGATCACATTTCCCATGATCAATCATAGCCATCAGATCTTCAAACTTGACCAGGTTCAATGTATCCTTCAATCTGAAAATGTTTTACCCCGCCTAGGAACTTGCATACATTTCTTGGAACTTGTGCTAGGGTATTACGATTCAATCTGAGCTGTAGATCTTCTTGTCAATTTTCCTTTGCCATAGATTCTTTAACAAACTTCATTCACAGCATACCAATCATTTAATCATAGCCAAGTCATCAGCTTCCTTCATTAAATAATGCTTTTATTCATTCAATGCATTCTGTTATTACTCAGTTGCAACTCGGTAAATACTAAACTTCACTTGGTAGACATTCTACTTTCATTAACTGATAACGATAACCTTAGGGTTTATCAACTAGGTTCCTTAGGGTTTACCGACTAGGCTATTTGCTCGGTAACATAGTATAGTATTAACCTTACAATCAATAACATATGTATGATATCAAAACAATCTAAACATCATGATCTCATCATTGTCTAACTCGGTAATAGTTGCCCATAGAATAAATTATTCCTCCCCTTATTCATCACATTCTTTCTGTGTCTTTTACCGACATCTTTATACTCATCAAATCATACTTCTCAAGATATGGCAACATCATACTGAATTAGAAAATCAATTTCTTGACATCAATGACAAAATAATAATATTAAAATAGTAAAACATCCTTAATCATTTTTATCCATAATCATCAACAACCTTCTCAATATCCTTATTGAAATGCCAACAATCTCTCCTTGTCTGTTATAATGCCAAATGCCAACAGGAAAATCATGTGATAAAATGACACAAATGCCTATTTTACAGATGATGAATTTATGCAAAGGATTGAATGAAAGGGATGGAAGAATAGAAAAGAGGTGTTGGATAATAGATAGAATGTTTGATGATTTGTGCAAGGATAGATGGAAATGTATTCAAGATGAGTGTTGGTACACAACTTAAGAAGTGATGAAGAGATGGAGGAAAAATTGAATTTTGGGACATAAGAACCTAGAATAGATAAAGGAAATGATGGAAGAATAGTTTTGAAAAGATGTTTAGATAGATGTTTGAAAGAAGTTAAAAGATGTGTACCTTTGTTGATCTTTCTTATGGATCATTTGAGGTGATGGAATGGTGGATGGAGGGAAGTAACGACCCAAGATGGATGGAAGGGATGAAGATTTTGAATTTGGAATAAAAGGACCTAAAATGGATTTGGAGGATGGAGAGTTTGACTTTGGAACGAAAAGGACCTAAAATGGATTTGGAGGATGGAGAGTTTGAATTTGGAATGAAAAGACCTAAAATGGATTTGGAGGATGAAGAGTTTGACTTTGAAATGAAGGGACCTAAAATGGATTTGGAGGATGAAGACTTTTCTTGATCTTGATCTTGACTTGGAGTAGGATCATTTGAGTTTGTGTTTTTCTCTTGATTTTGAATTAGATTAGTGAAGGAGATGGAAGGGATATCATTCTCTTGCTTAGGAGGTGGATGTTGAATGTGACTCTACTCTTGAGATAAAAGGGGATCATCATGGATGGAATACCAAAATTTTAGGGGATCATCCTAAGATTCTTGATAGGTAGGATCTTGATCAAAAATGGGATTAGATTGGAGAGCCATGATATCTTGATCTTGATTTAGGTTAGGACTCATTTCCTTTGAATAACCTTCTTCTTTTTCAAGTGACAAGGGATGGTCACATGAGTGATCAAAGTTTCAGTTTAGATAGGTTGATGTTGTTGACTTAATGGATACTTCATTTTGGATACCCAAGCTCACTAAGTCAAATAGACGATTTGTTCGATAGGCCCCTATGACAAAGTACATCAAATGATATGGATAAAGTCTCTCGTTATGGAAACTTGATTTGACTAACTTGAATATCTTGTTGGGTATTATGGTTGTTGAGATAGTTGGATGATAAACTCTTGATCACTTGGTTTGATACTTCCCCAGTCTTGTTGGATGAAAATCTTGCCTAAAGATAGTTGAAAAATTGATAACCACCACAAAAAAGTGCTTTGTTGGATTTGGAAATTCTTTTCTCTCTAAGGTTGCCTTTTCTCTTTGTTTTGAATTGCTTGTTGTATTGGTTGATTTGCAAGACATTTCAATGTTCATAACAAGAAGACATAGCACACATGAAAACAATGATCATCCCTATGCTAAACATTGAGTGTATGTTTTTGTGAGGATATTTTCAAATCCCCAATGTTTTCACTAGTTTGATTTACAATAAAGGACACATCAGATAGACACTTTATTCAAAGGTCATCAACAATATCATAGCCCACTAGTCTCGATACTCCATCAGCTCAAACAACCTTGTCACCCCCTAGAGGACGCCAATTTTTTTGCCTTTTTCAAGAAATTAACCAAAAGAGAATTGTTCCTCAATTGAGTAGTTATCTTGGGAGATATATGGTGAGTAATCTTGGGGACAGATTCTTCCCCACCCTTGCACTATGATATTGTCAATGTATGGCAACTAACTCAGCTCAAAGCTTCTACTTCTATGGTTTGTAGTAAGGATTCCGTTCAGCACGACAAATGATAAATTCAATCAAGAGGCTTGCCAACCTTTAGAACAAAAGCTTTTCACATCACAAGGATACTAGGGGAAGGCTATCAAATACACACTTCCGTTGGAGGGGATTTTTATCAACCTCCACATTTGATTATAGTGGGTTGGTAAACTTGGCGATAAATTCATTTCCCACTTGGGTCGTACCCTTCATACTAGCCACCTCAAGACTTTGAGAAGGAAAGCCCTCTAAAGGATTTAATTGCTTTAAAGTAAAGAAAGCATAAAAGAGTGGGTTTGGCTTTTTCGTCACCCAATTAAGGGGAGAGCATATGCCTACCACTTTCGAGATACAAAGTATAAGTGTTATTTTTAACCTTCCATAGCAATGTGATCTATCCTCTATTTGGAGATGTTCCTCCAACAAGCATGGTGTTTATTTTAGCCCCACATAGCAAATGATTTTCTAAACTAGGAATTGGAAATCCTGGTCAACAAAATGAAAATCATTGCAAAAAGTAACTTGCTTTGTAAGAATGGACACGTTGATTGTTCTTTTTAACTTGCAAAAAAAATAAGATTGATTGTGTGTTTTACCTTTGCAAGGAAATGAAAGATTGTTGTTCTTTTTAGATCCCAAAATTTGAGGTGTGAATCCCAAATTTGCAAGAAAGTAAATCTTTGATTTGTTGTTCTTTTTACCTTGCAAATGTGATTATTTTTAGAGCCCAAAAACAAGTGAGGTAGTTTTTAGAACACCAAATTGAAAAATGAAGTTCTTTTTACCCATAAGGAAATGTGAGTTCTTTTTAACCAGCTTTGAAAAAGCTAGAAAAGAAATCACTAAATCCTAACTTAACTCCTCCAAATCTGCAAGAAACTGTTAGAAACCTACAATAAAAAAACAAGTTAGTGAAAATCCAAAACCTTAGGTGGGCTTCCACAAGCCTAATTTCAAATTGTCGTTACAAATTTTTCACTCCTGATTCTGAAATGCCCTAAAATTTGACTGTCTGAAATTTGGAGGATCTTCCAAAAACTAGATTTTGCATTATAACTCCTAGAGGTCTGAAACCCCTCTCAAACATCCTAACAATATATATGAAATATAACTTAAAGTATAAGAAAGAGAAAAGAGAAGAGGAAATGTCACTTATACTTAAATGTTATATTCCATATATATTATCCTTGCACAAGCCTAATTTCAAGATTTGATTAAAAAATTTGCAGTCTGTTTCAAATGTGTTATCTTAGAGAACATATGTGCTAAAACAATTGTCAAATGCGCTAACTTGCATTACAAAAGTGCTAAGCTATGTTCAGAAGTGCTAACTTGCATTATAGAAGCACTAACCAATGTTACAGAAGAGCTAACCTACTGTTTGAATGTGTGGATTCATGATTAAAAGCGTTATTCTATTGAAAACAGGCGCTAACCTAAGCAACAAAAGTGCTAACTTACTCAACATATGCACTGTCAAATTTCACAGATGCGTAAAACTGACTTACAAAAGCATTAAATTGATTTTGCAATAATAAGACAAGATATTAGAAAAGGTAAGTTTGAGGCCTGAGCCCCACAGTGGGCGCCAAAATGTGTTGACTTGAATTTCATCCTTATAATACTACCTACAACATGTTAGTTTCACAAAATACAAAGGAAATGCTACAAGAAGTCAAAACTCAACCAATGAAACTACCTGAAATTGATATAAAATAAAAACATTATTACTACCTTCATGATTTATGTCTCATTGTGTCCTAACTCCACTATTCCTGGTTGTAGATGGTGTTCTCTCAAACAAGCACTAATAGCTTCCAATATGGCATATGAAGGATGGACTGATAACTGATAGTTAACCGATACTATGATATGCAATACTAAATGACTATGCTAAATGATTATGCTATTTGCTTAAAGATTAAAACTCACGAATGCATAAGTTTTCATAAATGATTAGCTTTGTAAACTCACTTGAAGACTAACTTGAAGACTAACTCTCTCTCAACTAAAACTCTTGATTTTATAGACCTTGAGAGGATAAGATGATGTGGCTCAGATCAATGGTCATGATCAAATCTATAGATTTGGATGGCTGTGAGAAAAGGTGAAGGTTGAGAGAAAGGGGGAAGGAGAAAACAAGTGTCACTCATCTCACCTTGACTGGGTTGCTGACTAAGTAAATCTAGGGATGGTTGGAGAAAATTTAGGCATGAGAGGACAAGTGGACTCAAGTCCTTCCTAAGATGTAGGGATGTTGGAGAGAATTTACAAGGAGGTTATGAAGTATGTGTACGTACACAATATTTCATTAAGTTTGGAGGTTGGAGATAAATGATGAATTAATATTTAAGAAATATTAATTTCCTTAGCCACATGATGGATGAGTTGGCAAACGGAAGATGAAGTGGAAATGGAATGTGAGTTGGAAAAGGGGGATTAAATAATTTAAGAAATTATTTAATATTTGAGACTATAGGATAGGAGAATAACCATTAAATATTAGATATTTAATTGATTGAAGGAGATAATTAAATATCAGATATTTAATTATTTAGAGGAATGGGTTAGATGAATTAATTAATAAAATATTTCAATTAAATTAATTAATAGAAAGACTAGAAATGAATTAAATAAATTAATCTTTTCAAATTAACTATTTGATAGAACAATAATTATTAAATAAATATATAATATTTATTTAATCGTTCGTAGCCATTTTTATGTGTATACACCTAGTTTTATTGGAAGATAATTGCTTGTTCCATATTGATGCACGCTAAAAAGAATGCAAGAAACATAAAATTCAAACGTTAGTGTTGTTAGTAGCAATCAAAAATGAAAGATAAATGAAATTATAATCCTAAACATGCATACCAAGATAGATATAAAACAGATTATGGAAAGCACACAACAACGAAGGAATGAGATAAAACCCTCCAAGATGCCCTCCAACATTCTCATAGTTGCTCCTCCCTTGTTCCTCTCCTCTCCAAGTTCCACATGAGTGTAGCCCTCAGCTTTTTGCACTATATTAAATTTCTTATGGAGATTCAAGATTATGAAAATGACTAATTACACAAATGCAAACAAGCTAAATATGAGAAAATACCTAATTAATCTATGTTAATTTTAGCCAAAATAACAAAGAAAAGTGCTTCTAAATGCTCTCTCAAATTTACTATAATTTTGATGCATACAAGATTTCTGGATCCTTTTGAAGAAGGAATGGGCTCTATTTATAGGAAAAATAGAGAAATGGATGGTTGAGATTGAGTAATCTCAACAAGGGTCAGGATTGATGGGTTGGTGATCCATGTGAGGGCTTTCAACCCAATCCCGGGATGATAAATGTCAACATGAGATGGCTTGAGAGGAGAGGGAAGAAGCATTAAATGCTTGAGATGACATGAAGATTACCTTAGGAGGTAAGGTTAGGCTTGAGTTGAATGAATAAAGTCTTTATCCAATGAATAATGCCTTTATCCAATGGACAAACTCTTGTGCAAGAGTTAGTGGGGATAACCATGGTCAAAGCAATAAATGCTTGAAGAGACCCATGAGTTAAATGAGTGTTGAGTTAGAGAGAAAGTCTCTAACCATGTGGGTGAGTTGAGTTTAACCATAAATGGTCATGTAAGAGCCATAAATGGTTATGTAAGAACCATTAATGGTTTGGAGGACTTTAGGAGTTAACTTGTTGAAGATATAAAGCCCTTTAATGCTTTTCAAAGACTTTGAGGCTTTGAGAAGTGACTTCAAGTTTCTTAGGAATGTGACAATAATTAAGGGATGGGATTTGGCTAATTTAGGATGGATTAGAAGAATCTAGAATGGGTTAGAAGATTCTAGAATGGGTTAGAAGAGTCTAGTGGATTTGGTGGGTGAGAGAAAATAGGATTTTAATTAAAATAAAATTACTTTATTTCCACCAAAATTGTGCAACTTGCATTTGTAGGAGAATGCAAGTGGGGTGGGCAATTTAGGGATTTAAATAAATATGTTGTTTATTTATTTAAGTGAGGAAAGGGGGTTAAATTAAATAAATATGTTTTATTTATTTAATTGATTTAGAGTGTATTTAGTTAATAGGAGATCATTTAGTTAATAGGAGAAGAGGTTGAGGATGAATTAATTAAATATTAATTTAATTAACTGATTATTGATGGTTAAATAATCAAATAAATAGTAAATACTCATTTAATTAAGTGGACAGATTTATGTGACTAGATTTTCCCCTCTTTGAGACAGTGAATTTATCGCATTGTTTCAAAGAAAGAAAAATAGGTATGAAAAATATGCCCCATAAATGTTAATTTAGTGGGTGGTATGCCCCCTCGAGAGATGGCCCGAAAAATTTCAAAAAATTGGGCGATCTCTCGAAAAAGAGAAAGAAGTTGGAGGTAGGTAGAATAGAAGAAATGAGAAATAATGGTGAAACAATGGAATAAATCGGAGTTAAATCGAAGAAATTAGAGGCTTCCGAAGTTCACAGGGACCACGACGGTGAGCGGGGTGAATTAGGGTTAGGGCTTGGGGGGTATATATGGAGGGGAAGGGGTAAAAACAAGCTCATTTGCACCTATCTCCCTAGCAGTTCAGAGCTCTGATAGTGACATTTGGCGAAGCAGTGAGCAACAATCATCATGGTCGTGCCGATAGCAGATCACCGGTTAGAGCAGATCCATTAATACCAACAGCCAGATGACTACGGATCAGCAGTACGCAAATCTTGAATTTTGTTTTTTATGCATTTTTATCATGTTATTTCAAGTGTCAAAGTTTAAGTAAGACAATAGCGCTAAAACTACGTTTTTAGCGCATTTGTCACCTAAAGTAGCATTATTGTGTCGCAGTGGCGCTATTGCATAGTTGTTTTAGCGCTTTTGTCAGTTTAGTGCGTTTGTGTCATAGTAATAGCATTGTTGGGTAGAGGTTGTAGCACTTTTGTCATTTAATAGTGCTAGGGTATAGTTGTGTTAGTGTGTTTGTTGTTTTAGTGCTTTTATGCACAAGTTGTAGCGCTATTGTCAGCAGAGTAGCGCGATTATTGTAAAAATGCCCCGGTGTTAGAGAAAATATCTCCTGATGCCTTTGTTGAGTGATTGATTGGTTGGTTGTTTTGATTAATCAAAGCAGCCCCGTTGAGACTAGGTCATTGTGATAAATGTCTGTTGTAGTATAGGTTTTCCATGATCAATTACCTGTTGAGACCCGAAGATACTTGATCAAAGTATCTGTTGATAGTCTAGGTTGAAACTTAAGAAAGTTTGTAGCAAAATAACTAATGTTTGTGTTGATATGTGTAGGAGGATCTTCCCGTCTTACAGATGCAGGAGAGACATCCCACCACACAGCAATTGTGGGAACAGTTGACGGAGGCGGAGATAGATTGTGTCTGTGCGACTGATTTGTATGACATGATGTACCTACCCATGATTTAGACAAATCATGGTCTACTGACAGATTTGACAGAGTGATGGCACAGTGAGACGTGCTCGTTTCACTTGGCAATGGGAGAGATGATGGTGACATTGGAGGACGTATGGAGGATACTGCATATTCCAATCGGGGGGAGCTTTTGACATATGATTGGTACCTAGGGATTGTAGTTGTGCAAAGGATATTCACTAATGATGTGTACATTAAGGATGGCTATGTGGCATGGGAGGATATACCAGCACTGTATGAGCCTCTACCATCAGTCTTATCAGGGATTGTCGGGGGTTTTCTTTGCCCTAATCGACGTTCACACGGATTGGCCGTTGGTTGGGTTCAAGTGATAGAGAAGATGATTACTGAGGGGACCCACTATGCATGAGGGCCATGTGTGTTAGCACACCTATATAGGGATTTACATGAGGTAGTGTACCAAGAGGCTAGATCACTAGGGGAAGGGATCACTTTTCTACATATCTGGGCTTGGGAGCACCTTCCAGTCACACAACCGATATGCTTGAGGTTTAGGGCGATAGATTAGCCCTATGTGTTTATGTATGGAGGGTTGATAAGCCAGCCCCATTTGGGGAAGTTGGAGTTTGGGGGCTGGCATTGGATGATTTAGATACGATCATATGGAGGCCATACCTTGATTGTGAGCCCTAGGAGGATGATGGAGAGGCCCTACCCTATGTATTTGTGACACATTTTTTGATTGGTCATACATCCTACTATGTGGAGAGACATTTTCCAAGGAAAGTGATGAGACAGTTTAGACAGAGGCAGGTTTTGTCAAGGGGTTCGGAGGAGTATGCATGGGTAGTGCAGCAGAGATTTCAATGGGGGCCAGTGTTACCTTATGTTCAAGCCCTAGCAGAGTTCCAGACATTAAAAATGAGACCATGGAAGATGAGGCCAAAGATTGTGGATGCAAGGGTGATAGAGGAGTACATATAGTATCGTATCGCGCATCTGATTCCATGGATTTCAGATCCTGTTGAGCCCATACCACCATTTGAGGATGATAGGATATGGCGATGGAGGAGGAGAGCAGGTAGGAGAGGAGGTAGGGGTGAAGGAGGAGGAGATGGTGAGGGTGGTGAAGGAGGTGGAGATGGAGGTGGGGGAGGGGGAGAGGGAGGTGGTGGAGGTGACTTTGGTGGAGCAGGAGGAGGGGGAGGGAGTGGGGGTGGTATTGGAGGTGGAGGTGGTGGAGGAGGACGATTACAGAGGAGAGGTAGAGGTGGGCAGCCTTTACAACTATCACAGGGTCCACTAATATAGGGAGTAGCTAGAGCAGGAGGTAGGGATGTCGGTGGGGGAGAGGAGCATATGGAGATGGGAGGAGGAGCCATAGGTGGAGGAGAGGATCCTATGGAGATGGGAGGGGGATCCATAGGTGGAGGAGAGGGAGATCTATGGGAGTTTATGATTATACGGTTGCAGACTTTGTTAGAGGATAGGGAGGCAGAGATTGCAGCTAGAGATGTCCATCTTTTTGCACGAGAGGCTGAGTTGACTATAGTGATGTGAGAGAGAGATGATCTGGCCGACAAATTGAGGGAGTTGCAGGATAGAGGATGAGTTGTAGCGAGAGCACAGGGTCTGACTGGGGAGGTGTTGAGGGAGATGTGGCGGCCTCAGGAGGAGATAGATTACTAGTGGGGATTATATGAGCAGACGATACCGAGTAGTCAATGGGCACTGAGTTATTCCCAGATGTGGCGAGCGAGAGAAGAGTGGTCTCAGAGAGTTTAGAGTAGTGGTGGTGTTATGGGTCCTCCTTGGTGAGATGGTGAGGGTGGTGGGGGAGTAAAGGGTGGTCATGGAGAAGCATCTAGCCAGAGTTCTATTTGAGAGTTTCTATGCATTTTTTATATTGTTATTAGACTGTGACTTGGATGACTCTTGGTAGCCGGTATATTTTGACATCATTGTACTCTGATACATGTATTCATTTGGATGCGATATATGAGGAGATCTCATTTTTTGTGATGATATGATATGTGTATATGTGATAACATGTATGTTTTTATGTAGGATGATGATTATGAGTTATGCTTAGATTCATACTACGGATGATTTTCTTTCAAGATGTACATATTGATCATATGATTTTATATGCATGCTATGGATGATTTGCTAACATGTGGATGCAAGTAGAGGATGTATGATGCTTTTGCAATGCTATTAATGTGATGCAATGACAAGTATGCTAAATGATAATGAATAATGATATTGTGATAAATTATACTTGTTCATGTTAATTATATGATATGATGATGATATGAGTAAATGATGCATGTTTTTAAGATGAATCTAAATGTTAATGGATGAACAAATGTTTATACAAATGTTATGTATGTATGCACTTAAATGGATGAACAAATGTTTATACAAATGTTATGTATGCTTATTAGATGAATACACTTAATAAATAAATGTACTTTAATGATTAAATGAATGCTACTAAATGATAATGAATAACTGCACCTTAATGCAATTTAAAGGATAATGAATGCATCTTAATGAATCTAAATGAAACTAAATGGGTTAAAATGCACCTACTAAATGAGTCTAAATGAAACTTAAATGATAAGGAAATGAATGCATACTTAATTAATTAAAGGAATGCACTAAATGGGTAGATGAAATGTTCTTGATAAAATGTATGTAAATGATGATAAATGAATGTACTAAATAACTAAATGATGGAATGAATTTTCAATGATTAGATGAACGCAACTTAATGATTGAGATGCAACTAGATGATAGCAAATGTACCTTAATGAATAAGTGCATGTACATCAATGACTAATATGTAACTAAAATGAAGATAGATGAATGAAATTATTCGAAAAGTATTTAGATGAAGCTAAATGCACTTAATGCAACTAAATGAAATGATGAAATACAAGTAAATGATAATGAATGCACTTGATGTTTTAAATGCACTAATGTGATGAAGAAATCAATGCACTTAAATGAATATCTAAATGAATCTAAATGCAACTAAATGATAATGAATTGAATACCGTTGATGCAATTAAATGATAATGCCATGCCTTTATGATATATGAATGCAAGTTGGTGAGAATTTGTAGATGTGGAATGAAAATGTGAGATGATGTTTCAGAGAACTCAGTCATGATTTGTACCCAAGACAAATTTATATTAGGTGTTTTCTCATAAAAACCTAAATTACTTGCATGCAAACAACAAATATGAATAATGAATGAGCATATGGATGGGTGATATGCAATAGAATGCAATATAAACAGATGAGATAAAATGATGATCCATAGATTATTCATAGTGCTTTATTTTCCTCATCGAGCATGGTAGTATCATTCTTGGCCGAGGTAGCAAGAACCAAGTTTGAGCACTTCACCTGTAAGCAAGCAGCGCATATAAGGAAAAGTTACCCTCCATTCTGGTTCATGCGTAAATGGTCGAGGTATATGTTGTAGTCAATAAACCATAGTGATCCATGACTATATTTTTGCATATGATCACGTAGCTTAGTGAACTTCCCATGTAGACACCATTAGTACATGCCCCAGAACTTCATTGGAACAATCCGCAAACAGCAAACAAAGAAACAGATGTCAGGAGCCATCTCAACTACTCTAATCACTTGTGGATATCCTGGAGTAGTGTAGGAACCTAATATAAATAAATAAATAGCAAACTGACCAAGTGCTTATCAGCTTAAACATAATTTTCTTATAAAAGAAAATGTTACCATGTCTTGTTTGTGAGGAAGGATGCATCCTTGCGAAGATGATTATGTGCAGATGTTTTGATTGGTTGGTTGATTTGATAAGTGATCATCATTTGAGTAGCTCCAAAAAAAAAAAAATTGGTGTCTATTACGGTGTGTATGTACAAAGAATGTTATATATTGCAATGTTTTTAATTGATTTTTTATGTTTTATCATGTTTTTGGATTTTGTGAGTGTTTTTTAATGTTTTTGGTATATTTTGAGTTTTTACGAATGTTTTTGGTATATTTCCAGATAGTATTGAATGAGGAACTCAATGAATCACAAGTAATATAGAATCCACTTCCATCAGTAGGTTAAGAGCATTGCCCCCAGTTAGATGTTGCTATGAAAGTGGGATGTAGGACACATGAAGTACTAACCCTAATTGCAGATCAATAACAAGCCATGGTTTGAATGATAGATGAAAGGATGCAATGGATGTGATCACAATGAGTCTGAAAGATAATGGAGCCATAGTCTTTATGAGTGGTGCATGTTTTCCAGGTTTTCACCATTGTACTTACCCAAGGTGCCATCGAAGTGGTTTTCACCATTTGGATGCATGATTTGTCTTTACTATTTTCTTGATTTTTTTTGTATTTTCTTCAGAACATTTTTTCTAAATGTTTTTCGTATTTTCTGATATATTGGAGGAGCCTGATTCTCTCCACAACCTATGTATGAAACCATTTGAGGTGCATGTTGTTGATTGGATCTGCTACTGGTTCTCCTTTTGAAGTTGCCAACTGATATGCCCCAGACCCGAATACAGTAGTGATAACATATGGACCTAGCTAGTTGGATTCAAACTTTCCCTGGTGTTCTCTGTTCGGTTGGTTACGAGGATTCTCCCTAAGAACAAGATCTCCTACCTCAAATGTACAAGGTTTGACTCAATGATTGTAGCTTCTGCTCATGCGTTGTTGATAGGCTTTTAGGTGGTTGTATGCAGCTTGTCATCATTCATCAAGAAGTTCCAAGTCCTAAAGACGTGAGACTCGGTATGCTTCATCATCTATCAGATTGTATAAAGAGACTCATAGAGATGGTATTTCAACCTTAATAGGAAGGATGACTTCTACTCCATAAACCAGTGAGTATGGGTTTGCGCCTATAGGGGTTTGAATGCTAGTTCGATACGCCCATAGTGCTGGATTTAATCGAATGTACCAATCATGGCCAGCATCACTGTCTATCTTTTTGAGGATCCTCATTATATTCTTATTTGATGCTTCATCTTGACCATTGCCTTGTGGGTAATAGGGGGTGGAAAAATGGTGTTGGATGTGGAACTTCTCACGCAACTCACGGACATCCTGATTTTTGAAAGGAAGGTCGTTATCTCTGATGATGGACATGGGTACACCATATCAGCAGATGATATAATTAAGGATGAATGAGGCAATCTATTTTCCAGTGAATTTGGTAAGTGGAATGGCTTTGATCCACTTTGTGAAGTATTCTGTGGTGGTAATGATAAATTTATGGCTATTAGATGAATATGGATGGATTTTACCCACAAGGTCGAGTCCCCATTGACAAAAGGGCCATGGTGTTGTGATTGGTTGTAAATCTTGTGTTAGTGCATGTATCAAGTCTCCGTGAACTTGGTACTTCTTGCACTTTCTGACAAAATAGTAGGAGTCTTTTTCCATGGAGGGCCAATAGAATCCAGCGTGCATGATTTTCTTTACGAGTGAAGGACCGCTTGAGTGAGCCCCACAAATTCCCTCATGTACCTCTTCCAAGGCTTTTGTTATCTCATCTTGTTCCAAACATCGAAGGAGAGTACCATCAAGACTTTGCCTGCATAAGGTGTCGGTAATGATGGTGTAACAAGGTTTTTCATTGGTTATTTGATTGGTTGGGGGGAAGTGTGTGGTCACTTAGGTAAGTGAAGAACTCGTCATACCATGGGGATTTGGAACTAACAAGGCAACATATCATTTCAGTTTCAGGGATCATACGCGGGGATCCAAAGTTTTTCTACCAAGAACTTGTAGCGTGTTGAATTTTGCAGAAGATCCAGGAGAGAGGCAATTGTATCCATTGTGTTGGTAGCTCAATTATGATCTTTGGGTACTTGCTCAAATGTGATAGTTATAAATAATTCTTTGTAACTATCCACCATCCTTTTATATAGCATGAGCTTATCATCCTTTGTTTGGTATTCATTGGTGACTTGTCGGATGACTAGGTGGGAATCTCCATATACCTGTAGATCTTTTAGATGCCATTGTGTATCCAATCTGAGTCCTATGATCAAGGCCTCATATTCTACTATATTATTGGTGCATGGGAAAGTGAGCTTGTATGACTTTGAGATGTTGTCACCTTGAGGTGTGATAAAAAGAATACTTGCCCTCGAGCCATGTCTAGTATATGAGCCATCAAAATATAGCTTCCAAGGTTGTGTAACTGTAATCATGAAGATCTCTTCATCTGGAAAATTGGAAACAAGAGGATGGTCACCTGTGAGGGGTGCATCAGCCAACTAATCTGCAATAACATGCCCCGTAATAGCCTTGCGGTCCACATACTCTATATCAAATTCACTCAAGATTATAACCCATTTGGCAAAGCAGTCTGTCAATGCTACCTTGTTGAGTAGGTACTTGAGTGCATCTATTTTGGCAATGAGTTGCACCTTGTGTGTTAACATGTACTACCTTAATTTTGTGGCTGCCAAGATAACTGCTAAGCAAGCTTGCTCAATAGGTGTGTAATTGAGTTCATAGCCTACCAATGTGCAAGAGATATAGTATACAACACATGTTTTTCCTTTTGCATTGTGTTGTTCTAGCAGTACTCCTAATGTCGTATTTGTAGCTGAAATATATAGCAATAGAGGTCTACTTGGATTTGGTGGGATCAGCAACGGTGTATGCATTAGGTAGTCTTTAAGAATTTAGAATGCTTGTTGGAACTTTGTATCCCATTGAAAGCGGATATTTTTGTGTAACAGATGTGTGAAGGGATGACACTTATCAATTAGTTGTGCAATGAATCTCTAAATTGATTGTAGCCACCCTTGTAGTCACCTTAACTGACTAATGTTCTTTGGAGGTGACATGTCCATGATTTCTTTGACTTTTGCAGGATCTACTTCAATGCCTTTACTTGAGATAATGTATCCTAAGAGTTTTCAGGAGGTTTCTCAAAAGACACATTTCTTTGGATTGAGACAGACATGATATTGCTCTAATCTATCAAAGATTTTACCCAGTATTGCTAGATGGCTACAAGATAGAACCAGTACTATCATTAGTTTCTCTTCCTCCATCACCAAAACAGTTGGGCAAACCATCGGAGAACATGAGAACATAGAATTCAACTCCTAATATCATATATGATGGTCTTTTTGTACAGTCTTCTACCTCCTTGGCCAATGAAATAGAAGAGGATGTTGTGCTTAATTGGCTCTTTAAGGAAGATAGTCAAAATGAAGATGTACGACACTGTGAGATTTCTCCTACTCAGTATGGTCCTAGTTACAAAATGATTCAGCGCATGGGGTATTCTGGTATGGGTCCTCTGGGAAAACAAAAGGAAGGTATTACTGAACCAATTCAGCTACAAACCAAATCCACAAATGATAAGGCTGGACTAGGATATACTCCGAAAAAAGACATCAAACCAAAAACATGTTTCTAAGTCTAGGTGCTCGAAAAAGATATCGCCTTTAACATTACATGAAGCAGACACTAAACAAACAAAAGTAGAGTGTAGAGAAGAGAAAGAGGAATCAACAGTCAAGAAAGAAGAAATAGTTAGTGCTCAGGCTTCAATGGTATTAGCTACGATAATACAAGAAGTTGAGGTCCCTGAGGATATAAGAGATGAAGTTGTAAGAATTAGAGAATTGTTCGCACCATTAAAAGTTCCAGTCACATATACTGGCAAGAAACAAGTAGATGATTCAGAGACTAATTCAAACGAGTATGAATGGGGTCCTAACTACCTTTCAGACACATCCACTACAAAAACTATAGAAGAATCTAGTGGTATCATAGATGATGCTCAAGAGTTGATGTGTATGAAACTAGACAAAGAAATACAGGAGATCAGATGAAAGAGACAAGCCAACTATGAACAAGCATTGACAAAAGGAACAATACCAAAGAACTTTTCATCCATGTACCCCCATGCTAAACTAGAACAAATCAAGTACAACACTACACAAGAAGAGTTAGAAGCTACACAAAATGAACCCGTCATCAGTCCAGAAGAAGCTGAATGGAGTAGGCGACAAGAAGTTATAGAAACAATGGGATCATGTCAACAGGTGTGTCAGGTACAAATAACAGATGAACCACAACATGAAGGAACTTGCAGCATTAAAGATGTTGGCATTGATACCATACATATGCTTACTAAATCACCTGAAAGAGGTTTGGAAACTTCATCTGATGACTCTGACGATAATCCTATTCATGATGATATCCACTCAGCTTCAAAATCAAAATCATCAGATACAAACAATGAAAAGTTGCCTACTAGTTTTATTGTTGTTAAACCACGATACGACGTCTAGTCTGGTGTAGTAAATGACATTACAAGTATGCCTATTGGATTAGATCAATTAAATATTAACGTGAACTCTAATAATCATGATCTGACTTTTCCTAGTCTCAAGACACTGGCGCAAGGTATACTTCTAGAACTCGACTTCTCGATTCGTAACTGTGATAACAATACTATTAATGCTCTTGAACCTACCCCAAATTTATCCTTAGTACACCCTGAATTGATTGACTGCACATTACAAAACCAGCCAATGGATGTACCTAGTTTTGCCAATGATTATACATTAGCCTATTATCTCAATGCAGTCAAACCTATGGACTCTTCCACCAGTGAACAAAGTGAAAATATGACTGAAGCAAATATCAAGTATCTTAGTCGCAAAAATAGAAAAGGTAAAAATAAAAGATCTGATGGTGAAAACCACATTGTGGCGGTGTCAAAATCTAAAAAAGAGAAAATAAAGGACGTACCTAAAGGTGAAAACCTCTTTGAGGTGCCTAAAGGTGAGATACTTGGTATACTGCCTAGTCATTTCCAGAAGTGGTCTTCCATATTGATCGAGCCAACTCAGCTAGTGAATATCGGGAGTCAAGAGACACCACAAATCATTCACTTAGCTCAATCACTATCAGAAGAGGAATTGAAGGATTTCACTCAGCTATTCTCAAAAAAGAAAATAAACTTTGCATGGACATACTCTGATATGCCAGGCTTGGATCCTGATCTCATTATGCACCATCTCTCAATCACACTAAGAGTAAAACCAGTCAAGCAAAAACTCTGTAAGATGCACCCACATGTGGCACTATTAGTCAAAGCTGAATTAGAGAAGCTGCTTAAAGTTGGATTTATCAGGGTAATAGATTATGCTGAATGGATTTCGAACATAGTACCTGTGTCGAAGGCAGATAAATCTATCAGAGTTTGCACAAACTTTAGAGATCTCAACAAAGCATGTCCAAAAGATGACTTTCCATTACTGAATATTGATATGATAGTCGACATGACAGCTGGATATGAGATGTACTCGCTAATGGATGGATTTTCTGGCTACAATCAGATTAAAATCACTCCTGGAGATCAAGAAAAGATGGCTTTCACCTGTGCATGAGGAACCTTTTGTTTGAATGTCATGCCATTTGGGCTAAAGAACGCAGGAGCAACCTATCAAAGAGCAGTCACTACATTTTTTCATGATATGATGCACAAGAATGTGGAAGACTACGTTGATGATACTTTAGTGAAAACTATGAAAAGATCAACACATATTCAAGAGTTAGGTCCTATCCTCGACAGAATGGAAAAGTTCAAACTCCGGTTAAATCCAAAGAAGTGTGCATTCAGAGTGACATCTGGTAAGCTACTTGGATACATTATTTCAAAAAAAGGAATCGAAGTTGATCCTGAGAAAGTCCAAGCCATAATGGAAATGCCGCCTCCAAAGAATATCAGTCAAATGAGAAGTCTACAAGGACGTCTCCAGTCTATCAGAAGGTTCATTTCTCAGCTAGCAGACAAGGCTCAACCTTTCACGAAGGTACTAAGGAAAGGTGTATTATACAATTGGGATCAAGAATGTGAGCAACATCTTCAGCAAATCAAAGAGTACATGTCAAATCCACCGATCTTAATGCCACCTATTCAAGGTAAACCACTAATCTTATATATATCAGCAACAGATTCATCATTGGGGGCACTTTTGGCGCAAGAGGATGACAACAAAAAGGAACGAGCTATCTATTACATCAGCAGGACATTAGTGTCTTATGAAATGAATTATACTATAATAGAAAAAGCATGCTTAGCATTGGTCTTTGCATCACAAAAACTAAGACACTACATGCTAGCACACTCAGTCAAGTTAGTGGCTAAAATTGATCCACTCAAGTATCTTCTTAGCAAGGCAACACTTACAGGAAGATTGGCGAAATGGGTCATGATCCTTACAGAATTTGACATCAAATATGTGGAACGCAAAGCCATAAAGGGACAGGTAATTGCTGATCAACTTGTTGAAGCTCCAATTGAAGACTCTCAACCACTGCGCATAGAGTTTCCAGATGAATCAATAATGCACCTTACACAACAACCCTGGAAAATGTTCTTTGATGGGTCCTTTACTCAAAATGGTTCAGGTGCTGGCATATTATCCATTACTCCTTAGAAGTACTCCATCCCAAAATCTTACAAGATTTTATTTCCCTGCACAAACAATATTGCAGAATATGAAGCCTTGGTAAATGGGATAAAGCTAGTCATTGAATGGAAGGTTGTTGAATTACATATTTATGGAGATTCTCAGCTGGTAGTCAATCAAATCAACGATACATATCAGACTCGAGATGAGAAGTTGATGCCTTACAAGAGAATGGTGGACGATCTCAAGAAGTACTTTGCTTTTGTGTCATTCCAGCAGATCCCAAGGTCCGCTAACAGAGCAGCAGATGCTATGGCCACTCTAGCATCCATACTTGAGTTATAAGAGTTCAATGCTCGCTTTGAATTCCTGGTGGAAGAGTTACGTTACCCAACTTATTATTCCCTTGAAACCCAAATAGTTTGTTCTATTATTGGACACGACTCATCCAGATATAGCCACATCTACTCCTATCTACGTGACCAAGTTATTCCTAAAAATCTTACCCGAAATGAGAAAAGAAACCTAACTCAAAATGCTTCACGGTATGTTATCATAGCTAACGATTTATTTAGACGATGTTTGGACGGTACATTGCTTAGATGTCTAGAAATTGAAGAATCTAAACGTGCATTATCGGAAGTCCATGAAGGTATTTGTGGATCTCATTCGAATGGTTTTACTTTAGCTCAGAAACTATTATGGGCTGGCTACTACTAGCTAGATATGGAAAAAGATGCCATTAAATTTGCTAAGACTTGTGAGAAATGCCAGCTTCATGGAAATCTCATACATGCCCTGGCAAGGGACCTCATACCATTTATAACACACTGGCCTTTTCAGCAATGGGCCTTTGATCTCATTGGTCAGATATATCCGGCTTCATCCAATGGACATAAATTCATCATAACTGCCACTGAGTATTTCACCAAGTGGGTAGAGGCAGTTCCGCTCACCAAAGCAACTGGTAAACAAGTCGCCTTATTCATCCTAAACTATATAATTTGCAGGTATGGAATACCTTCGTCCATTGTGACTGATAATGGAGGACAATTCAAGAATAAAGATCTGGATGAACTTTGTGAGAAATTCAAATTCAAACAACACTGGTCATCAGTATATTACCCTCAAGGCAATGGACAGGCCGAGGCATCTAATAAGAACCTATTAACTATCTTGCACAGAACAATGAACAAATCAGGGAAGGATTGGCATCTGTAGATCAATCCTGCATTATGGGCTTACAGAACAAGTATCAGAACACCTACTGGAGCTACACCTTTTTCTTTGGTGTACGGGTCCGAAGCAGTATTACCTATCGAAGTAGAAATACTATCTCTAAGAGTTTCATTGCAAGGCCTCGTTACTGATGAAGATCGTAGAATATCTAGATTGCAAGAACTCGAATTGCTGGATGAGCGTCGGCAAGTGGTGTTTGATCATCTCAGAGTGTATCGGAAGAGAATGTCCAGAGGGTATAACAAGAAATTTCGACAAAGAGAATTTCAGGTTGGAGACCTAGTACTGAGAGAAAATCCAAAAAATCAACAATTTCGCGACAACAAAGGGAAGTTTGAACCCAACTGGTTGGGTCCCTATATCGTTACTGTAGTCTTCGGCTTCGGTGCCTATCAGCTCTCAACATCAGAAGGAGAACAGCTCCGAGAACCGATTAACACCATCCACCTAAAAAGATTCTTTACTTAGCATTCTCTGCTCCAGCAAATTGTATAGTTGAAAAAGTCCTAAAAATAAAAAAAATAAAAAAAATCCTAAAAATTAGAAAAAGTCCTGAAGAAAAGTTAAAAAAAAAAAAGAACAAGAAAAAAAAAAAGAGAAAAATTGCCCTGGTGAAAGCCTGGTAAATAGGCACCTTGGTAAAAAAAAAATGAATCTATGCCAAGCAGGTGAAAACTTGGCAAACAGGCGCCTCTTGTACTCAAGCGCTCCATCTATCAATGCAACATTGGCATTTCCCGCTTTCAAGCATCTTTTGCTTTTGCTTGTACATATTTTTAGTCACTTTTGTGACATCTTGGTTCGTTGGAACCCTCATGACTTGAAACTGATCAACGTCCTAGTCTTAGGTTACTCAACAAAGCACATTGCATATCCTAAGCATTGTCAACCAAGTAATTATTTCGTCAGTGAAACCTGGTCGCCCACTCCAAGTCAGTTACCTGTCTCCTGACTACTACAGATTTTTTATCATTGAGTTCACAAGCAAAACAACATAATGGAAAACAATTACTAAACAATTTGAGCTATGAATGACAATTTTCTTTGTATGCTGTCTTTTATATTGATTTTCGATTATTATCCCCTTGAGTAACTCGAGGAAGTCTGTATTGACTAAGAGGTACAAGGATTGGGGGCATAATATTTTCTTTGTTTTTTGCTTGTAGGAATGATCCCGATGATCTGGAAACATACAAATTAGTTGGGTGTCTATGATAAGAGCCTTCACATTAAGGTGAAATCGCCTCACATACCTCGACTCTGCTTATTTGTATGCTATAGAAAGGTCCATATCATTTCTTTGTCTGTTTTGAGGGAATTTCTTTATGATGCAATTCGGGTCCCTATGAAATCTGTCCAAGGATATGAACGAAAAAGGGTCATTGCGGACAAGATAATTAATATTGCACATTGAAAAAGAAAGGAACTCTAACCTGCCTGTTGTGTTCGTTATGCTCAGTGATGAATCTTAAATATTTTAAATCCAGTGACTAGGTTTAGGTTGCATTTTGCACATCATTTTGCATTTTATTCTGCATTTTTGTGAATCTAGAGTGATTTCGATATAGTAATAATCTCTTTATCTTATGAATGAGAGCTGAGAGCATCATCATTTCTTACGCTAAGTGGTCTTTTTTATCATTATTTCTTCTATTGAGTACTTGTATTTTGAGTTGTTTAGCTGCATACATGACATTTCATATAGATTCATTCATTCATTTCATTATTATTCATTTATACTGATCTTATTGCATAGAAAAACAAAAAAATTGCATTACTCATTACTCATTACTCATTTTCATTCATTCATTTATTTGCATATTAAAAAAAGAAACAAAAACATAAACATCCATATTCATTTGCATTACATACATTCATGCTGAAATAAATGCATACATATAGAATAAAGCATATAGAAACATCTCATAGTCTATCAACACGAGTACGATGAAGTCAAATCAGATCTCATATATATATATATATAGTCAAGTATGAGGGTACAAAATGATGTCTAATGACATATACAAACTCCTATCGGAGCAAGAATAGTATCGGCTACAAAAAAATGGGTGTGTCTACAAAAACATATCCAAGCTACAAAAAGAATCATCTAGTTGGCGCCCTCTCCCTCATCGCTTGGTGGAGGAGGAGGAGCTTGATGCCCGGGATCCTGTCGAGGTGCTCGTGCTCCCTCTGATCTAGCCATATACTGTGAATAGGGTTGCACCTGCTGTGCAACAAGAACTGCAACACTATACACTGCTACATAATACGTAGCCCTACTGCTCTGGAGAAGCACCTCCTATCGAAGAGACTCTATCTCTGCAATCGACTTGGCTCTCAATGCTGTGATCTAGCGATCATGCTCGGCCCTAATCTTGACCAGCTGCCGGTCTTGCTCCACCAGCTGAGTCTGAGCCACTGTCAACTGTGACTGCAGCTCTGCAAGGTGTGCTCTCATCGATCGTCCTGTGTTGACCCCCTGCTCTCTCACAAGCTCTCCGCTGCCATCTTCACCGCCATCTCCACCTCCATCTTCACTGCCATCTCCACCTGTGGCTCCACCCTGCTCATCCCGCCGCTATCATACCTGCCTCGGAGCTGCTCACTCCTCCTCTCCACCACCCAACCTCACGCCTACTCTCCCAAGGGATCCACCCTCACCCCTCTACTGTCCAACATCAGCTCACACTCCGCTGCTGCTAGCACCAGGATCACCACCAGTCCATCGTGGAGCATCTAGTCTTTGTGCCTGTCTCTGGCCCTATCCCTGCCTATGGCCTTGTCTCTATGCCTATCCCTGTGCCGGTGCAGGGGCATCATCCTCCACATCCTTAATATGAGGAGCATGCTCTCCAAGATCTGTAAACTGAGGGAATGGATGCTACTGAAAGTAATCCCTATATTGGGGCAATACCCCCGCATCTGCTATATCATCCAGGTAATCCCACCTCAGACAGTGTAAACCTGTTAGCTCCTGCATCGCTAAAGCATAGGATAGCCTAGGCGACCATCCCTGCCTCTCCTCATCAGCGTATCGAGCATATGTCATATACTCCTGAGAGATCCCCTATGGTCGGTCGTACTACCTCATCACTCGTGAAACAATGAATCGATCCACAACGGTCTGCGACCTCCTAATCAGTGGGCGTGTAACAAAAAGATCTCTCCAAACCGCCCACCAGTCATCCCATGACTCCAACCCCCTATACGGTCTCCATATGATAGCTATCAGATCATCGAGCTATCATTGCCTGAAGTATGTCTTGCCCAGATGGGGCTGCGTAATATATCCGGCATACCTATAGATAATAGGTTGCCTGGGATCTCTGTTATCATCGACTATCGGCTAACAAATGGGAAGGTGCTCCCAAGCCCACACCTGTAAAATGTAAACCCCTGCAGCCATGCTCCGCCCATCTCTGTAAACAATCTCATGCATCTCCCGATACATGTGGGCCAATAAGAAAGAGCCCCAGCGAAGTCTCTGAGGGGTCTCTATCAACCTCTCTAGCATACGGCCCCATCCGCTCTGAAAACCTTATTGCCCTCTATCTGGCATCAAGAAGCAACCAATGAAACCTGCTAGGACACATGCCAGCGGATACTCCTCATTGTACCTGCCCAGCAATATATCCCAACTCATAGAACGAGTCAAGATGTCAGGATCCCTGAATACGTTCCTAAGAGCCTGTAGTCTAGGTAACAATGCAGTATCATAATCCACCTTATCCCCAGCAAAAGGGATACGAAGGATCCTGTACACATCCTCGGGAGTGATAGTCAACTCCCCAACTGACAAATGAAAGGTATTATGCTCTTAATGAAATCACTCTATCAACGCTGTCAGCATCCCGTGGTTCACACGGATATCAGGTAACCTCATCAGGTGAGTAAAGCCACACATATCAATATGAGCCTACTCAACCTCAGACAAATCATGAACCAAAGCCATAGCAGGAGGATATATGCATCTAAAGAGCACAGAAGGTAAGCACACCTGCAACAATCCAACAATGAAGCATCAAAAAACAATCCAAGTGAGCCTACAAGAGAAGTTAAACATCATGCAAATCTAATTAAGTCAAATGCAAAACCAAAATTTCATGTTTAAACTTTCAATAATGGTCATTGTTTTTCGAACGACAAAGCACAGTTAAGCAGAATCTCGTACAAGTCAGGAATGACTCTCGTACGAGAAAACAGCCTCAAACGACACTTTATTGGACTTCGCACGACAAAATGGTCTCCTAACCGACCTATCGTACGACACAAGGGTGGATCCAGTACGACAAATCTAATGGCTTCAAACGATAAAAGAAAAATTGCCAGTTTTTCGTACGAGACAGGATCCTGTCTCGCACGATGAAATGTGACACCCGACCCAAAACCTGTGAAAAACGTGAAAAATGCATAAAAAAATATTCAAAATTGGAAACATAAACAGGCTTAAGATCGATCACTTACTGCTGGCTCGTATTTTCGGGGTCGATTATGTCTTCTCTGGCGCTCGAATCAATGCTGACAAGTAGGGACCGCCATTTTTCTTCGCAGAAGGCTTTTTGAATTTTCAAACTTGGAGGGTTAAAATGAATTGAAAATGACACTTTCGTCCCATATATAGCCAAAAACCTAATTTTTCAACTTGCTCCGATGGACACGAAAATTGTACCCTTAGCTAATGTGCCTGCTCTGATTCCATTTTCGAGATCGAAATCGAAATTCGAGATCATCTTGCTAGTCAATTTCACAATTTGGACCACTTATCGCTCTGTTCATCAAATTCTCAGTCTTTCTTCAATTTGTGCTCAATTTCTTAACAATCAACGCTAAATATCAATTTCAAATTTACGAATCAACTTTGCAATCAATTTAATCTTCAAAATTCTTCAAAATCACTTCGCGCTCAAATAACTAATCATTGCTCAAAATTGCCTAAAATCAACTACCCTCGCTATTATTTCGATTTCGCTCCCGAGGGGGCATATTCACGACCTTATGACCTCACATCTTACAAGTCGAGAAAATTTTCAAATCTTCATCAAAAGTCGAGCAAAATCTTTTCAATTAAAGAAAATCAATCCTTATCGCTAAGAGGCATCTCAGCTTCATCGCTTCACATCAAGTTGAGATCTCTCGATCATCCGAATATAATCAATCGCTAGGGGCATATCAGTTTCATCGCTTCACATCAAGCTGATATTTGTCCTTCATCTGAATTAATCTCTTAGCGTTATTCAGTTTCATCGCTTCAAATCAAACTGATTATTTGTTTAAACTTAATCAAAAGTTTAAAGAGTTTCTTTGATCACACTAAATCTAAGTAGGTGTTCAGTATTCGTTTCTTGATCAAGCTGGACGGTTTATTCTTCAATCATCGTGTCTTTATCAATCAAGTTCAAGATCGATTTTTTATCATCACTCACTGTATCTAAGTTCAATCAAGTTCTAGATCAATAAGATCCGCTTCTTGATCAATCAAGTTCAAGTTCGGTATCTTTGTTTTCTATCGTTCCTTAGTTCAATCAATTTCGAGATCGGTATCACTTTAATCAGACTTTATTCAGCTTTGTCGCTTCGAATCAAGCTAAACACCTTGCTTTTCATCTAGTTCGTGATCAATCAAGTTCAGAACTAATATCTCCTAGACATCACACATTCTTTGAACCAACGCGTTGCTCGCACATTAATTCAAAGAGGGGCAAATGTAATACCCTAAAATTGGTCATCTAAACCATGGGCCCCTAATCTCGACAACATCACCAAGGTCCTAACCAAGGCAATTAAATCAATCTTGAGCACATTATTAATTCTTTAATTATCAAAAATCACATGGCAAATCAATTACTCAATATTAATTAAATATTTATTTAATTAATTGAATCATTTCCAAGAATATCATTTTGATCAATTATCCTATTTTAATTTATTAAATATCTTTGCATATTTAATTAATTAATTAATTTGCCATTCAATCATGCGAAAAGAATTAATTTACTACAAAAAGAAGAATTTATTACAAAACAAAGAGTTGAATTGAAAATTAAATAAAATAATTGAATTGAGAGAAATCAAACTTGAGATATTATTTCTTTTTCTAAATTTAGAACTTGAAATCAGAAAAGCAATTAATTGAATTATTAATTATTCTCTTAAATTGGAACTCGAAGCTTTTCAGAAAAAGAAGTTCAGTTGCATTAAAAAGACCTTTTTCTTGAATAAATCAAATATGTGCATGGAATTATCTATTTTTATCTGATATGAATGGAATTAATTTATTATTATTTTCCAATGCAACTTGGACTTCTAATTTGAATGCATTTCAATTAAACTATAATTGGAATCTATCTCAAGGTTAACTCAACTTGATTTCTCAATTATTTTCAATTAATCCTAAATTGAGCTTTTTCTCTTATGATTCTCTATAAATTCAGTCTCCAGCTCTCATTCCAATTCACCCCAAAGATTTTTGAGAACACGCTTGGAGATTATTAACATGCTGATTTTGCTCTGGAGTCATTAATATATTGTGCTCTTTTTTCAGATTACTTGCATCCATTATTGCTTGCATCCATTATTGCTTGAAATGATTATTGCTTGAATTATTCATCCATCTTGCATCCATATAGCTTAAATATCATATAGATTAAATCCTTCATCTTGGTGTAGTCTAGTCACTGGTATTGCTTATAAAAATCTGACAGCAATCTTATACTCGCATCTTTTAGAAGGCAATTGGTCGATTTGTCATGGTTTTCTTATTAATGCTTATATCTGACTAACCATGCATATAATGACTAAATTGAAGTGTTGTGTATTGCAGATACAGCTCCTTATCCCACTTTTCACACACACACAAATTACAAACTATTTACAAACACACTCAATCGGTAAACAAAAACCTAAACTAATCACTCACAATGAAAGTATTTACACCATAGAAGACATTTCACACAATTTTGCACGCAGTTCAATCCATTTACTTGCTCGGTAACTTCATTCAATCTGACTAGTAATTAACAAACAGTCATAGTCAAGCTCTTCTTGCTTGGGCCGTACAATCTCTGACATCCAACCCATGCATTCAGGGTTTGCAAATACTTATACCACCTTTGCCTCGGTCTATGTGCCCATATTAGGGTTGTCCACGCCAAACTAAGGATTTTGGCCTCCTGGTGGAAAAGTTGCTTGACAACTTTTAAAAGTTGTCATGCAACTTTTGAGCAACTTTCCCAATGTTGCTCTTCATGACTCCTAGACCCACAATGGGCCAACCTAAGGACACCACCATGCTATGAAGGACCCTTAAACACCACAAAGACACACATACCCTCCATTTTCAAGAAAATCTCAATCTTGACTTATGACCCCTAAGATCTACTCTAGGACCCTAACTAGGACCTATGAGCACTTGGCTCATTATTTTATTTACAATGGCTTCATGAGAAGCATAATACCAACAAAACAAGAAGGAGGGAGAGCTTGGAAGGGTGCTCCTGCACCAAACAGTTATGTTCTTAATGAGCCAGGCAATCCAACATTGAGATGTAACATCAAGAGCATATTGTGTTGAATATACAAATGTAACCACTAGAGAATCCATTGGATTGTAACTACAAGAGCATCCAGCCTTGAATGTGCAATTGTAATTGCCAGACTGCACGATTGTAACTACCAAATAATCTTTATTATGTACACGCATAGGCAATCTCCACCCCCGCTGCCACTGTAGGGATGCCTCTCGGCATAGCTACAAATATTTTGTGATATGATGGATACCTTGATGGAGGACTATGTTGATGACTTGTTGGGTAAATATCTTACAAGAGAGGATCATCTTAATGTGCTAGACAAGATCTTTACTGGGTTGGAAAAATACAATGTCAGATTAAATCCAAAAAAGTGTGTCTTTGGTGTGACATCAGGAAAGTTTCTTGGATACATTGTTTCATGTAGAGATATAGAAGTTGATCCCATGAAGGTTAAGGCAATCATGGAAATGCCTCCTCTTACCAATTTGTCTCAGTTACATGGTTTACAAGGAAAATTATTGTCTATTAGGAGATTCATAGCACAACTAGCATATAAATGTCAACCATTTCAACATCTGCTAGATAAAGGTGTTATATTTAGATGGGATGCAAAATTTCAAGAAGCTTTTCAACAATTAAAAGATTATCTAATGTCACTGCTAGTTTTGATGCCTCCTATTGATGGAAAACCCTTTGTCTTGTACATCTCAGCAACATCATCAATATTAAGAGCTCTATTAACACACCATAATTATTCAAGAAAGGAGAGAGATATTTATTACATAAGTCATACCTTGGTGGGATATGAACTCAATTATACACCTATGGAGAGAGCTTGCTTAATAGTCATCTTTGTTACCCAAAAACTTTGGCACTATATGCAAAGTCACCAAATAAAGCTTGTTGCAAAGATTGATCCTCTGAAATACTTATTGATTAAAGATGCACTTACAAGAAGATTATCTAAGTGGGTCATGATCCTTAGTGAATTTGGAATTGAATACATAGAAAGAAAAGCAATCAAAGGACAAGTAATAACTCACCAACTAGCAGATGCACCAATAGTTTTAGACCATCCTTTAGTAATAGATATTCTAGATGAATCGATTTTTACAATGACATCTTCAACACAATGGAAACTATATTTTGATGTATCATTCAATCATCATGGATCTTGAGCTAGTGTTTTATTTATTACACCACATGGAGATTGTATTTCTAAAGCTTATCGATAGGCGTTTCCTTGTACCAACAATATTTTAGAGTGTGAAACTTTGATCATCGGATTGAAAATAGATGTGCAATGGAACATTCAAGACTATCATAGCTATGGTGACTCATAGTTAATCATAAAGAAATTGAACAATGAGTATCTTAGAAAGGATGGAAAACTTATCCCCTACAAGAAAATGGTTGATGATTTCAAGGCGTGTTTTTCTTTCATAGAATTTGAGTAGATTTCTCAAACAAATAACAAGATAGCTGATGTTATGGCTATAATCAGAACCCTCTTGGACATGTCACAAAATGTTCCTCATTGTTAGTTTTTAGTGGAGCATGTACTCATGTTGGCTTTCAAAGTTCCTCATACTAAAATTGTGTGTGACATTGTTGGTCCTAATTCCCCTTGGTATCAATACTTTTACAATTACCTACATGATAAAATCCTTCTCCTCAACTTATCTACCAACCAAAGAAGGAAATTTATCCATTAAGCCTCTCATGATGTTAATGTTGGAGACACCCTATACCGAAGAAGTCTAGATAGTACCCTTCTTAGGTGTTTAGATGATGTCAAAGAATAGACCAACTTATGAGAGGTGCATGATGGTATATACGGTGCTCATTGTGGTGGTCCCACCCTATCTAAGAAATTTATGTGAATTGGTTACTACTAGCCTACTATGGAATATGATTCTTACTACTTTATCAAGAAATGTCACCAGTGTCAGATTCGTGGAGATCTCAATCATGAACCAACATGATAATTACATCATGTTACAACACCTCAACCATTTTCTCAGTGGGGACTCGACCTCATAGGAAAGATCCATTCATCCTCTTCCAATGGCCACAAGTTTATTATTACCACCTCTGAATACTTTACAAAGTGGATTGAAGCCATACCCCTTACCTACATCATTGGAAAGAAGATTGATAAGTTTATTCTTAGCTACATCATTTGTCACTATGGTGTCCCTTCAAGTATTGTCATGAATAATGGTCACCCATTTAAAAATTAGTATGTTCATGAGCTTTGTGACAAATTTCATATCCAACATCACTTTTCCACTCCCGACTCCATGTTTTATGGATTTGAAGCCATTTAACTTATAGAGGTTGATTTGTCATCTTTGAGAGTATCCTTGCCATGCTTTGTGGATAATAAAGAATGTAAAGTTTCTAGACTGCATGAGATAGAGTTGTTGGATGAGAGATGCTAGATATCATTATATCATCTTCATGCTTGATATCATTAAATCATCTTCATGCTTACTAGAACTATCTTTGTCATAGATACAATAAGAGAGTCAGATTCCACACATTTGAGATTGGAGACTTAGTCTTAAGAGAGAATCCAAAAAGTCAATAGGAAAGAGAAAAGCTAGGAAAATTTGAACCTAACTGGCTAGGGCCTTATATCATCACAACAACTTATAGATCTAGTGCATATCAGCTTGCCACACCTGAAGGAGAGTCACTTGAAAAACCACTCACTAACATGCACCTCAAAAAGTTTTATACCTGATCCTCAACGTATCCCATTGAAAAAAAAAGTAAAAACATTGAAAAATGTCAAAAAATAAAAAAAATAAAAAAATAAAAAAATGGTATTATGGTGAAAACCTAGCAAACATGTGTCTTATGTGACACAAACAAAAATGGAAAAATAAAAAATATGCCAAGAAAAATGATTTGCCCTTTGGTGAAAACCACTTCGGTGGTGCCTTGGGCAAGTATTGCGGCGAAAACTTGGAAAATAGATGCCACATGTAGTTATTCGGGCTTATCCATCTATCATTACTCTATATGGTCTTCCATAATAAAATTTTATCCTTGCTTCATAATAAACTTTTTGTCGCCATTCATAATAAAGCCCCTTTTTCCACACCTACTATGCCCTGACACTTGTTGATGTTCAGTGTCTTTTATCGACCCTTCCTAAAAAAATTCAATCTTTACCCCTTTGTCCTGGTACCAACAAGCTACCTTCCTAACTAGGGAAACCTCCTTGACCTAGTGTTGTGGACAAGATTACTAAGAATCACTAAATGTGAGATGTTCCACTATCCTTGGTCACACAATTTTGTATCACACATCATCTTACCTACTCGCTTATTATAGTGAATTTACACTCGCATCATCTCCATCATCATTATCACACTTCACAATAAATTATCTCTTTGCTATGATAGTGTCATTTTAGGCTAAAACAAGCATCACATCGCCACATCTTTTTCTAAGACAAACTACCAGATTATCCTATTGCCTAAACCGATCAATTGCCTCATTAATTTTATTACGTCTTCATCACACTATCAGCCTTTACAAAAATATTGGTCCTAGAACAAGCATCTTATCAATCATCATTATATTAATCAAACAACCAACATTTATCCAAACATCAACCTATCCAACCCTATCCTATCTAAAGTAACTAGTTGAAGCACATATTTTTTGACAAGATGATCAAAATGGCTATTCACTTGTTTGGTCAGTGAGTCTTTTCTTTGATATTTTTCATGTTAGGTTATTATACTACTCAAGGATATCCTTATGATTAGAGGAGTGAGGATGACACTGGACATGAGTTTTTCATATGTTGTGTTTGTGGGATGTTTTTCATGAAGTCTTGGGGGCAAATGTTTTTGGTGTCTATGATTGGCATGTTTCATTTAACATGGTCTTATATCCTCTACAAATCAAAGGTTATCTAACTCTTTTCTGCATGTAGATCATCATGTTTTATGGGTGTTGCGCATACCTTGACTGTAAACACTAACACCTTAGGATGGATGGACTCATTCCTTGCCTATCATGTGTTTGTCTTTGTAAAGTGATACCATCTTCACCTTGGTCATTCCATATCTTGGGTTATAGTTATCTATTTGCAAAAAACCAAAAATGCCCAATGATAAAAATCATCATTAAAGAAAGTCTCACCGCCTCATCTTCCCTATCTTTCCATCTCTTTTTTGTCTAGTAGTCCATTCTCTCTTTTCTTCTAAGCCATTACTTTCTATTGCCCTCAATTTATCCCCTTTTCCCTAACCTTTCTAATTTTCTTCATTTTTTACTAATTTATTCCTCTATTTTCTTCTCGTGCCATGATACACCCAAAAAAGAAGAGACTTGCATATTACATTTGACATTTTGCATACATACAAGATAACATGCATCATATTACATCCCCTAATTGCATCACATGTAAATAACCTAAATATAAGCATGATACATTTCATTTGCATACATAGTATCTCATACTTGACTCATATAAGCATTAGGATAGATATGCATGACACAAAGAATCACATTATAAATATAAAATATGTAGCTATTCCATATAATCACATCCCGCATACACAACCACATTAGTCATATTCATATATTACATTCATGCATATATACCATATCAATAACATTGCATATACATAATAGGAAGTTATCACTTTTCTCATCATTATAAAAACATATAGTGTGCATCCATAAATCATATCATAGAAAGTCATACATAATCATCCTAAAAATCCAGAAAGAGCATCACACATATATCTCACATAATATGTCATAGTCTATAACTAATCAAAATGCCTACATAATCATAACCTATAGAGCTATGACAATGAGCCACCCTTTGACTGTGTAGGTGTGTGTTCTGGAGCTCTGAAAGAACTTGCCCCTCCCTATCCATGTCCCTATCTTTATCACCAAACCCTAACTTCCTCTTCTTAATCCTCTTATCGAGAAATTGACCTTCGTTTTTCAAACAAATTTTTCATCCTCTAATTTCTCAAGGGGGCACCATACCACAGACTCTTGGAACACACTGGAGCATGTATCCCTCTGCATTCTTCTTCTTTGATTCAATGCTCAAAATCACATCACCTCAAAGAGGGGAAAAATATAGACACTAATAATTAACATTATTCCAATCATTAATCTCCATCCATAATTAAATATTTTTTAATTATTTAATCAATTTATTGACTATCCCCCCTTCCCCATATTAATTAAGTAATTTTATATTATTTAATTAATTATCATTTAGCATTTAAAAAGATGCAAAATATAGAATGGCAGAGCGCAGGAGGAAGCTAGGGTTTATAGGTGGAGGTGTTGTTCGGTCGCGAGGATGGGAACACGATCACATACAGAGGGAAAATCAGCGGCCATGGTGCCCACCGCATTCAAATCAGTGGCAGTGGCAGGAAATGGGAAGGAGGAGAATGGAGGTTTTTAGCTGGGGGAAAAATAGATTCCCGTTTAAGCAAGACAAAACCAAATGGGGTCACTCACGATATCTAAATCTTCCAAAGTGGAGTAAGCAACAGATGGAGGAAAGGTTAAAAATGAAATTCCAGGTACCCCCAAAAGACCTTACCATCGGCGGGATATTGGCAATGTCTAAGAAGCGGTCAGTCAGTATTTGCATCGATTCGGAGGCTTGGAAGGAATCGGTACAAACCTTGCGTGATAGAGCATTCTTCATGAAGTGGGGAGGTGATTGGCCAACTTTCCCCAGAGTGAGAAACTGGGTCAATGAAGAATGGGGGAGTCACTTTGAGATTAAAACCCTAACAAATGGGGTTTTTCTTATCATTGTTGGGTCAGCGGAGGAGAAGAATGCATTGATGGACTCGAGGCCTTTTTTGATGTCGGGAGTAGGTTTTTTTATTAAGGATTGGACCCCTAATTTTTACCCTAGACAAGCCACTATTGAGGAAATTCATGTTTGGATAAGATTGTACAATCTCCCGCATGAATACTGGAAGGAGGAAGCTTTTAAGAGTATAGGTGAGAAACTAGGGAGATTCATCAAGTCAGATGAAGCGGTCGACAAACTTAATTCATGCATGTATGCCCGAATATGTGTTATGTGGAAGCCTCATCTAGGGCTCCCGAAGGTCGTTAAGATTAGAACTCCAGAGGGTTTATGGAGGCAAGAAATAGAAGTAGAAGAAATCATGGTCAAATGTAAGTCCTGCAAAGAATGGGGTCATGAGGGCCGTGATTGTTTGTCTGGGTAGAAGGGGAAAGGAAGGGTAGATCATGCGTTGGAGGAGCAGCTGTTAGCAAGCACGACCTCTAACCAAAGCCTGGGCATCCCTGAGTTTAACCTGAGTTCTGTTCCAGCGGTTGCAAGGGATGGGGTTCTTCGGCATGGCTCAGATTTTCCAGAGGGGATGGGAGTACCAGGTGACTCTTGTCCAGGTCAGGAAATATCGTAGAAGGCCTCTGGTGTAGTTGGAGAAAAGTCTGCTGAGATTGTGTTTGGCGGTTTGGATGAGTTTGTTGTGGAGCGTTCTCAGATTCAAATAGAATGTCTTGGTGGAGAGAGTGTGGGTCAAGATTGTTTTGGAAATGTTGGGGGCATATGTTCTCATCTAGAAGGAAAGCCGGTGGAGGGTGTGATTGGGCATGTTTTAAAGGATTGTGCAATTGGTGGGGGTTTTCCAACTCAACATAGGTTCTACAACTCCTCGACGAATGGGCTGAAGAGGCAGGGGATGGGTTTGATTGCAAAGTCCTCATTTGTTTCAGATGATTTGGTTGGGAGTGTGGATGGAAAAGCAATCAATTTCAAGGACATTCACATGTCCCCAGGCAAGGTGGATGGACTATCAGCAGAGCTGGAGTTTGAGGAGGAAACAGATTTAGTGATGATTCTTTGGGATTGTCTGCAGAGTTAGGAGAGACAGAGGTTAGGACCATTAAATAGACCAAATCAAATCCCACTAAGGCCAAAGGGAATTTGAGAGGAAGGAAGAATAGGTAGAAGTTGCTTGAGGAAGCAGGCAACATGAACGGCCAGACAAGGCTACTTAGATTCGGGAGAGACTTATTCTCTCCTAGACAACAATGAAGTTCCTAACCTGGAATGTCAGGGGTTGCAATGCCCCTAACAAGAGACGTCTGATCAAAAGAGGTTTTGATTAGACTAAGATGGAAGTTATTTGCATTCAGGAAACAAAGTTGGGTCGTGATGCTGCTACTTGTAGTTTTGGGGTAAGGTAGAGGTGGTATGGATCTTTTGTGGATTCAAAAGGGGCCTCAGGTGGGCTTGGCATTCTATGGAATCCATTGGTTGTTCAAGTGGATGTTGTTTCATGTTCTAAACATTGGCAGATGGTAAAGATGAATTCGAAGACCATGAATTTTTCTTGTTTTCTTATTAATGTCTATGGGCCGACTTTGGCTGTGGAAAAGAGCAAATTATGGGAGGATATTTTTAAGCGTTTAGAGGAAGTGAGGCCGTCTTTAGCTATTGTTGTTGGGGACTTCAATGCCACCCTCTCTTTCTTGGATAAATGTGGGGGGGTGAGGAGGATGTGCAGGTCGCAATCGGACTTTCAGTCTTTTGTTAATGCTAATGCTTTGTTTGAAGTGGCAGCTAAAGGTGGGAATTTTACATGGACTAACAGACGAAGGGGCTTTTCCAATATTGCTGAGAAACTAGATAGATTCTTCCTTGCAGGGGATTGGAATTTATCCCCTTTGGTTTTCGAGGCTGAGGTATTAGCTATTTTAGGATCGGATCATTTCCCGGTCTCTTTGGTTGTGCAGAAAGATGAAGTACCAATTCGGTGTCCCTTCAAGGTGGAAAAGATGTGGTTAAGAGAACTGAGTTTTAGAGATTGTGTAGCTAGGTGGTGGAAGAAGGGCCCCATGGTGAAAGGTTTCTTGGCCTTTCATTTTTTCAAGAAGCTTAGCTTTGTGAAACAGAAATTAAAAACATGGAAGAGGGAGGTGTTTGGCAATATCTTTGATGAAAAGAGAAGGCTAGAAGGAGATTTGGGGGCTTTGAATGTGAAGGTCTTGGCAGAAGGGATGGATGAAGTGGACTTCCTCATGGAGAAAGATCTGCTTAGCAAATATGGAGAAGTTTTGCAGAGGGAGGAGATTTACTGGAAATAGAAGTCGCGAGAAAACTAGCTTAAAGCTAGAGATAGAAACACGGAATTCTTCCACAGTTCGGTGAAAGCAAGGTGAAGTCTTAATAGAATTCTCTTCCTGCAACTTACGGATGGTACAATCACTGAAGACTCATACCACATAAGTAAAGAGGTTGCTGACTTCTTCAAAAATCTATGGAGGAGAAGTGGGGTTGCTCATTTGGGCTTGCAGGTCGAGCTTTTGGAGTTAATCCCTCCCTTAGTTTTGAGGGAGGACAATATCATGCTCGAGGAACCAGTTTCTTTGAAGGAAGTCAAATATGTTGTTTTTGGGTTAGGTGGGGAGAAAGCACCAGGACCAGACGGGTTCCAAGCGTTCTTTTTTCAGTTCTTTTGGGATGTGCTTGGAGAGGAATTGTTAGCGGTGGTTGAAGAGTCAAGGTTTAGAGGCTTTGTTTTGAAGGAATTCAATTGCACTCTTGTGGTGCTTATCCCAAAGAAGGCCAAGCCAGAAGGGATGGAGGAGTTCCGTCCTATTTCACTGTGCAACACCATCTACAAAATCATCACAAAAATTGCTGCTAATAGGCTTAAGTTAATTTTAGGTAAGTTGATCACTTGTGAATAGAGTGGTTTTACTCCTGGAAGGAACATTGTGGATGGGGTGATTGTGGCCCATGAGGCAATCCACATGGCACTGAAGGGCAAACAGAGAAGAATGATCCTGAAGCTTGACATTCGAAAAGCCTACGATAGAGTGGATAGGTCGTTCCTGGTGGTTGTGCTTGTAAGGTTTGGGTTTGGTAAGTCTTGGATTAAGTGGATTTCTAGTATGATTATGCAGTTCTCAGCTTCGTTTTTAGTTAATGGCAGCCCTCAAGGTTTCTTTTCGACGTCACGGGGCATTAGGCAAGGGGATCCAATTTCCTCCTTTCTCTTTATTTTGTTGGCTGAAGTTCTTGGAAGGTCGATTGCTCATAAGAGAGCTCAAGGGATGTGGAAGGGCATTGAGATTGATCGAGGGGTGGACTCTACAACTCATTCTCAATTTGCTGATAACCCCTGTCTTTTCGGTGTAGCCTCTAGGCACGAGGCTTCGGTTATGAAGAAAGTATTGAACAGATTTAGTTGGGCCACTGGTCAGGAAATAAATTGGCTCAAATCGAAGATCGTTTCTTCCACACGGAATGTTGGTCTCAGAGAGCTATTGCTAGATTTTTAAAATAAAGATTGGACAACTGCCTGGTAAGTTCCTTGGTATGTCGCTCTTTTCTGGAGTAGGTAAGACGAACATTTGGAAAGGGTTGCTAGATGGTTGCAAAGCAAAGATGGAGGGATGGAAGAGCAAGTGGCTTTCCTTGGCTGGTCGTCTTTTGATGCTGAAGTCAGTTGTCTCGGCTATGCCTATCTTCCCTATGGCCTGCTTTAAACTTCCAGGTTCAATCATTAAGAATATGCATCAGAAGATGAGAAAGTTTTTGTGGAATGGAAATCAGGAATAGGACAAAATTCCGCTTATGGCTTGGGACAGAGTTTGTAAACCCAAAGGAGGTGGAGGGGCAGGGCTCCGTGATTGGAGACTTATTAATGAGGCCATGGGGGCTAAGTTGGTGTGGTAAATGTTTAGTAAACTGGAGCAGAGGTGGGTCAGAATTTTACAAGCTAAATATTTGGATAGTAGGGAAAAGGAAAGGATTCTAACGGTTGAAAATCCCTCGAGAGGGTCTGCTTTGTGGAACTTTTTGGTGAGTTGTAGGAGCCTGATCATAAATCATCTATCTTGGCATATTGGTGATGGGTGAAAGGTGAGCTTTTGGCAGGATTCTTGGGATGGGCATCCATCTCTGGAGTCTCAGGCCCCCCAACAAATAGTTGTAAAGACTGGTCAGGTTTGGGGCTCAAAGGTGAGCGATTTTTTGTCACAAGATTTGCCTTTTTTGGGACAACGGTGGAATTGGAAAGATCCTCGGGAGCTAAATTTGGGGGCGGAGGAGGAAAGATATCTGAGAAAGATCCTGGAAAACTGAGAAGTTTTGTTTTCGAGGGAGGAGGATAAAATAGTTTGGTGTGGCGCCAAGAGTGGCAGCTACTCTGTGAAAGTGGGGGTCTCTCTTTTGAAGAGTGAAGACAGGATGAAGGAATGGGAAGCTAAGGTGTGCTGGAATAATGTTTGTCTACCGAAAGCGGGGGCTTTTTCCTGGCTTGCTGGAAATAGGCGGATTCTTTTTGGAGATCGCCTAAGGAAGATGGGGTTTGCTGGTCCATTTCGTTGTGTGCTCTGTGAAAAGGCGGAGGAAGATGTGGACCACCTTCTGCTAAACTGTGAGTTTGCCCGGGAAGCGTGGCTTTTTGGATTGCAGAGATTGAATTGGAAGGGCCCCATGATAGGGAACTTGAGTGAATGGTTGGAATCTTGGCCAGTTTTGGGTAAGCCTTCTATCTTTGCCGCCATATGGAAGATTTTGCCCTCTACCATTTTATGGGAACTTTGGAAGGAACGAAATCGAAGAGTGTTCGAAGGAAAAGCGGAAAATAGGAAGCGTTTTTATCAGATTGGAGAGGGCCATTTCAGAATTGGTTTCTAATGCTGCCTCTCATGTGAACTTAGTAAAGGTCCCTTTCACTCAGTTTGATACCGGTTTTTTGTTGAGCTGGCCTTTGGTTACGTTCAGGCTTGTTAATGGGCACCTGAGGGATAATCTTCAGTGTCAGGGTCAATCAATCCCTGATTGGACTCTGCCAGAAAAGGGGTGGATTAAGATTAATTTTGATGGTGCATCGAGGGGCAACCTGGGGGTTTCTGGCATTGGGGTGATTGCTCGAGACGATTGGGGCAACACTCTGGCCATTGGTGCTCAAAGATTGGTGGATGGATCGAACAACGTTGCTGAGTGTCAAGCAACGTTAGAAGCTATCCTAATGGCTGGGAAACTGGGAGTGAAGAAACTCCATTTGGAAGGAGACTCTCAGGTTGTGGTGAACGAGATAGCTCGAGGCCGAATGGCGGTGTGGCACTTAGACAAGCAGGTTCGAGGAATGCAACTTCTGTTGGGCGGGTTTGAAGATTTTAAAGTGACTCATGTCCTCCGGGAAGAAAACTTGGAGCTGACAAACTTTCAAATGTGGGAGCTAATGGCTCCTTGGAAAATAAGTATAGTTTGTTCGAGGACTTTAGAAATTTTAGTCCTCTCGATTTTGAATTTGATTAGATGGCTTATCATAGAAAAGTGAACCCGAGCTTGATTTGAAGTGACCATTGGTAGCCATGGTCTTGCGGGAATTAAAGATCCTCGTGGTGTGTGATCTACTATGTTACTACAAGTGGCCTTGTGGTGATGGATGATGATGGAGGTGATCGGTGTGAGCGACTGGCGATGATGCTTAGTTTTCTGCGAGGCGAGTGGAGTAATCATGACGTGGTGGTGGTGACTTTAAAGGCCTTTGTGTTTCATTTCCTGGCATTTTGTGGTGGCTGCTTGGTGGTAGGCGGTGTGTTCAGGGTTTCTTTTGTGCAGCAGCGAGAAAGGATGGAAGCAAATTTTTCTTTGATGTCGGATGGGCAATTGCCTGCATTTCGTGGGCTGATCTCGAGGAATAGGTTGACGAACGTTTTTAGAGTGGATGGAGAAGACTTCTGGGAGGCAGTGAGGTTGTTGTTTGGAGAGGAATTCCTGACTCTAGATTGGGGGCCGAGAACAAACCTTGACATTTTGTCGCTTTTTGCTGCTCTGGCCTTGCAGGTGGGAAAGTCAGTGGAGGAAGTGCAACGGGTTACATCTTTGGTGTTGAGACCCAAATGAGCGGGTGGTTTGCAAGAAGTGGTGGTCCGAGCTGTCATTGGCAAGGGGCTGAAGTTGGTGGAAGGCCCACGAAGGAGGATTGGGGTGGATGTGGGGGTGATGCAGCCTTTTGTCATCTGGTCGGCTTCCCGGCCGGTTGCACTGTAGGTGGAGAACGCAAGGAAAGGTTGGGGCGAGATTGTGGATTTTGTGCGTAAATTGGGGCTGACTGAGCGAGTGAAGATTTGTGGGAAGGTGACCCCCATTCAGTCTGAGGCCCCTTTGGATGCAAATGGGAGGCCTTTGGTTCAACACCAGATTCCAAAGAAACAGGCGAAGGTGGTGGAGCGTGGGTCTCTGAGTGGTAGCAGGCTAGGAACGGTTCCAGGTGGAGGGAGCGTGACATAGGAGGCAGGACCAATTTCTCAAGAGAAGAGGCATTAGGGTGGTTTAGTAGATAGGTTCTATGGGTCGTTTGGGGCCTCTTTGGTGGTTTTTGTGTCTGTAAGTGGCCTTTTTTGTGGTTGTTGGCCATGGTGAGATGGTGTCTTTCGGGTTCCATTTTGTAATAAGGGCGTGACCCCATAGTGTGGCAGAATGTCTATCTGCTCTTCAGATGTAAAATTTTTCTATTTTAAGCAATATATTATATAATGTTATCGATAAAAAAAAAATTAATTATCATTTAGCCTATAATTAATTGACTTTTAATTAATTAATTATCCTTTTCTTCCAAAGTCCTCTTATGATTAAATAATCTTTATTTTAATCAACTAATCATTTCCTTCATAGTTGAATGAATAAACCCATTTATCCTTTCACCCCCATCCATTTGGTAAAAAGGTGAATACTTGTTTACTGTTACCTCCCTCTTGCTCATGAAAATAAATAATTTATTATTTAAATTCCATTTTCCCATTGTCCCCGCTTTCTTACAATCATTGCCACTTGTCCTCCAATTCCTTTCACTAGATTCTCCACCTCTCCACTATATCACAACCTCTATCACTTGTCCTTCTTCTTCATCCAACCTTTCCACCTGCATTTCAATTCCTTCCAAGCATCTCCCACTCTCTCCCTATCTTTGGCAAAATTTCTCCTACGCGATCTCAAATGTCCATCTCTTTTGGGATAAATTCAAAATTGACCGTTGATCATATTCCCTCCATCTCTATAAATTTGAATCTTTGCCTCCCTTTTTGGGTTAACCACTACTCTTGATCTTTCTTTTTATCTAATTCTTTGTGCTTGCATATTTATGAGGGCCATTATCATTGCAATTTGGAAAGAGACTCAAGAACTATGGAGAGATTAAGGGAGTAATTGCTTTATGGTGCTTTGTTCCGATTTAATTTATTTTCATTGTGCACTCCCATTTTCATGCTCTTCATAGGATAGTTTGATTTAAGCATAGATTGGAGAAATTGGTGGCTTTCCTTCGATGATTTATGCATGTGAAATTTTAGGCTATATAGTTTGTAGTCCATTATCTGTGGATGCTAGAAGCAAAATTCAATTGGCTCTTAATGCAATATTTTACAAAAAGGAAAGAGTAAACCTAATAATGGGTGGAGACTTGAATGACATCAAACCATTTATCAGACAAATTGGTGATATTGCAGCCAGAGTTGCTTTGGAGGTTGTAAATTCATTATTGACTCCTCCAAAGAATGAAAACAAAAATTTATATCAGTGAATCTAGTGGAGATGTCCTTGTCTTGGAAAAATAAGGAGAAAAATAAACATTGATAAAAGTCTATCAAAAGTTGTTCTAGATAGAGAAGTTAATTTTGTACAAGATTCTATTGTAGCTAAAGACCCGATGGCTAAAGTAGTACAACAAAATGTAAGTACCAATACTACAAAGAATGTGAAACCGATGATTGATATATTGTTGCAATAAAATAACTCAAGTATGTAGTGCTAGTCTTGGTATCTTTGGCTCAAAAGATTTACTACATTTCTCTTCCTTTGAAGATATGGTTTTGTGTTTGGAAGCAAGATAAGGAAAGTTGTGAAGTATGTATGTTTCTCTTTTCATGTCACGCAAGCCATGACTAATGTTTTTAGTGGTTTGCCAAGTGGAATTGGTATCATTATTTGATAGGATGGATCTGAAGAATGCTATGCACTTGTTTGCATCTCAATATTTTCTCTTACAATTTGGAGGACATGCTCATATTATCTACATATTACTTCCTCTCAAGTTTCAGGTGTTCGGGTGTACAATGAGTATGAATTGAATTGTTATATCTTAATATTGTATTGACTAGCTTGCAAGTGATGCTAGGGTTTCAATATCTATTTATTTGCACAACATTCATTTAGCATGACAATATGAAATATGGTACATGAGTGATAATTGAATGTCATATGATTCTTGTATATGCTCTACATATTGGTTCTAGGTTTTATCAGTATCCTTTTTGGTTTGGAATGAATGTATGGAAGGGTTATTGTTCATTTAGATGACTTAGATTATTTTTATCTATGTTTTGAGGTTTGGGCTAGCATGAAGATGAGTGCTGAGGTGGTTTGGGTCATGTTTATCTTTTGGTTTTGGCCGTAGTTACTTACTTTCCATTGCAAAATTTATTGGGTCGACCTCTTTGATCGTTGCTCATTTAATGTCCACATGTTTAATCTTGGCCAAACGAGAGAAGGTTTTATGAGCTTGTGCCATGGTTCTATGTGTTTGTGCAGTTTTGAAGGGTGGGTTGAGATATTTTTTTGGGTCTTATTGAATCTTGCTTTTAATTGCAACATGTTATATTTATTGGCTTATGTGTTTTGTGGTTGATTGGTGTGATGCTACACATTTTATCTATATGTGATTTCAAAACCAACCTAATTAGTGTTTTGAAGGTTTGCAAAGGATATAAATGAAAGATAAAATCATTGCAAAGAGGGCGGTGGTTGTGTCGAAGTGTGTGCATAAATTCCTAATACATATTAGAGGTAGTGAGATTGAAGGTAGCTACATTTGAATAGGCTTAGAAGTGTGTTGGAGGCAATGAGTCAAAAGTAGCTAATGTGGTCATACTAAGTTATTGTGGTGGAAGTCAACCAATTATCCATACTAATATGAGGTTGAAGCCTCTTTCTTTAGGTGTTGTAATCATCAAAGAGTAGTGAAACTATGGTTTAGGGAATTGTTGCTTCCTTGGGTTGTAGCCTTAAAATAAAGTTGTAATCTTGTTTATATTATTGCGAGGCTAGATTTGAATTGTGGATCCAAGTAGTTTTCTCACCCTATTTCTCCTTTGTTTGGTTTTCCATGTAAATATAGCATATCATTTTGTGTACTCCACTCTTTCTATGTTTCAATTATTGCTAATTCATTTAGACTAGAATATAGATTCATTGAGGTGCTACGGAGTTTAAATTTAATTTAACATTGATTCGGCCCCCCTCTTAGTATTCTCGTATATTTAACAAGGTGGTACTAGCGAAAGATTGATTAATCATGGGACAAACCACCATGACGTCGAACCTATGAGAGAGAGGGAAAAAATGCCTAAAAATACATCATGGACAAACCTATGATCATGGGATGAGGGGATAATCAACCTCAAATTAATTCCAAGTCACACCTTGAAACACTAATGGAATACTTAGAAACCAACACCAACAAAGGTTGTCTAGGAACCAACACAACTTAGCTAGATGAATACATTGTCAATTACTAAGACAAGGAGTAGGATGAGAACATTAACATCGTCAAATCACTCAATAGGATCAAGATAGTCATCAACAAAAAGGCCCAACCTACCCAAGAGATTGCCTAACTGGGAGGCCTCACTCCTTCTCAATCTTGTCGGGGTTCGGGGGTTGGATTTTTGGTTTACCTTATTCACAAAATAAAGGAAACTTAGATAGAGGAAGTTTGAGGTCCAATGTTTGAAGGACAATTGGGGTCAGGGCTTCAACTTACCCAAAACCAAACATAGTCAAACACAATAATGTAGAGCTCTAATTTCTAAAGTATTATGAACATGGAACCTTCAACGTATAATGTTTGGTGTCTGAAGGTTCTTCATCGGGGATCGAGTTTTAGGAATTTGACTTACCAATTTTGCTAAAGTTGGTCAAAGTCAAACAATGAAGGTCCAATGCCTGATGTCCAAAGACTATCTAGAGTGCAACTTTGAAAGTTACCTTTTGGGGTGTCATAGATCGGGGATGCACATCCCCACTCTCCACAAGAAATTGTAAGTGTAAGGCAAACATTTGACATACGATGCCCAACACACTTAAATAAATTTAGCGAAGAGAAATAGCTTTTGGGGTTCAGAGGTTAGGCTTGCACCTTACCTTCTACCAAGCATAATGAACTTTGAAGGGTGAAGACCCAAACCTTGAAGCCCAATACACTTTAAAAAAAAAAGTTAACAATGAAGAGTGTTGTCCTCATTTTTGGATTTTCAAAAATGTGACAACCCCTACAATTTTTTGCCTAAAATGTGTCATTTTTGTCTCCAAGGCATGTTTTACAAGGTACAAAACTCACATTTTTTAGTGTCAAATCGTTGGGGGGTGCCTTTGCCATCATTGTCCAAGTTTTGGTGATTTTTGGTCTTCCTTTTCCTAGCTTTTTGTGCAATTTCGGGTTTCAGAGCAATCACTGCAGGTTGAAGATTTTACTCTATGGCACACGCTTCCCAAGGGAAAAAAATTCTTTAACCCGAGATTGGATTAAGCCTCAGTCCATCCTTGATCCACGTTTCAATTTTCATTATGTTTCGAGTTCGTTTGCTATGTCTTTCCTTCAATTTCGGGTTTTTTCTTCCTAATTGCAAGTGGGAAATTTTCCTTTGATTGCAAGTTTTAAATTTCTCTTGTTTTAGTGTTGTAGGGAAATTTTCAAACAATTACAAGTGCACTTTATTTAAAACTTGTCACTTGTATCTTACTTTTTATTTCACCCTTGCTTTTTATGTCTTTTAAGTCATTGTAGGAACTTTTTGGACAAATTGCAAGTGAATTTAAAGTTATAAGTTTAAAAAGAACTCGTAATTTCTTTTAAAAGTTCCCACTTAAGTGATTTTAAGTTGTGGTAGGGATTATTTTTCTCTATTAAAATTTTTAATGTTCTTTTTACTTGTAATAGGGTTTTTATTTCCCCATTACATGTTTTATGTCCTTTAAGTCATTTTTAACTTGTAAAGGGGATTTTATTTCCCTATTACGAGTCTTTTTGTTGTTTCTTTTTGCTCTTCTTCCTCTAAAATCCGAATTTGTCTTTGAAGTAAAAAATGATGCAATTAAAAATTGTAGAAGGGTTTTTAAAACCCAATTACACGTCTTTGCAAAGCATTTAAACTTGTAAACTTTTGCCAAGAACCCGACCTGCACATTTGCTCCATCAAATCCGTTTTTACTGGGTTTTTTTTTCCCCAAAATCCATCCAAGATGCTTGTGAAATCATGGGAAATTAATGAATCTTGCCACTTTTTTCTCCAAAATCGGGTAGGGTAAACACATGTTGCATTTTGTAAGGCATTTTTGAAGGCATCAATAAAAGACATCAATGCTGGTTGTTACCACATTTTGGGGCATGAAAATCTCTCTCTTGCCATGTTTGCAACATGTCCCCTATTGCTAAGTGTTTGAAGTCAAACGTTTTCCTTCCTCCAAGCCGTTTTTTGTGGGAGAGTTTGAAGACAAAAAACATTTTGTTTTGTTGATCGCAATCATAAGGTGGTGGCTTCTGTATCTATTTATAGAGCATTTAGGTTCTTCCCAAGCAAGAATTTGAGTTTCTAAGTGATTTTCCCAAATGGATAGGCTCTTTGAATGCAATTTGTAAATGTGAAAGATTTTCCCCTCTTTCATTTTCACCGGTTCATTTCATTTCGGGTTTTACAAATTTGATTACAAGTTGAAGTTTTCAAGCTGAAAATGTGTCTTTCTTTGTCACATAAAGTTTACCATTACCAGTTGGTACCATTCTTCCCATCATTTCCCACCATTTCATCCATTCATTTCACTTTCATCCATTTGTCCCATTTAAAGTCTACTTGCAATCTGAATTTTAAAACCTGATTGCAGTTGTGTCTTCACTTGCAGTCAGCCTTCCAGAACCCAAAATTGGTCCAAAATGCACTAAAAAAACACTTGAAAATGAGTCTTAAAGGTCCAATTACAAGTACAAACTTGTGTTTACCCATTACACATATGAAGTTGCATGTTTGTTCTCCACAATTGCAAGTTAATGCTCTTATTTTTTCCACACATGTAATGCAACTTCCAGAACCTGAAATTCACTTGTGAGCCCATTTTTGCATCAATTTATCCCTTCCCTTGTTAGTTCGGTTTGCACACACGATCTACCAAATCAATGGATTAAGGTATGGGCCTTCTTTTGCAAGAAGATTTCAATATTGGAGGATGATACAAAGAAGAGATACAACAACAATTCATGGTTGAGAGCATAGAATGCTTTCAAGACAGAGATGGTCATGACATGAAAAGAGGAAGGCAACCCTTTCCCTCTTGAAAATCCAGTACTACCCCAAGCAAGAAGATAAGGTTGAAGTTCGTTGGCCAAGGACACAAAGATCATTAAGGATGCAAATTCTCGTTCCAGTTCAAGATGTCTTTACCAATCCAGAATACTTCAAGTTCTAGCATCCTGAAGCAGCATGAAGATCATTACAGACAAAGGATGATGCAGTTAGATTCGTGCCTTTGGACACATAGAATAGTTTTAATTATGCATTTGTAATTTTGTTTTGACAAGTTACATGTAAAAAATAACTCTGTAATTGCAAGTTGACTCATCACTTGCACTTTTGTAATTACATGTAAAGCAACTACAAGTTGAGTTCAATTAGGACTGTAGTTGGAATAAGTCATGATGGTTGAGAGAATTTCTCAAGTTAGTTAGGATCCTCACACCTTTTTCTCAAGGCTCCTCTCCTATAAATACTTGAGGGGATCTATTGTAATTTTTTTATCTTTTGGCAATGCAACAAAACTCTGCCAGTTTGTATGTACACTCTAAGACTTTGAGCTTAGTTGTAAATCAAATTGCAGTCAATTAAACGAGGCAAATTGCTTTCAAACTTTGTGTTGATTCAAGGTGTTATGTGACGATATTTTTTGGAGATTGATTGTGAGTTTTGAGGTGTTATACAAGAGGGATTCAAGCTCAATCTTGCAGACTTTGAGTTGCTTATTGTGTTTGAAATTTCAGATTGGTTTTAAGATTTGATATTGTAGACTTTGAGCTGCTTGTCACATCTGAAACTATTGTAGGACGCTCAAGCAAAGGGGTAACTTGCAAACTTTGTGCTGCTTTTATTTTCTATGTTTGTGCATAAGAGGTGCATCATGTGGTTAGACTTTGAGCTGCTACATATTGTGCTTGGTTACTAGAAAATCATCTACCAAGGTTGATAGGAGAATAGATAATTGAAGACTTTGAGCTTTCTTTCTGTTTTCATGTCTTGAGGAAGTGATAGAGGTCTTTGTGCCTTCATGGAAACTTTACTTCCCTTTATGTTCCAAAAATCCTACAAAAAAGTCTCATTTCTATTTTTGTTTCCAATTGCTATTACTTTTCTGTGAAGAGAAAAGGGTATAGTTTTTCTTGAAAAAAGAAGAAAGATTGTTGTCCCATCCATATCAAATTAGTTTAGTTTGTAGATAGGGGGAGCCTTCCCTAAATTAGGAGAGTATCATACTCACACACTGTGGCTAAAACCACAATTTTGCACATCCCCCAGGTGTACAGAATTTTCAACCAACAAAGAGAAGGCTTTCGAGGATCAAGCCTTAGGGTTGCACTACATGTTGTTTGCATACTTAATGAACTTCACAAGGCATATGTTTGATCATCGAAGCCTGAAACACTTGGAAAATTTTTCTAGCCTTCTAGATTATGAAAACAAAGTTTAAGGGGATTTGTTGTTACAACTAGGAGATTCTTTTTGTCCTTCTTAGCTATTGCTATAACCATACACTTGCTAAAAATGAACTTGAGTAAAGGTTCAATACTACCATTCAAAATTCTTAATCATCAATTTAAAAACATATTGAAACGACTATGTTTAATATAGCATTATTCCCCATTATGTAGAGTAATGCCTTTTATAGGCAAATATGCCTTGTAAAACTAATTTCTTCATTGGTGAAGCTAGCTGTATTCTTGGAGCACGACTCCATAATGAATTCGCCTCCCATTTTGGGAGATGGCTACATTACGAAGTCGACCCTGCATTTCAAATTTTTCCATTATCTTTCCATATAGAGAGAAGAGGGTCGATTTTATATAAAAACTCGAAAAATTAGATCTCTCATTCTTTGAATTCCAAAAAATAGAGAGCATTCCCTATCTCAAGTTTTGCATTTTGTCCAAGTTGATTGTCTTCAATTAATCACCATTAAGGAGACTTGCATTTGCACACTCAACTAAAACATTGAGCATGTTTATACAATAAAAAATAGCCAAGTACATTATGTAGAAACCAACAAGATATGCTATAAAAGATGATATCAATCTACACATCTTATTGAAAATCATCTACCACTAGCATGATTAAGATATAAAGATGCATAAAAACTAATTACCATGTTGAAATAAATAATAAAAGCTTAATCATTTATAAAGTGAAAAACAAGGAAGTTAAAACATTACAAAATTCAAATATATAAAATCATAATATGTGTATCCAAAGCACATAATCCATACATCTAAATGGGGATATTAAACATCATTGCAAAGTACAATATCAACATGAAAAATCCAAATTGAACAACAAAATGAGGTACATGCATTTGGGGCCTCATATTACTAATCTTCTATTTATCTTCACATAGTCTATGAACTTGTCTTGCTCAAGATATATTTGTCCCTTACTCCACCAAGACTTTGGATCAACCTTGATCCACAAATTTGAATAGTTGTGCTCAAGTCAACTAGTAAGGTTAGTTGCAAAGGGCTTGTTTTTAGACTAAGATTAATTTTGAATTTGAAAGTTTGAGGATCAAATCCGTAAATGCAATTTTCAACTAGACGAAAATCAACATCTACAAAATTGACTCAAAATTAAGAGACATAAATTTATAAATCATATAAAAATCTACGTAAATGCAATTTTCAACCAGATGAAAATCAACCAAAATTGACTCAAAATTAAAAACCATATAAAAATCTCAACTCATATCATTTACGAATATCCATTGAAAACAAACCACTTACAGACTAATTATTAAACTAAATTAAATTGAAACAAATAAATAAAAACAATCAAGCTAAATATAGAATAATTTTAACCGAAACGTAACAAAACGAAAATGATACAAAATTTGGTAGACGTCTTTAAAACGTAAGGCAGTGCTTGTGAGTACTCTGAGGAACTTAATGTAACGCAGGAGAGGAATGAGTTCCTCATTTCATAAAACCAATGTTTCAGATGTGCATCCCTGCTTTTTTGGATGTTGGGAGAGGAGTCTTCAGGTTTCCAACAGATGGGATGCTTCTTGACTCTTGTTTATCATACTCTTAACTCCATACCCACACTGCAATCCAAAAGATGATCGCCCCGGGAACTGAATATTCAGTTTCTACTGACTACGCTCCTTGTGTATACATCATTTTCTACTGACTACACTCATTGTGTGTCACCTTTTCTTTGGTTACCTTGGGATATGCATTAAGCTTTCATGCTGTGAGATTATAGTGAAAGGAGTTGGAGCGGCTTTTGACCTTGGTGCATAAAACTGGACAGCGAGTTTTGGGTTCATGACTTCTCTAGGTAGAATGTGAAGCTTCGATGAATGTCCGAGTTTGGTCTTGGCGTACTGAGGAGCTGGGTAATTTGCGGGGATAGAATTTTCTGATTAGATTCAGAAAGCGAGTATGATGTTTTACTCACAGTACTTATTGGACAAGAAAGGTCCCTTGGGAACCATATGGGTTGCTGCTCATCTTGAGAAAAAACTTCAAAAAAATCAGGTCACTGAAGCTAGTATCAGTGCCGCTGTTGGTGAGTTCGTTCTTTCTTAAACTCCTAGGATTTGGTTAAATTTAAGTGGTTTGCTAAATTTTAGTGGGTCCTCTCTTATGGTTAAGGTCCCATGTTCACAAATACAGATTTATGAGCCCCGTACTGCTTTTTAATTTTGAAATTTGGTTTTGTATTATTGGTTACTTGAATTAGCTGGCGTCTCTTGTTGGTTACTTGTTAGAAATTCTTATTTTAGTTGCTTTGTGATTTCCTGTGGATCAGCATGGAGACATTGTCCGAAGACTTTAATGCTTTGGATAGGTATTTTTCAGGGGAATACCAAGCCCTGAAATCATTTGTGAGGTTCTAAGTGTAGCAATCTGTAGTCTCCATGCCTAGTTTGTGAGGTTAATTGCCTAGCACTTTGAAGATTCATTACCTGTTGAGTGTTTAATATTTTCTATGTTTAGCTTATCACGTGCTCTGTCGGCGAGCAAGCTTAAACATAAAATAGATAGCTCTGTTTCTATAAACAAAGGTATAATACGATGCTTTTACAGCACCAAGAGATATCATTGCCTGCTTGTGAGTTTGGTTGGGCAGTGCCATGAAGCCTCATGTCTTGTTCCGTCTTTTGCTATTTTCTAGCTTTAACTAATCAAGTATGCTGTGGATAAGCAACATAAATCATAGGAAGGTAGTCCTGTTTCTCTAAAGAGAGATGCATTTTGTACCGATCTTTGCTTTGGGCTGCTTTATTTGATGCTTAAAGTTTTTAATTTTAGCCCACTCATACAGGCATTGTTATTTCACCGGCATTTATCTGCATGTTATATCCTTTTGCTTTCTGGATATAGAAATGGTTACTGTGTCAGTTTATGTTTTCCTCGAGCTGTTTTATTTGCAGCCTTCAGAGATAATGGTATGAAATGCTTTTGGGTAATGGACACTGGTAAGCTTCTTGACATGTTCACCTACATGATTCCTTCAGTTGGTTTAATCTCCGTTGGCTTGTGGTATTGAAATATGTTTAAATCTATCTTGAGTTGGAAACAGAGTCAACCTAATTGGTGGACTGTGTTGAATGTTGATAATGCAACAAAATTTAGATAACGAATGCAGATAGAAGTAAATGAAAGAAAAAACAACATGATTGATCTTGACAAGCATCAATTGGCTTCTGTAAATGGTGGAGGAATGGGAGATGGAGCATTACTTCAGTGATTTTGTAATTGGAATTGATGAATTTCTTCTGAGGTCATTGCACTTTTGTACTCTTCAGTACTTCTGTACTTGTGAATCTATGTTCACTTTTTCTCATTGATATGTGACTATGTTAGCCTGATTTAATGATATTGATTTCTTGACTTTGACACTTATAACTTTGGTCCGTTCCTCGATTATTGATCTGTAAAAGGATCAAATAGGAGAAAATGAAGAAAATTAGTGTTTTTTATGTCGATTGAGAAAGCAGAAAAATGAAGAAAATTAAGAGTTTTTATGTAGAGTGCAAAGCTGTTGGTTTCACCAATTGCTGCAACAGTTTTGTTACTGCAGAGAGCGGTGGTTTCATGATGTGTCCAGAAATGGTCTGTAATGCCGATAAATGCTTTGAATATCCCTGCTCTCTGACTTCTGGCAATCTCTGTAATTCCTGATGGGCCTGTGCAAGCCTATTTAGCCTGTTGCAAAAATGGAGAAGAGACATATAGGAAAGGAATTGAAGTGAATTCCAAGAGGATTCATAGGTTACCATAGAAGCAGAAATTGTGACTTATGCAAGAAAGATCGCCCTGGCTGAGTTTTTGGTGATGAAATTGCAGACTTTGACTAACTAAAATGCCAGAAACTGCACACAATGATTAGTTGCCAATTTAAGCTGATTTTTTGACCCTTTTTTTTCTTGATTTTTTTTTTGAGGTTGACCAACTTATTTTCCAGAAGCCCTAACCTTAACCTTAGTTTTTTGATTCACAATTTTTTAAGGCCGTGAGACTTTTTTTTCCTCAAAAACCCTAACCCTAATTCAACTTTTTCCCAATTAAATCACATAGTTTTGAAAATTCGTCTCTGTTTTGCTGATTTATTCCCAAGAATAATTATTTGCTGCAGCATAGGTTACAAGTGAACAATTAGACTGAAATAGGTCAAATAGAACTGGAAGACAGTGTTACAGAACTGTTGTAAGTGATCTTAGGCAGTGAGTATCGTTGTCTTAGGCTTGTTGTGTGCCCAAGATGCCTAAGATTGTAGTTGCCATTACAGATGGTGGGTAAGGGGGTCTGTTGGAGTTTTCTCTTGGAATTTTGATTCTCTAAGCTAAAAATCCTTGTGCCTTCAATTGTTTTGTTGTTTGCTCTCATATTCGGTATTCCTTTCAAGTCCAGATTTAATTGTTTGCGTAAAATGTACAGTTTATATTTCCTTCCTTTCAATCTATATGCTGGTGAATATTGTATGGTATAACCATATAGCCATTGTAGCTTACAGATCTGACTGGTATCAGGTAAGTTCTTCCCTTTGGTGGAAGTTGGTGTGAGTGATTTTGTAGGTTAATGCACACAGCAAGATCGAGTGGAAAAGCTCTGTTGCTTTTGCAAAGAGATACTGGATATCATATTTGGAAGAGAGAACTAGGAAGCATGAGAAGAGATGTAGAAATCCTTGATGTAATTTTGTCAAGCTAGAAGTTTATGTTGCAAGCATATCTCACCCAATGGAGGCTCTCATGGATAAGATATGCTAATTGGAAGATATCAAGAGCAGGGTGAAAGCCCATTTCTTAGAAGAAACGGAACAATATCATGGTGAATCAAGTTGACTGAGGACACTTCAGTTCAAGGCTGAAGCAAAGATTGCGATTTTGTCATTCAGAGGTGATGTGGATGTGAAAAAGCTTGAGCATTGGTTGGCACCTATGTTATTGGGTTCACTAGGAACTCCCTTGTAGCATTATGGGTTTGGTTTGCATATGGGTCTGGTCTTGGATTGGCCCTAGGTTTGCCCAAGGTATTGTTTGGGTACATTGGGTTCACACATAGGGACAATGGGGTGCTTGGGCATTACCTTGGCAAACTTGGGATGAACTTGAGTGAACTCAAGAGGACCCATGACCATTGGGCCCCAAAAACTTAAACAAAAAGCAATTTTTTCGAAACAAAAAACTAACCTAGAAGCATCTACTCGTCCTAAAATGAGGACATAACACTTTGTTCAACTCATTTGACAAACACAAAAGACCAAAATTGTATTTTTTCCCTCCAAGTTGCAATTACTGGGTTTTGAAGGTTGGTTCATTTTTTTTTCGAAGGTGAGGGATTTAGGACAGTTAAACTTACACTAACAATGGAGGAATAGCTGCACAAAGAAGATTTAAGTTTTTAAATATCGAAGGAGAGTGAATCTTTCATTTTTTTTTCAAGTTTTGAGTAATTTTTAAAAATATTTTTCAAGTTTTTAAAATGTTTTTTTGGGTAAGTTTTGAATATTGTATTGAACTTTTTTTACATTATAAGTGGTTGCTCATGTCAATTTTTTTTTAACTTTTAAGCTGTCTTGTTATGTTTGTTTTAGGTTTAGGCAAAATGGTTGTTATTTCTAGTTTGTTGCCTAAGTTCATCTAAATTTGATGTATCATCACCTATTTGGCAACAAATAATGACGTATTAAAGAACAAGAGAATGCCGAAATGGTAAGTAATGGAACAAAGAAAAGAGCACAACCTCTTGCTAGGAAAAACTTGCACAAACCTCCTAGTGTCTTATCACAATAGTTGATTCACATCCTTTCATGCCATTGTCACCATCTTCTTAAGAAGAGAATGTTTTGTGTAGAAGAGGCCATTGGAAAAGGCCTTAAAGAATTAAGTGAAGGAGATTGCAGATGAGAGCATCACTCGTTGCATTTATGGCAATGGGCTTTCTTTCAACCTCATTAGATTACCATATTGGCAAGATACGGTGACGACCATTGCCAATGGACCTTTTGTTTATGTTAGTCTTGGGTATGAAAAGGTGTAAACCACCTTATTGGTGAAGAAGATAGCTTAAGTAGAGGCATCATTGACAACAATCAAGGATACATAGTTCAAAATAGGTGTGTCCATTTTTGATGGATGGAAAGATTACAAAACTATTATTAAACAATGTTATTGTAATGTCCATTGTTGGGAAAGTCAAAATTTGTTTGAGATTTGTCTAGGTTTGCTTTTGAATGTTACTAGGGTTGCAAAAACTTGTCTAAGTATAAAAACCTCTAGGTCCCAATTGATCATCTTCCATCTTTTATTCTACTTCCTCGTTGACTGGTTGTCTAGGTCATCTACGGCTTTAAGTTGTTTTCAAGCCCCTTTTAATGGTGTGGAAACCACCCCCTTGTATTGGTTCCCTAGTCATTAATGGGTGAAATATTTTTGGCTTTCATAAAGCCCCATGGTCGAGTAAATATTTTTAAGGTTTTAAGTATTTACATGGCCTCGTGACTCACATGAATGTGGGGATGAAAGGCCAATGTGTGGTTAGAAAAGTGCTTACACCACGTCCCTGTGGAGGTAATTATGCGGCATGAAGATCTCGCGAGAGTGCGGGGCAAGGTCATGTGGGGCAAGGTCACGTGTCTTCGAGTGGGCTCCGGGTGGAGGCGACAATAGTCAAAAAGGGTGCCACAGTGGAGAAAGAAAGCGCCAACTCACAAAATCAAACTAAAGTGATTGATCTCAGCCGTCCATGTGCATGTGACTTTTCATAATCAACGCCTCAAGTTCAAAAATGAATACGGTTACCAAATTCAAAGTTGCTGCATGCTTTGAGTTAATGCAGACAAGACATTAGTAGGTGTGTGGTTCAGTGGCCATAAATTGGCAAGTGTAGGCTTTTCTCTCACATTGCACTCGAGAATTTCTTGCAAACTGGGCTTTGCAACGACAAAGGATATTTTAGGTGTGTAGTTAGGACTTTCAGAAAGGTGTTCAAGTCAGTAAGTCCCTGAATCATTTCTATGGTATGCTGTAATGTCCCCTTCTCATTGACACTCTCTCAGTGGTCCATTAGCCTATTCCTGAGACCCGTAGGCTAGGTGGAATGAAGAATGAGGGTCTAGCATTGATGAAACGAGAACTTACTATTTTTAGTAAGTCAGGGAATGGTCATTCTGGTGTTACTGTACTACTGAGTTCTCCATGTTTTGCCTTTGGACGCGATGATCATGCTTTTCTGAGCATTAGTTCTTGACTTACTATTTTTAGTAAGTGGCAGTGTGGCACAATTCTATTTTTGGCAGTAGACAGGGTTCTGATTCTGCAGCAGTTTTGGTGGTCGTCCTGACTCAGTTTCATCCTAGCAGTGTTAATAATCAGTACCAGAGTCATATGCGAAATAATTGAATATTAATTCCTTATCCTAAGGTTTAATATTTAATTAATCTGATTATTGACGACCGATTTATTAAAATTTGGGATTAATGCCTATTTTTCCTAAGTTCTTGGCGAATTTCATGTTTATTATGAGATATCGAAATATTGAGAAAGATATTATATTTTTTATAACTTATCTCTAATATTTGCCTAAGTGTCACGTGGGTCCTTGCCTTAGGCGTGAGAAGTTGACTTGTGGGAAATGGCGCCATTCTTGGGGTCCACATGTAGTGGAGCGAAATGCAAATGAGAAAGCGTTGAAATTGAAGGAAATGGCATTTGGGTTTGAGGTGTGTGGAGTTATAAATATGAGACTTGGGCTCCCATTTCCATATCTTTGAAAATTGCATCGTTATGCTGCCGGTTTGGCTATTGAAAATCTGAGCTTCGAAGTTGGCTTCCTAGCTGAGTCTCAGTTTCGTACTTGCAATATAGTACCTAGCTGTGCCCTTGTGTTCCCATTGCTGATTGGTTAATGAGTTGCAGATTATGGAGTGTTCGATGTTGGATTTGAGTGTTTTTGGTTGCTGGTCGCGGGATTGCTGAAAGTGAATTTTGCTCACATCTCTTAACCAGGCGACTCCATCCATCTGGGTACCGGCTCATTCTTCCTTCCATGCCATGGCGATACAATGTGTCAGTTTTTAGCTGTTTTGATTGAGCAATGATTTTATTAGACAAAATCGAACTTCCAGGGTATAACGTGGGTTTTTGCATTTGCCTTGGGATGCGTGCCAAATGAATAGTGGTTTGTTTGAGTTGTAATTTGGTTGGGATGTTATTGTTAGAGTTATATTGGGAGATTGGGATTGATTTCATGTGATTTGGGTAAAAAATGAGTGAGTTATGAGTGTTTTGATGTTTCCATAGGTTGCTGAAACTGTACTTTCAGCCTGCAGATCAGTGTAACAGAAAATTACAGTCTTCTTGTAGAAATCTGCAATTAACTTCTCATCTCATCTCTATATTGTATGGTTGTTTCAGTAGTACTGATCATCCCTTCTTTCTGCTTTCATTTGTAACTCCCACTGCATAAGTGGAAGAGGCTGGCTTGCCGCCTTCTAAGTTTTGTAATTCAGTTTTTGTACTCTGTCCTCCCTCTGAATAAGTGGTCGAGTGATAAGTTCAATATAATGGTCCTCCCGTTGAAATATGCGGTAGAGTGATAGCTTAATGTAATGTCCTCCCACTGAAATACGCGGTAGAGTGATTGAACTTCAATTTCTTGTAATTTTTCCCTTGGTCGGTTTACTGCGAAGAGTTTGGTTTCTACCCTGTTGGATAAGCAGAAGGGGCTGGCTTGCCGCCCATGCATTGTAATTTTCAGTTTGATTATTGTTGCTAACGATCCCTGGAACACTGTATGCTCTCACCCTCCCAGTCCGGGCTCTCGGTGAACAAAAGGTGGAAGGGTTCTCTTTCAGTTGTTTGGATTATTCCTTTAACCTTAACGGGTTAATTGTTGTGGATGAATTGTTATTGGCCTAAAAAACAAAAAAAAAAATTACTGGGATATTACATATGCTAAATTCAAATTGTTGGCATTTATTTTGCTTTGGTACTTTGAAATCGTTAGGGCAAGTAGAAAGAAAATAAAACCCTAGCCAATCTATACCAACCAAAATGCCTAAGAAAGGGGAATCCTCAGGAAAGGAAAAGGAGCTTGCACCCAAAAAGACTGAAACTTCGTGAAAGGAAAAGCAGCCAACCCCTAGTAGATGAGAGCTTGCAGTTAGCTCAGCTGAAACCACTAATCAAGGAGATGTCATACCCAAAAGAGTTTTAGTTCCGCGGAAAAGCAAGAACCAACTCCTAGTGAAATTGAGTCCACTACTAGCATAGTTGAGGTCATTGGTGAGATGGAGAAGAAAAGGCCATCAATTAAGATATATTAGGCATTTTGCTAGAATCTAACATGGATTTGAGTAGAAAGAAAGAATTTAATGATGCTTGTGCCAATTGCAGAGATGCCCTCATACCTATCTCGAGGTGGAGATTGTTTTCTTACTTCTATGGGATTAGGGACATGCCTACCCCATTATCAAACCCTTGGCTTTTTGACATGGCTAGATTGATTGTTCGTGATGTCTTTATTGAAGTGGATTTGATTAGATTTTCGTCAATAAGGTATGATTTTGCCACTAGGACAGTCAGGAGTGATGGTACAGTATTAGTGGACATCAAAAGGTTTTTCATTATTGAGTGTTTTAATCTCAGTAGACAAGCTTTGGTAGAAATTGACTTGGCAAAATTTGAGAAGGAATATGAGCTGTGAAGTAAAACACTCAAAAATAGATGAAGTGCCCCATTATAGAAAGAGAGAATGGGATAACAAAAGGGCACCGATCTATGATTCAAAAAAGGAGCCTTTTGAGCTTGCAAAATTCCACAATTATTTTGTCAACACATATTTTGCAATATGCTAGATATTGGGAATTGATGCACAGGATAGGATGCCATCTAATTTGATATTGATGGCCATGAGAAATCAAAATATTGATGTTAATATTGAATATGATTTTGGTTCATATATTGAAGGGAAAGTTCATCAAGCACTAATGAGGGTACAGGATAATGGCAGGGCAATTAATTTTAAGCATTATTCTCTCTTGTGCCACTTGATACTAACCAAAATAGATATGAGTGGAATGAGAAATTGAGAATGAAATGCTTTGATGATAATGGAAGAGCACTACTTGTATAGTGCTAGACTCATATATGGGACAAAAAATGCATGACAACTGACTATGTAGAATTTCATTAGTATTTTGTAACAAAGGTGGTGTTGTGACGTTTTCACACATCGCCCCATTGCAAATGGGGACCCCCACTTTTTTGCTTTTAGGGTAGGTGTTTTGCCTAGTTGCCTTAGTTTAGCAGATAGTTTCCTAGTTTTGGCCTTTGCTGATGAGAGGATGTTAGTCAAAATGTTGAGAGGATGTTAATTTGTTAAAATGCTCCTAAGTATCAGGTTGCCTAAGGGTTTTGATTTATTCTTGCTAAGTGTTGAGTTTCAATTTTGCCTTGAAATTTGAGCGTAAATATGTTTAAATGTGTTCAAATCGGTGATATTTTCGCGCCTGAGTGTCAAGAGGTCCTTTAGGGGTTATTTTCTTGCTCCTAGGAGGTAATTCAAGTCAAATTTGCACTTTATCCTGATGGAATCCCTATTTTCTCACTCAAATTTTGATAAATTTGGTCGTTTTAATGAAATTTGAAGTGTCCAAATGATTTTGAGTGGAAAAATCATTACATTCCCTATGATAATCCATGTTTTAGTGGTCTAAAGTTCAAAATCTTGATGGGAGGTGCTTTTCCCCCCACATTTCCGATGACCCATGGTTTTCCCCCGCTCAAAATCCTGATGGGAATTGAATTTCCCCTAAATTTATGATGGACCCTATTATTCCCCCATTCAAGATCTTGATAGAGGGCGATTTTCCACTAGGGGGCTAAAATTTTGACCTGGTGTTGGAAATATTCCTGATGATCCACGTTTTTCCCCTGGAATGCAGATGGATTTGATCTGGATGAAATTTCCCATCCACATGAAGGACAATTTTCCCCTAGGTTAGTTTATGATCAAGTTTGATGGATTTTTATGCGGATGACTATCCTGATGAATGGCAAATTTCCCCAAGTGTGACTTATGATGATTTTTGATCTAGATAATCATCCAGATGGGGATCGATTTTCCCCAAGAGGCAATTGAGATGATGTATGGTGATTTTTCATGTGGATTTTTATCCAGACACAGGGCGATTTTCCACCAGGCTGTTATAAAGGCAAAGTTTTATCCCACATTGCTTGTGTGGTGAAGTTTCAAGGTGAAAATGTGTTAAGTATGCTTGCCCAGCATTAAAATCATATTATAAGTGTTGATTGTGATAGTCAAGTGGCAGATTGAAGGCAAGTTAGAGGTTTCCCAGCTAGGCGATTTTGCTTAAGTGTCCAGTGGACACCATTTTTGTGAGCTGGAGTTGCAGATTGAAAGGAGTTTTCTGCCCAATCAGACCTGGGCGTCACCATTGGAGGGGAGTTGCTGAGTGTTTGGTGGCTATTTATGTCACACTTATCGATTTTGGAGTTGGCGCCACCATTAGAGGAGCTACGATTTTGTTTGGGAAGCTGGTTGCTTCACTTTGGGGGTGATTTTTGGTGATATTTCTGAGCTTCATTGATGCTAAGGGGCTGCCATTACACTCAGACCTGAGCTTTTCACCATTGCTAAAACTTACCTGGGCACCATTGTTGGCTGGAGTGTGCATTTCCAGATTTAACTTTTCACTCCCAGCCATCACACACTTGGGCGATTTCATTGGGAAGCCATTTTGGAGTGGTTTGGAGGTATTTTTCTAAGTACTCCATTGCTGGTGTAGGTCTGAAGCTTCATTTTCAGGTTGTCTTCAGACTTGGATCTTCATTTCCAGCCCTCCATATTTGGGCGTTGTTGTTATGAGGTCAATTTTGGAGTGATTTGGGCCATTTTCTGAGTGTGCCATCGCTGGTATAAGTCTGAAACTCCATTCTCAGACTTGTCTTCAGACTTATTTATTTTTACCAGCCATTTATTCTTGCCCAGATTTGGCCATTTTAACATTGGGAAGGTAAAACTCGTCAAATATGAACATTCTACATGGCTGCAACCTTGTCAAGTAACTGATTTATGAATGTGGCAGGTTGTCTTCAGACTTTTGGGCAACCATTGTTGACTTGGAAGGTGTATTCAGACTTTGAAATTTGAAAATCAAACTTATTTACACTTCTTTCCAAGTATTTGCAGGCTTGTGGTATACTTCCAGACCCCATTTTTGACATTTTTCTAAGTATTCCAGGTTGTCTTCTGACTGAAACTTCATTTCCAGCCACAAAGTTGTGCCCAGATGTGACCATTTATGAGTTTTGAGGGGTGAAATAATTCAAATGCAAGCATGTGACATGGCTGTGACCACTTCCAGCCATTGATATTCATCATTTTCTGAGTGTCTTCAGACTTTTTGGAGCTATTTCCAGACTCTCAGAGGGTGCATTCAGACTTAAAGATCACAAAATCAGACTTCAATACACCATTTTATGAGTATTTTCAGATATTGGAAGGCATTCTCAGACTCAGTCCTCAGAAAATCAGACTTTTATAACAACTTTGATATAAAAAATCAGTCACTTTCTGAGTGTTTTCAAACCTGGACATTCAATTTTGGGCTCCAAATACTTGATTTTCTAAGTTTACAGGGGTGTCTTCGGACTTATTTATTGCAATCAGACTTATCCTAAGTTTGAAAGTCAGGTTTTCTTGAGGAGAATTTTCAAGATTTCAATCCGGACCTTCACATTTTTAGAATTGGTGTTACAATTTAATAATTGGAACCTAAGATTACCTATCACATGTTGGGACAAATGTTGGGAACAAAGTCCTGATGGTGTCCGGATTTCCACTCCATCCAATGGTGATCAAGTCAAACAAAATTTCAAGGATGATGAATCCTGATGGGGATTGGATTTCCACTTGAGGGAAAAATTACAACGGAAGGGATAAATCAATTCAAAGTTATCCGGATAGGCATCAAATTTCCACCAAGTGAAGAGAAGGACGGATAATGCGGATGTTTTGAGGACTGATCTGTCCGTATGTGGATGGATTTCCCACCAAGTTTGAAATAAAGTTTATCACATAGGTGTTTGGTTTGATACTTGTTTGTTTCAAAGAAACGGGACTCGGACTCAGCAAGGCCGAATTGTCTCGGGATTGGGGACTTGGCGTCAAAACTCGGGATTGGGGACTCGGCGTCAAAACTCGGCTCAGACTCGGTTGGACTCGGCAAAGTGAAAAACTCAAGAAATTTAGAGATTTTTAAAGATTTAAAACTTGTTTCATGCACCTTTTATTAAATACACCTTAAAGACACAATAACATCATCAAATAGAAGCTAATTTGATTACATACACAAGTATGCATCAATCACATAAGCATAAACACAAATTTTAGCTGAGCTGCTCAAGGAAATAACAAATATAGATATATAAATATTGTCAAATGTATACAATATTACAAAACTCATGGAATAAAAAATCCATGTCATCATATGATCAAATGTTCCATACAAATACCAAAAGTAAAAACAACTACAAGCCTATGGCTCAGAGGAGCTTGCATCCCTCGGCCTCGGCCCCCCTGCGAAGGTGTCTAAGGTAGGTCCTGGATGATTCGACAACCATAGCCTCTCCTTGTGACACCATGCCACCCTCATCAACATCAGAAATATTTGTGTCACTGTCTACCTCTGACTCTATTGTCTCTACTCGTGCTCTCTGCTCCTCCTCTGCCATGGCTACAGCCTCAGCCTCTGCATCTGCCTGGTCGACCCAATCAATGTCGTCCTCACTAAAAATAGGTTCTGTCTCAGTGGCTCACTCGGCTTCAGGATCAACCTCATCTAGAATAATAGGGGTGATGTCAGCCAATGCATGTGCTCAAACATACTCCAATTGCACTCACAACCAGATGTGCTGCATGGTTGGCTCAAATTGCGAATGGCCAACTTCTGAATATTTGGTGTTTTTGGGCCAAAAAAGCTCCACCAATTATCTGAATTTGAAATGAGAAAAATAAAAAAAAATTAGTCTCACTCTCGACTCTCATTTAACAATATATATAAAATTAAAATTATGCCTTAGAATGTATTTTTACCTGGCATCATAGTTGTCTTACTTTCTTTGTAGATAGTACGAGAGAAGTTCTCCCCTTGAGAATTTAAAAACAACTGTATCTCTCGCATAAGTTTGGTCTGAATACAACCAGTAGGTGCCATCTTCTCCATGACTGAGTACAACCCACTAAGAACCTCCTCATCCACCTTGAAAGTAGGGCTGAAATGGAATGTCGGATTTAGATAATATGCTGCTGCATGGATGGGCCTGTGAAGCTGGTTATGCCATTTCCTATCAATGATATCCCAAATGGGATGATACCTGCTCTCATCTCCTGCATAGATGGATTTGATGGCCTCCTTGGCCCTATCCATGCCCTCATATATGTAGCCCATTGCATGCTTTTCCTCATCCGAAACTCGCAAGAGAACCACCAAGGGCTTAACAAACTGCAAAATTGCAAATATTGTGTAATTTATAAAAATGAGCAAATAAGAGAAAATGATGAATAAATTATTAAAAAAAAACTTATATTGTAGAATTTATAAAAAACTTACCTTCACAATCTCATCACAAGGGGTTCAAAAGCCTCCCTCATAAAAAATGCAGTCTGCCATATCTGTCCTTGCAGCGGTAGCAGCATAGGATGAGGAAGACCACTCCTCACCAACAATCATACGTCTCAAGGCCACCTTACAGCGAAGCATGGACTGTAATGTAATGAAGTTAGTGCCAAATCTGGTGATTCCAGGACGAGCTAACTCCCTTTGTTTTGTGCATTGCCTCATAAGAGCTAACACTCATGAATGATTATATATAAATTTGCAAATATTTCTTGCCCTTTCTACACATCTCTTAACCCATGGGAGTTTTCCAATATCCTCCAACATGAGGTCAATGCAATGGGCGGCACATGGAGTCCAACCTATAGATGGGTGCCTCTCCATCAGAATTTTACCTGCAGCAACATAATTTGCTGCATTGTCGGTGACTACTTGCACCACGTTCTCCTCACCCACCTCATGGACCACCTCCTCTATTTTCTCACATAGGAATGTGGCATTTTTGCAATGTGTGGAGGCATCAATGGACTTGATGAAAACAGTGCCCCTTGAAATAAAAAATAAAGCAAGATCAATGATCATTCAGTAAATCATTAAATAAAAAATAAAAAATATTAATGACTAAATGAAATTAAAATTAATCAATCACCTGCGGAAGAAACAAGAAAACTAAGGAGAGTTCTATTCCTCCTATCCGTCCAACCATCAGTTATGATGGTGCAACCTGTCCTACTCCATATGTGGCGTTGATCCTCTAATTCCCTCTTCACATCATGCACTAAATCAGTCAAAATTGGCCCCCTTAAATCAGATTCAGAAGGGGCTTTGAACCCCACCCTGCATATGGTAAGGGCATCAACCATTTCTTGCCAATAAGGAGACTTGTCACAAATAAATTAAATAGGACGATATGGAGGCATGGAAGAAGGTCCTCCAACACAACCTAAACCAATGGCCGTGGAATCATCCTTTTGCTTCTTTGCCATTTCCTTTTTTGTTCAAGTGCTTCAACTGCCACATAGCACTCACTTGTAGCCTTAGTAGTTGCTCCAAGGCATGGGTCGGCATCATGGCCACGTACGCTAGCAATATGGTATTTCAATCTATGCCTCCATGGAATCTGCCCTTTTTTTTGCCCAAGAAAATCTTCATGAAATTTCCAAGCGGGGTCCTTTCTAAGTGGGGGTCTAGAACCAGACATTGTATGATAGTGTTGTGAAAATTGAGGCAAATAAAAAAGTCAAGGTTGCTACAATAAGACATTATTACAAATACAAAAAAAATTAATATCTGAGAATTTGTGCATTCATTGTACATTTTTTTCAAAAAAACTAAGGTAGGGTTTGTAAATTAAAAAAAAAAGAAATGTAGGGCTTGATCAAAATTTCAAACCCTACTTTTTTTTTTTTTAAAGAAATTTACAAACCCTACATACAACCCTACATACATTAGATTTTGGAAGAAATGTAAAACTTTCAAATGAAATGAATAGAAAATGAAATTTTTGCTTATAAGAAACAAAAAAAACTAAAAAAATCAATCTTACCTCTTACAACAAGCTTGAAATGAGCTGCAAACTCTTCCTTTCCAACTCTTGATGCACCAAATCAAAGTATAATACAGCCCCAATGTGATGAATGGATGAAATCTTGAGCTTCCTCCTTGCTGGTTTTTCTTCAATCAACCCTTGTTTCTCTTCACAACTCACTTTTCTCCTCCTATTTTGCCAAATGAATGAAATGAAGTTCACTTTTAGGGGCATAGCAAAATACAACCAAAAAAAAAATCATATAAAAACCTTTTAAAACATGTTTTTTTTGGTCACTTTATTTGCCTTACGTTGGCCGAGTCTGGGCGTCGGGACAGAGATTCCAGAAGATGAGGACTAGATCAATCATGAAGATGACTTCACCTTGATGATGAACAAATGAAGGAAAGCAAGTTCAAGACATGAACACAAGGGATTTCACATCAAGAAATCAGGAACTACATCAAGGGATTTCTGTATCAAAGAGCGCCAAGGAAGGAAATATTTCAAGATTCCAAGATTGGGAAAAATTTCCAAACATAAGAGAGAACAATTCATGGAATTCCCTAACATATGGATGAAATTCAAAGTGTCACCAAGAATTCCAAATGTCATGAAGAATGTTCAAGGCAAATTGATTAAGTTTATGAGGCAAGCTGAGGTGGCATCCTAGTCACTATTTGTTCAATCAAAGTGTACCAAGTCAATGTTCATTCAAGGAGGGAATATGTGACACATGGCGCTACATCAAATATCATTTATCTTACCTACCCTCATCTCTCATTGGGTCACATGTTGGTGGCTCCATTTTTTTTGTAAACCCTAATTAGGGCAACTTTAGGGTTGTGTTGGCATGATCTTGGCCGTCGATTCTAAATGAATCTTGGCCATTCATTTCTTTTGAGGCTCTATATAAACCCCATTGCCTCTCATTTGTAAGGGAGAGATTTTTGAGAATTGTCGGTTATATGCTGCAGATTTGAATACAAGTCATTGTTCGAATTGATGGTGATTTTTGTTTTAGTGTTGCATTCATCTGTGGTTCTCATTGCCTCCAAATTAGATTAGAATTTGCTTTCAAGTATTTTAGATTGAATGAAGGAATTTGTTGAATGCATTTGTGTGGAATCTATTTAATCCATACCACTAGCCTCTTGCTGATTGTGAGTGCACTTTGCATGGTCAACTGGAATTGTATGCGAACTTAACTTCAATTGTTATATGTCCATTGTTATGCATTAACTTGAATGGTATCAATGTTTGATGGTAATGATCTGAACATCTTTGAAATATACCTTTGATGATTGCACTAAGCTTGTTTCAAATTGTTCAATTTGATGGTGAGACCTTGCCTAGTAGGATTCCATTGAATCATTCACCACTTCTTACATTCTTAGAATTAAATTAGTCTACCTAAACCCCCTTTCCTTTTGATCTTTCTTTGTTAGATGAGTTAATCCCACATTCCAAAAACGTCCAAGTATTCAAGCATTCATGTACAACATAAGTCCCCTTGTGATTCCAGCATTATCACATCAACCATTGATCTTATCCACGAGTCAAGACTTGACATTTCGTAATCTTGGAGTTGTCTCATTTGATCGCAAAGCATAGCATTTGAGAGACTTTGTTCAAGAGAGGATAAGATACCTTGGTATTTTATTCTGTTTTTGCATGTGCATAAAACACACATCAATAGGTGGTAAGCTCGTGTGGTTTTGTCTTAGAAAGATTGCCTCTCCGGATGATGGAGTTATTGCGGCCTAAAGTAGAAAGGCCTGATTTGGTTATTGATCATAATTTTGGTGATTGGTTTTTTTTTCTGATTATACAATTCTCAGAGTGTATGGGTGTCCTCAAGCACCTCATCAATTGTTGGTTTATGTTTCTCCAAGGTTTGCCTTTTTTAGAGTTTATGTGGCAATCGATGTGGATGGAGAAAGTATTCTTGGAAGGGAAAAGAGAAGGTACTTTCATGCCTCGTTGTGTAAAGTATTATGATTTTTCCATTGGGGCAGCATCTTTAGAAGAGGTGCAAGAGTATCTTAATAACAAATATATCTTACAGTTCAGAAAATTCAGAAGCTATGATCTAGAAGGATTCATGGAGTGGCTGAAGAAGATACATATGAATAGTGGCCACTATTTTTATGAATTATATTATGAAGAAGATGTGACAAGAATTTGCCCTGATGTAGCAGAAGTTGTGCAAAGAAGAAAGAAATGGGCGATAGTTGTTGGGCATTGAAACAAAAAGGAAGAAGTGAGACCCAAGCTTCTTAGGTTTTCATTTTGAGGAAGAAAATGAAGCCAAAGGATTTGAGCTCATGATTGAAAATTTTGAGAAAATTTATATTGGAAATGTTGTTAGTTAAGTCAAAGAAGGCAATGGTTAAGGATGGACCTATGACTAAGGCACCAGTGATTAAAGAGATACCTAAAAATGTGCCACCTGGATCAAAAGAAGATAATGCTAATGCACCCCCTAAGGGAGAGGGAACTTTAGAATATGTGCCTCCAAGGTTGGAGGAATTGATGGCAAAAGGTATCAAGATTGTGTTGCCCGATGAGTCATCGACACAAGAGCCACCTCAGAAGAAACAAAAGATTGTGCCAATGGTGCCTTGAGAAGTTTTTGAGCAGACATGTGAGACAAAAGGAGTTGCTCACATATTGTATGATCTAGCTATTGATGAAGAGGTTGATCAACCTTTGTAGAGCCTTCCAATGGAGAATGTTACAAGTGCCTCAAGATAGAATAGATGTGCATACATCCCTTCCTTTGGATCAAATAGATGATGAAAGGGCAATTGCTTCTACTCGGTTTTTGTCAAATGATGAATTTATGAAGATCCCAGAGTTTAAAGGTTTTTGGTTGAAAATGAAATTAAAAGAGCTACCAAGGTTGGAAGGGCTTGGATACAATGAGATAACAATTCTTGAGGAGTTGAATATTGATGATGTGACACCAGAGATGGCAAGGAAAATGGTAAGAGAAAGTGGCATGCTGCTGATTTCATCTTGGAATCTTGAAGATGTATTTTTATTGGATCAGCTTAGGCAGCAGAGTGATCCATTGTTTACAGATGAGTTGAACACTGAAAAGGGTGTCAGCGGTATAGGGTACCAGCCAATGCTTAAAGTGTTATCTTAGTGGATTGAAGCCTGGGGTTCCGGGATTTTGGGTTCAAGGAAGGCAAAGGCTTGGAACCCTAGGATTCCGAGATTCCGGGTTCAAGGAAGGCAAAGGCTTGGAACTTTGCCTCTCGACTGACAACACTTAACCTCATTTTTGCAGTGGCTTTGTCCTTGATCAACTGGAGCAACGCTGGTCCATTGAACATATCTCTGATCGGTTCTCACTGATGGACCAAGGATGTCATAAAATGACAACATTTTGGCGACCTCTGCGGGATGCTTGCTTGCTAAGCATGGAATCCAAAAGCCTTGAGCATCCATTGGGCATTGAGTCATTGAAAGGACCCAAAACATGTGCATGCCAACACTTGGAGGGAAGCCGAAAACTAGAGCATACATTCTCTTGAGGAGAATGCAATAGGTGCAAAAGCACTTATGAAAGCAAAACAACCTTTAATCTAATATTTACATTGCATCAAGACCCTCTTTAGAAGCAAGGCTTGAGATGAATCCCATTCACTGGGATTGGAAGGATTTCACCATCAAGCTTGGAGAGATAGAATGCATTGGCCTCCTTGCAATTGGCGATGACATATGAGCCACTCCAGATAGCATCTAATTTGGAGTGTTGCCCGGATTTAGCTCTGTCTGCGTCCCACTTGAGAACTAGATCCCCCTCTTTGAAAACCCTATTACTAGCCTTTTTTTTCCGAACTTCTTTTGACCTGCTTTTGATGAGCCTCAAGTGTATGCATAGCCTGACCTCTAACCTCTTACAGCTCCATTAGCTCAGCTAGTCTTACTGTCAAGACATCATTCTCTGTCAATTCTAGTTGATGTGCTAGTTAAAGAGAGGGTAACTCCAGGGAAGATGGGAGCCTTGCTTCCTTCCCATATACCAGCATGAAAGTGGAGTTACCAATTGTCCTCTTGGGTGTGATCTTGTCAGCCCATAAGGCTGTCCTCAACTTAGTATGCCAAGACCTTTGATTGTCTTTAATTGTCCTTTTGATTATCCTGATGAGGTTTTTGTTCGAAGATTCAACTAAGCCATTACCTTGAGGGTAATAATTTGATGATGTCCTTAAGTATATACCATACTTAACTGCCCAAGAATGGATTTGGGTTCCAACAAATGCCTTGACATTATTTGATATGATGGTGGAGGGGACACCGAATCTTGTCACAATTCCATCAAGGAATTCCAACACTGAGGTCTCAGTGGCATCCTTCAAGGCAACTGCTTCTGTCCACCTAATGAAGTAGTTTGTAGCAGCCAAAATCCACTTGTGGCCAGCACTAGAAGGTGGATTTATCATGCCAATGAAGTCTAAATCCCATCGTGCGAATGGCTGATCTACTTGAATAGGGTGGAGAGGTAGGGCAGCTAGCCTTTGCTTTCCAGAGAAGAAAGCACATTTCTTGCAATTCTTCACCCATTTATGTGAGTCACTGAATAAGTTTGGCCGGTAATAACCAACCCTCATTATTTTGATAGTTATAGTCCTTGCAGAGAAGTGGTCCCTTGAAGAGCCATCATGAAATTCTTCTAATAATCTACTGACTTGATTTTGCTCAATACATCTTAACAAGACTCCATTGGAGTCTCTTCGGAAAAGGGTGCCATCCACTAAGACATAGGGGATGGATTGCAACTTGAAGTGTCTTCTTTTGGTCCTATTCAGACCTTGGGGGTATCTACCTTCTATTAAGAAGGTGGTCATGTCACTCATCCAATTGAACTGAGTGTCATTGCTAGTTGGTGGATCCTCTTGTAACACAAGGGCGACCTCTAAAGTAGTCTTAGAAGATGAGACGAGCTGTTCACATAAGCTCCTGCCTCTTACAAGCTTGGTGATCTTGATGTTGATGTCATATTCCATGACCTTGGTTATCCACCTAGACCTCTTTTCACTGATGTCCTTGTTTAGAAGGAAATCCTTGACGCTTGCATGTGGAACTAGGAGCTGGATCTTGTTGTTAAACAACATGTGTCTGAACTTTTTCAATGCTCTTACAGCAGTGAGGACTTGCTTCTCTACATAGCTATACCTAAGCTCATAATCCTTTAATCCCTCACCGAAGAAGGCAAATGGGTTGCTCCAAATTATCATTGTTCAACTGTGTTATGATAGCTGAGATGCTGGATTCTCCTCCGAAGGTATAGAGGATAAAATCCTTTTCATAGTTAGGATTGACAAGAGTAGGGGCCTGAGCAATTGCTTGCTTAATTTCTTCAAATCCGGCCTTCCCTTTCTTGGTCCAACTAAAAGCCAATTTTTTCTTTAGCATGGAGGTGAGGGGTTTTAGCATGGTGACAAGGTTGGGAATGAACCTCCTCACAAAGTTGATCCTACCAAGGAAACTCTGTAATCCTTTCTTGTGACTGGGGAGTGGGAGAGAAAGAATAGCGTCCACTCGCTCTGGATCAATGGTTAAGCCGTCCTTAGATATAATGTGTCCTAGCAATCTTCCTTGCTCAGTAGCAAATACACATTTGCTTGGGTTCAAGGACACCATATTCCCTAGATTTCATGAACACCTGCTCAAGATGACCAAGATGGTCAGCTACATGCTTTGAACAAATAGTTATATCATCAAGGTATATTGTAATGTCCCCTTTCTAGCACATGTTGTATGAGGTTGTCGTTAGCCCATTTCTCCATAGTCCCGTAGGCTAACCAAGACATTTAAGGGATCTTGAGGTTATTTGGCCTAGACAGTTTTAGTTGCAGGTGATTTTGAGGTGTTTTGGTGTGTTTTTGGGATACTTACTATTTATAGTAAGTCAACTGGGCCAGGTTTGGATCAATAGAGAACTAACTCATGAATAATATCCTGTTGATGATAGTGTTGATTTTGACTGGAGATTTTAATATTCGCTTGCAATTATTAATTTATTTAACAATAAAGTTAAGCTATAAAGTTCAATTAAATATTTAACTTTATTAATGTGGGAAATTAAGTAAAGGGAAAAATTATTTAAAAATTAAAAGTTTCTTTTCACTAAAAGTACTTGGAGACTTGAATATTAAAAAGAAAAGTATATCTATTTATCCCACATTGGTTGAAAAAGTGTGTGAGCTCTCCCAAGAAAGTTATAAAAGACTCTTAAGAGTTCATTTTAGCATGCTTGGTTTTATTATTTTTCTCTTGGAGAATTTTGGGAGCTTCTAGCTTTCAGTTTTAAAAACCTAAGGACGGAAACCCTTAGGAATTGAGAGGTTGGATGAAAACCCATTTCTCTCTTGAGGTGGATTTTCTCAGAATTCACATTGGAGCTTCAAGAATATATTTCTTCAATAAGCAACATTTGCTACAGTGCTGCTATAGTGTCCACTATAGTAATCGGTAATCGCTACAGTGACATGAATAGTGCGTGAACAGTGATGCATGAATAGTGATGTGAACAATGATGTTTCAGACTTCTGCAATTTCTATATCAATTGCTGTCCATAAGATTTTGAGGATCTACTTGGCACTTCATTTTCAGCGCCCTATTCCTAGGCTTGGACACATCTTTGGAGGAGCTTGAGATTATTTTTAGCTGTCATTATCTTCAGACAAAGGGCAGAAAATATCGACATACATAAGGAGTTTCAAATATTATCTTCAATCATTCATGTCATCAAATTGTGCCTAAAGGACACATTGAGCTTCGAGTATGTTGATGATCCGTCTATGTAATGCATTTGCATGTTGTTGACACATTTCTATAGGTTTTATATGTCTGACGATTATTGTAACAGACCTGATAAACATTGTAATCAAATCCGATATGACGATAATAAAGTGAAGTTGATAGTGACAAATTGTTGTTTTGGTTTTTGCACTTTGTGTTATCTATTCTGTATGTTCTTCTATGTTTGGCATTGTAAACATACATCAAACACAATCAAAACTCAGAAATCAGACATCAAAGAGCTAGCATGCCAAGTGTCTGACGAAATGTCAAATCTACTAAACGGAAAAAATCATACGAGAATTAGTTGGGGATTCTTATAGTGGTATCTTTGCAGTCTTGTTTGAGTAATTAATGTTGTTATGTATGAATGAGAGACTTCTTAACAATCATATGAGCATATGTGCAAAGAATCTCAATCAGCCAAGACATTATTAAGAGCAGCAAACTGTGTCATAGATTGTCTTATCCGATAAGGTAGAGTGGGTGCAATAAATTTGGTTGCAAACCTGGGGTGGCCATTACATATATAAGCACAAACTTTGCTAATATACCCTTGAAAGCCATGTCCATTGCTCTTTGAAATGTGGCACCTGCATTGGTTAGCCCAAAAGGCATCTTACAATAAGCATAGGTACCCCACTTAGTAGTAAATGTAGTCTTGTATTGGTTTGATTCTTGGACTAAAATCTAATTGTAGCATGAATACCCATCCAAGAATGAAAATCTTTCTGAGCCACTGACCTTTTGTAGAATTTGCTCCATGGAGGGGAGGGGATAATGATCCTTAGGGGAGGTTCTATTGAGGTCCCTAAAGTCTACACATAGTCTGATTTCCCCATTCTTCTTCCTTATAGGGACAAGGTTAGCCACCTAAGAGGAGTGTTTGATAGGGAAGATGATATTGGCTTCTTTGAGTTTGGTTAACAACTTAACTCCTTCCTCATTAGTGGCTCAATTTTGGGGTTTATTGGCGTTTGCTTTTGTTTGACTGGTTTTGCATCTGGGTTTAGTTCTATAGTATGCCGGGCTAAGCTAAGGTCAAAATCCTTCAAATCTTCATAGGTCCAAGCAACTATGTCATCATACCCTTGACAAAGCTTAACAAAGGTTTCTTGTTTGGTTGAGGAACATACCTTTCCCAAATTTAGTGACCTACCCTCGGCAACAACAATTGGCTTATAATCACCCTTCTTTGCAGCCAGGTTCATCTTCTTCTTTAGTTGATCATACAAGTTGAAAATGCCTTCCAAGGTAACTAAACTTTTAGGTAACTTGTTGGAGTTGAGTTGCATGATTTGATCTCCATATTGGTCTTGCAAGCAACATAGTCTAATTCTTAGCAGAAAATTTTACTTCATTTTGCAAGAAATTGACAATTTGCTGATCACTTTTGAATACTGTCAAATTAGCTTGATGTTTTGGGATAGTAGGCCACACTACTAGCCTGATGTGTTGTTCCTTCTTGTTTGCAACATGCGTTGGTATGTCAAACTGAGTGCCAACCGTTGCAAGCCTATTAGCATGCTTTTTCTGACTTGTAGGAATGCTTTGGATGTTGAAGGTATCAAATCCTTCAATCAAATCTTAAAGCCTTTGTCTGTATGATTTGAGTAAGTTGTTCTTTGTTATTCTTTAAGCTCTAATATGATTAACGACTAACTCACTATCCCCAAATACTTGCAAAGATTTGATCTTTCTTTTTTGTGCAAGTTGGAGACCTTGGACTAGGGCTTCATGCTTAGCCACATTGTTGGTGCAACCAAATGAAGCCTAAAAGAGAAGAAATATTTCTCCTGCTTAGGAGAAACAAGCATCACACCAGCGCCTGCACCATTCCTTTTTCTTGAACCATAAAAAAACATGCTCCATAACCTCTGAGTCTTCTTGTGTCTTGATGAGGTTAGGAATAGGAGTATCCTCCTCATGAATACATTAGGTACCAAGCCCAGTCTCTTTAGTCTCAGCTAATGTAATAGGCTGCCCCCCTTTGTTGATAATTTCACTTGACAACTTGCTGTTGAAATTTCGTCAAACAGTTGGCAAAATAACAGTGAAGGACTGGTTTCCCTTTCGTGAATATATCTGAGGTTTAGTTGTCCCTGGTGCATTTGGTTTCACATTTTTGGAATAGACATAACATAGCATTCTAGCATTACCCAAAATTAACAGTAAATTCACTTAAGGCAGTTTCAAATACATTTTCAGATAAGTAGCTCAGATTAACTGTTAAGTGCATACTCTTTAACATTTCCAAACCAAACATGACTTCTTTCTTTCAACTCAGCTCCAAACATAATACATAGTTCAGGTCAATACAAAGAGAACCTGGACAATGATGTGGAATCGAATAATATAGTGATGGCTGCAAATTCACATTACTGGTGAATACCCACAGATTTGGACCTGCGGCTACTCTTTTCCCACGTACCAGGCTAATTGGTTTGTATTGTGACTGCTGTGCGCTCTCCACCCAAAAAATCTTTGCTGTCCTCCCCAAGCCAGCCACTAAGTGCTGTCCAAATGCACAAGAGACACTCACTTCTGATTTTCTGCACTGTGGCGCACTTTCCCAGCCAACTTCGAGTTGCAGGAATACACAAAATCACACAGTGGAGTATGGTCTGCTGTAGTGGCAGCAGCCTCTAAATCTGCTGTAAATTCCTTAACGTTCAATAGTTGAGTGGTGCCTTAACTCCCAAAGTTGCGCTAACTGGAATCACAGTTACAGTGCTGTGAATAATTAGTTCACATGAACTTGAGCTTCATAACTTCTCTGTGGCTGCCGAAGTGTTTAGAAAGTGACCTTCTCTGCTCTATAATGCAAATCGACCCCCTCAATTGTAACATTAATTTTCAATGTGTTGGATAGCGAGCTAAATACCTGCAATATTTTCCGTAACTACTCCCAGCTGGACTTCACATTCAATCTGAAAACTCCATTTCCATCAGCCTATTCATTGCTAATTTGTTTTTAAAAGAAAATCCCAAACCTGGTCTTTCACAGGCATGAAAAATGCTACACTTGAGGGATTTTGTCCCCAAATGCTACACTTGAGGGATTTCGTCCTCAAATGCCAAGACTCCTGAAAATTCTCCAGAAATCACCAATTCCAAGATGACACAATCTGCATTTAATGCTTTCATTTATAATTCTAATTGGGCTCATTTCCCAAGACACCGCCAATGTGGGATAAATAACTTCCTTTTAAAACATCACTTCTCACTTAAGTGAATAAAATGTCCCTTTTAAAAATAAAATGACTTTATAAATAAATGTACTTTAATTTAATAGTCACTTTATTAATTTAAACTCCTTTTTTCCTCTGAAAATGACCCTTTCAATCATATAATAATATTTTAACACTTAAGGTCACTGTTTTATGCACCCAAGATTTAAAACTTTTCGCCCCGGTTCCAACGAGCTATAACACTAAGGTTGGAATTAAATATTTTAATTAAATTTAAGCAACCTTGGTAAAATAATTAAAATAATTCATTAATGCACCAAATTTGCGGAAATTGCCAGAACACATCGAAATCGAGCTTTGATCACACCGGAGAGATCTTGATGACAAATAATAACAAATGATGCCAATTGGGTGACTTACTAAAAATAGACGGCTTCTCCAAGATTCTTGGAGACCAATCCAGAGGCCAGAAATCACTTCAGAAAGTGGTGTATAACTCCACTAAACCAATTGAGCTCATCGGAAACATCAGATTACTTATCTGAACAAGTTGACATAAACCCAAAATGTCAGCTACTAAAGCTTTGCTAGAGAACCTGAAAATTGGGGACATTACAGCTAATGGATCAAACTGAAAAGCATTGGCCCATTCATCTAGTAAGCAATCGGGAACTTCCTCTAGAAGGGTAGCAGGCTCATGGACAATACACTCATCGCCCTCTTCGCGCAAAATGCAATTCATGTTTATAGGGTTGGGGGTGTAGGGCTCAATCTGGTTTTGTACAATGGGCTCTGCCTTTATGGTAACTGTTGTCATTTTATGACAACCTTGATCCATCGGTGAGAACCGATTAGAGATATGTTCCATGGACCAGCGCTGCCTCAGTTTGATCAAAGAGGAAACAATGGAATCATGAAGTGTGAAGTGTCGTCTTGCCGGAACTCCGGAACCCCCAGGTTTCCAAGTTCCTAAGTCTTCTCTTCCCCAACCCCAGAACTCCGGAACCCCCAGGTTCCCAAGTTCCCAAGTTCCTCTTCCTCGGAACTTCGGAACCCCTAGGTTCCCAAGTTCCTAAGTCTTCTCTTCCCCAACCTGGGAACTCGGGAACCCCCAGGTTCCCAAGTTCCCAAGTTCTCAGGTTCCCAAGTTCCTAAGTCTTCTCTTCCCCAACCTGGGAACTCCGCAACCCCCAGGTTCCCAAGTTCCTAAGTCTTCTCTTCCCCAACCTCGGAACTCTGAAACCCCCAGGTTCCCAAGTTCCCAAGTTCTTCTTCCCTGGAACTCCGAAACCCCCAGGTTCCCAAGTTCCTAATTCCTCAACCTCGGAACTCCGGAACCCCTAGGTTCCCAAGTTCCTAAGTCCTTGACCTCGGAACTCCAGAATCACGGAATCCCGAAATCCCAAGCCTAAGCCTTCCCAACTTCGGTGACTTGTTAGTAACTTCTAGTGTAAAAAGCAACAACATGCAGCTGGGACGAGTAGGAAGCGACAATGGGAGAATTCAAAATTCAAATTCTCTGAAAGGCGGGAACTCTGGTTCCAATGGTGGGAGCGGCCTGAACGAAGGAGCTGGTCCTATGGGAGAGAAGGACAAGCCTTCGGACATTCCGAAGGCCGTTGACATTCCACAGACTGGTGGTACTCTGCCAGAGAAGAAAGTGGGTTTTGGGTTTTTGGGGGAGGGGTCCAGCCCACGTGAAGAGACCTTGGAGAATGGAAAAGAATCTAGAAAATGGTCATCCCTTTTTGGAACAAAACCATCTGGTAAATCCTCTTTACCTCTTGTCAAGAATATTTCTGATCCAACTGGTGGAAAGTTCGCTATCTCTATCCCTGATCTGGTTCTGGATCATAATATAAACAGTATGTCGAACTCCCTGGTAGGCAAATTTATGGGTTTGCGTCCAAACATTGAAGTTGTAAGGTCTTATGTCAAACGGAAATGGGCTCTGAAGGGTAACGTTGAAATTTCGGCTTTGCCTAAAGGCCTCTTGTCTTTTACCTTCTCGTGTGAAGAAGATAAATTAAGGATACTTTGTGGTAGTCCCTGGATGGTAGGGAAGACAACCTTGGTTCTTCGGAAATGGCATCCGAATCTGAACATGAATGACTCTCTTCTGGCACAAGTTCCAGTTTGGGTAAAGTTACCAGGTTTGCCTCTTGAATATTGGGCAGAAAGCATCTTCTCAGGAATAGCAAGCTCCTTTGGCGAACTCCTCTCTATAGACCCAGTCACAGCTTCAAAAAGGAGACTCACTCATGCTAGGTTTTGTGTAGGGATAGCCCATGATGCAGACATGCCAAAACAGATGGATATGGTGTCAAAGTTGGGGACATGGAAACAACAAATAGAATATGAATCTATCCCCTTTGCCTGCTTCCATTGCAAGAAAGTAGGTCACTGGGCAAAATCTTGTCCTATCAAGCCTAAAGGAGAGCTCAAGCAGACTAAACCCTCGGTTGAAAGTAAAAAGGTACTAGATAAAAAGGTATGGCAAGTTAAGAATTCAGAAAATAAGGAAGCTGACTTTATTGACAACAACTGTTTTGAACCCTTGGGGGAAAATAAGGAAGTGGTATCCTCAACTTTTGTCTCCAATCCCTCAACCCAGGAAGTATTGAGAAATGAGTTAACCAAAGTAAACAACCCTGTGACAGAGTAGAACCGAATAGAGGAATTGAAAGAAATGCAAAAGAAAGAGGAACAACTTGAGGAAGGGGAGATCTCTGGCTCCCAAGAAGAAGAGACTGACTCTTCCCTGCTCATGATAAGCTCTGAAATGCAAGAAGCCCAAAAATGTGCAATACTGGGTATGAACCTTTCGGACTCAGATCAAAACTCAAAAACAGTAAACAGTGCTTCACATGATTCTAGATTACCTAATTGGGGCAATGAAGATGAAATATCTAGAATCCTCAGTAATCCGAAAGCAGTTCTCGAGAAAGAAGCTGACTGGAAAATACCAAAATACAAGAACAAGAAAGGATCCACTCCCTCGGCTTCTCAACTAAGGAAATCCAGCAGAATAGCTCAAGTAGATGTTGGGTGTATCCCCTCTTCCCCAGGTCGACCTTCTAACCTTAAAGTCAGAGACAAGGAGGCGAGTAAGAACATTGCAGATGTGACTTAGAAGACTCTTAAGGAGTTAGGAATCGGTAAGTAACTATGAAGATTATCTCTTGGAATAATAGGGGACTTAATAATCCTCATAAACACGATATCATTAGGAATATGATAAGGGATAGTAAACCTGATGTTTTTCTAATTCAAGAGACCAAAATGAGTAGAGAAAAAGTTGAATCTTTGAAGTTTTTTAAAAATGGGAGTATCAGTGGTGGTAGCTCGGAAAGTGCTTCGAGAGGTATAGCTACCATTTGGAATCTTAATAGTGTCAAAGGCCATGATCTTATTCAAGAAAATAATTTCTCCTGCATTAGATTTGAGCATTTAAAAGATGGAACTTCATGGGTCCTCACCAACATTTATGCACCCAACACCTTGAAAGCTAGAAACTCCTTCTGGAAAAAACTTATAGAAACTAGGGACAGCTTCAAGAATCTTAGATGGCTGGTCATGGGAGACTTTAATACTCGTTTGGGAGAGGAGGAAATATTTGGTGGAAGCCCCTCTCAGTTGGAAAGTAGGTTGGCCCTTATGGACTTCATAAATACACAGGCTCTCAACGATGTGGAGATACAGGGATGCAATTACACATGGACTAATAGGAGAACTGGTAATGATCTTATCCAAGAGCCCTGTCCGCCTTGACAGGGCTCTTATTTCTGATGAATGGTACAGACTTACTTCTGCTCCCTGTCTGCCCACATCCGGGTTGGGTCAGATCATTTTCCCATCACCTTCATTGCTGTTCCAATTAATAGAAGAAGACATTTTCCTTTCAGATTTGAAAAAATGTGGACTCATCACCCTGACATCAATCGTAATATTCATAAATGGTGGAGTATCCAAGTAGAGGGAACTGCTATGTACATAGTTGTAAAGAAACTTAAAAGTGTTAAGGACAATATAAGACTCTGGAATAAATCCAGCTTTGGGAACATTTTTGAGGCCAAAGGTAAAGTCCAGGATGACCTTAAGAAAATACAGGACCAAATTCAGAAGGATGGTTTCAGCACTGTGTCCATAGCTGAAGAAAATGAGACCCTTAAAAAATACCATGAAATCATTGCTAAAGAGGAAACTTTTTGGAAGCAGAGATCAAGATGCATTTGGCTAAAGGAAGGAGATAGGAATACAATATTTTTTCATATGTCGATGATCAAACATAAAGCGGCAAATAGGATTACAAAATTGGCAGAGGACAATGGGGAATTGGTCAAGGAGGAAGAGATAAGGAATGAGGCCAAAAGGTACTTTTCAGAACTTCTGAGGAGGGATCACAGGTTGGATGCTGATGCTCAATCTTCTTTTCTTCAAAATATTCCTTGTCTCATTGATGAGCAGATGAATGCCTCCCTTTCTTCTATTCCTTTGATCTTGGAAATAAAAAATGCTGTTTTTTCTTTTGATGGTAACAAAGCCCTCGGTCCAGATGGCTTCCCCATGTTCTTTTTTCAAGATTTCTGGGACATTGTAGGGAAGGATGTTTCCAATGGGGTTAAGGAATTTTTTGGGGCTAGAAGAATTTTGAAAGAAATTAATGGCACTTATTCCTAAAACCCAAGGTGCTGACTCCATGGACAAGTTCAGATCAATCAGCGTATGCAATTCTTTTTATAAGATTATCTCCAAGGTTCTTACCACCAGAATCCTGACTGTCCTTCCTTCTCTGATTAATCATCAGCACAATGGTTTTGTCCCAGGAAGACAAATTCTCGACTCCATTATTATTGTCCATGTTCATTCTCTTGTTAGGGCTAAGAAATAGGGTCTCATCCTCAGGGCCTATGACCGGGTTGATTGGTCTTTTCTTGTGAAGGTTCTTGTGGCTTATGGTTTTTCCACCAAATGTGTTCACCTCTTCAGTCAACTTATTACCTCAGCCTCTTTTGCTGTTCTTGTCAATGGTTCCCCTTCCCCTTTTTTCCAAGCGTCTAGAGGACTGAGGCAAGGGGATCTCATTTCCCCTATCCTCTTCATTATTATGGCTGAATGTTTTGGTAGGTCTATGGAAAACATGGTTATGCGAGGATCTTTTAAGGGACTCCAACCTTCTTCAACTGATCTTATCTGTTCTCACCAACAGTTTGTGGATGATACCATTGTCATGGGGGAGTCAAGTATCTCAGAAGCTAGAACCCTGAAGGACACTCTTTGTAAGTTTGCCTCTGCATCTGGTCAGCTCATTAATTGGGTCAAAAGTGAAGTTTTTTTCATCAATACTCCAAAGAGAAGACAACATAGAATCAGTAGAATCCTAGAATGTCGGATTGCTGATCTTTCTGCCACTTATCTTGGCCTCCCCATGGGCATTGTACCTCCTGATTCTTTTTGGAGCTCTCTAGTGGACAAGTTTCATAAAAAGCTAGCTGGTTGGAAAGGAGCTCTTTTAAGTCAGGCTGGAAAGCTTCAACTTCTTAAAGCTTCTCTTCAAAGCATACCTATCTATGCCCTAAGCCTTTTCAGAATTCCAGTCAAGTATGCTGATGCAATTGAGAAAACTCAAAAGAAAATTTCTATGGTCAGGGGTTGAGGATAAGAAAAGAATGTCTCTTGTGGCTTGGTATCAGGTATGCAGACCGAAAAGTAAAGGTGGTCTAGGCCTGAGAAGAATCCGGATCTTAAATGAAGCTCTCCTGTCTAAATAGTTTTGGAGAATGTTCCACTCAGAGAGTGAATGGTGTAAAATCTGGCGAAGTAAGTACTCTCTTCTGTCCTCCTCTCTTTCCTCTTTTATCAATTCTGAAATCAGCATTAATGGGTCCCATATCTGGAATCGCGCTTCTAAGTGCAGAGATAGCATTGCTAAAGGGGTTACTTGGAAAGTAGGCAATGGTAGGAAAGTTATTTTTTGGGAGGACCCCTGGCTTTTTGATAAACCTTTGACTGATTTCCCAGAACGGGCCCCTTATGCCTCCTCCTGTATTAGAACTTTTGGTCCTATAGTTGAAGGGCATTGGATTGGTAATAAATGGCAGAAAATAGAAAGTATTCACCCAAGCCTTATCAAGCTCAAAAATCATCTATCTTTGGCCAGGTTGAATAAAGAGGAAGACTCCCTCATTTGGAAATATGAACCCAAAGGTAATATCACTGTCTCTTCAATGTATGGTGTTCTCTCCCCTGCCCCTTCTGATAATCCTTTTTGGTCTAAAGCTTGGTTAAAGGGCTTGACCCCCAAAATCAACTTTTTCTATTGGACTATTCTTCAAAACAAAATCTTGACCTTAGATAACCTCAAGGGTAGAGGATTTGCCTTTCCTAATAGATGTGCTCTGTGTCTTAAGGAGGAAGAGTCAGTGGACCATCTGGCTATCCACTGTTCCTATTCTGCTTCTATCTGGGAAAGATTTCTTAAGAGTTTTTGCATTGATTGGGTGTTTCCTAATACTATCAGTGAGTTGTTCTACTCTTGGAATTACCATTGGTCTAACTTCTTTTTGAGATCTCTGTGGCAGCTATCTCTCCCTCACATTCTGTGGGGATTATGGAAAGAAAGAAACAATCGTATTTTTAGGGACACTTCTCTGACTCAGGATATTGTGTTCCAGAAAATACAATAGGCGATTGTGGAGAACATTGGGATCATTGGGGGTCCCTGCTTTTCGACCAACCCATTGGAATCTCACATTTTAAGTTCCTGGAATTTGAAGTATGCTGGCAGTTTTGACCCCAAGCAAAACAAAAGATTAGAAGCAAGATGGCAAACTCCCCCTCATGGTTGGTTCAAAGTCAATTTTGATGGTGCTGCAAAAGGTAATCTGGGTCCTGCGGGATGTGGAGCTATTCTTAGAGATGACAAAGGTATATGTAAGGAAATGGTTGCTGTTCCAATAGGAAGCCAAACAAACCACAAGGCAGAAGCAATGGCAACACTCCAAGGTATTCTCCTCGCAAAAAGATGGAATTGCCCCTACATATGGATTGAAGGGGACTCTAACAACATCATCAAATGCCTTACGGGGACCTCTAAGCCCTCATGGTCTATTAATAACATTATAAAGGCCGCTAGAGACCTCATTAACACTTTTGCGAAAAGTTACATATCTCACATCTACCGTGAAGCGAATGGTTCTGCTGACTGGGCAGCCAATGCGGCGGTCAATCAAGACGAAATGATTACTTGGAAGGGAGAACAAGGCCTCCTAGAGGATGTCAGATTAATCATTTTTAAGGACAAATACAATAGCACCCCAAAGATCATTAATGTACAAAACAATAATGAAACGGATTAAAAGGAGTACTTCGAGCAATTATAATATTGTCAACACCATTTATTATAACACTCAATCTATCACTTCCCACGCTTTCTGGGTAAATTTGGTAGCTCTGAGAAACTCTTTGTCTAAAGCTCTTTGCAAGTTTCGACATTCAGCTCTGAATAGCGAAAATATGGGCGGAAACAGGCGCTGCTACGAATAGCAACTATAAGGAATGGAAGGAAAAGGAGGCGGTTTGGAACATTTTGCAGAAGGGAGGGTTTTCAAAATTTATGGAGAGGCTCCATGGACGGGACGCCACAGTCACCAATTTCTTTTGTAAAAATTGGAGAAAGGGCACTTTGAAGATGGGAGACCAGTCTGTTGTCATAGATGAAGACCTTATTGCCCAGGCCACGGGACTTCGAAGGGATGGTAGCAACTACTACAGAGACAAAAAAGTGAGCAAGGAGGCCATTGAAAGATATCCTGAAACTGAAAAGGAGAAAAAACGCCTGGTGAAGCTAAGTAAAACTTACTATCCCCTAGGGCTTTTGCTAAACCATGGAGGGAGGTCCTTTTTGTTATAATGCACTATATTACTTTGGATGGTAAACTCACTAAAGTATACGGCTACCATTTTTTTTTGATGAATCATTTTAGGCATGACGAGAAGGTTAACATTCCATATTTTCTGTTATGTTCTATGAATGCCACCATTAAGGCCTATAAAGAGAACCCTATAGGTGACATTGCCATGCATCAAGGCTTAATGGTTCTTATTTATGACCACCTCAAGGCTAACCAAATAGCCCGCCCGCAGCCCTTTATTTCTGAGTCTGAGGGGGATGGGTCGGACTCTGTTTTTTCTTTGGATGAGGGTTCTGATAGTGATCCAACGAGCGATTCTGAGGAGAGTACGGATGACGCGGAAGTTCAAGTAGGCAAGGAGAGGAAACATTTGAAAACCAGGCCTTCCTCCTCAAAGGGCAAGAAACCTAAAGGCAAAATTCTCTAGATCAGCTCCTCCTCCTCCTCCTCCTCCTCCTCGGAGGTCTCTAAAAATTCAGAGAAGGAGAAACCCCAAGGTTCTTTGAAAAAGAAAACCAAAGCCTATACTCAGACCAGAAGCAAACAAAAGAGAAAGGATGAGAATGTGAAGGAGCTGGAGGAACATAAACAAAAAAAGATTTCGGATGTTGATCAAAACTTGGAGGAGGTGACCATTGGAGAAGTTCATAGGGCTGAAGATAAAGCTATGGTTGGTGACACCCCAAATAAGGAACAAGACAACTCCGGTAAGATAGATCCCCCCTCAAACCCTCCTCCTGAGGGTTTGAAAGGTTTTATGGGCACCATGGAATGGTTAATCACCAGTTACAAGAAAGCTGTGGATGACAACAAGAAGCTCAACCACAGAATCCAGATTCTGGAAACTATCAACACTGGTGAAGGGAAGACTGTAGCAGATTATATGGAGGATTTGACAAATACAGTTGCTAAACCTGAAAATATAAGAGACTCCTTCAACCCCAGATTCTAGCAAATCGAGAAAGATTTGCTGGAGAGGAAAGCGAATGCTAATGCTATGGATCAAACTATGTCGGGAACTGTCAATAAAGTCAGTAAAATTGAGGAATGTCTCAAAAGTATCGCAGAGCAAAGCTTAAACATTCTGAAGGTCTCTGCTGGTACTACCAAAACTCTCATCAGCAAATTGGATGAGGAGTAGGACATCTTGGAAATTGACCCTGACACTGAAGGTACAGGAGATGTTCATGGACCCAGGACAAGAACCAGAGGTAAAAAGAAGGAGAAGAAGCCTAATAAGGACCTGGATGAACTCAAAGCTGTTGCGGCCAACTATGACCAATTGGTGATTAAGGCGAAGGACCTCCTGAAGACTCTTTAACTGTGCAGTGTTTTCCTTGTTTCTGTTGTTTTGCTGTTTCTATCTTTTGCTGTCCTTCCTATTTACTGGCCTTTTTGCCAGTCGTTTTGTTAGCAGTTTTATTATGGTCTTGATACTCTATGATGATACTTCTTAATCTCCTATGTTAAAGGTTTCGGGTCCTGAAAACCTATTTTTCTTATTAATCAGAACTTCGGTGACTTGTTTTTCCAAAGTGTTCCCAACCTCGGTGACTTGTGTTTCCGAAGTCTTGCCAACTTCGGTAACCTGTGTTTCCAAAGTCTTTCCAACTTGCTTCCGGCTTGCAACACTTCCAGATGGCGTGATCAACACTCAAGGCTCTTAATGCTCCAACAACTCTGGCAACTTGTACACCTTTTATGGAGCTACAGGGGCACATTTAATGATTTTTACAAGTGGAGTACAGGGCCATGGTTATTTGTGGTTACTTATGTCATGCCTGCATGCTTTGACTTTGGAATGTCAGCCAATCCACCTTCTAGAAGTACCTTTATTCTTGGGATTGCATTTTCAGGGTATGGCCAAGTTGCTTGCATGTACACAATGTCAGGTGCATACACTTCCTTGCATTCCCCGACTGACATTTCTTTGCACACACAAGGGTCAAGGCTTCTCTCCCTTGACCAATGGTTTTTCCTATGCGGCCAATTTTCTATATAAGGTTGTTATGCCTCATTGTAAAGGGTTCTCTCCCTATTGGCTTGAGCTATTCTATGCTCTTTGACTTCTCTTGTATTTTTCTTGCATTTTTGCAACTGTAAGTCTGTTCATTAGCCTTTGAATGAATTGAAATTACCATTCTTGCCTTCCTTCAACTTATGCATGCTGTGTATGTTTCCTTACCTTCATCATAGGTGTATGTTTTGTGGCCCTTCTCTCATAGATGTTGTGTTAATTTATTTCTGAGTGTGACTTGTGGGAAACCTTCTCCCCTCTTGACATTCAACAAGTTCTAACCTCCATACGTGCATTGGGGTCACTCATGCAACTGAAGTTTGTGCATCTCTTGGGTATTTCAGTTGATTCTTTGTGCCATTTTGGGTGGGGAGAGAAACATCTCTTATCTTGGTGCATCATCTCCTTTCATTTTAAGCATTTCTCTCTTCCCTTTTCCTCTGCAAGCTATTAGGATAGGCTTAGGAGTAGGTTTTTAAGTGTTGAGTTGGTTCAACACCTGCACCTGGATTGAGAAGGAAGCCAACCTTCTCCGGAGATTCAAACCCTTTGCGCAAGGTCCCACACTTTGAGGTTGTTTCCATGTTTCAGGAGGTTGTTGAGTTGATAGCTCAGCAAGGGTGCAAGCTTTTGTGACAACAGTAACCTTGGTACCATACTTTGTTTGAAATAGCATATGGGACCAATCAGGAGACAAGTATCCACCTATCTTGGTGGTGAAGTCTTTAGACAGACAAATGGCAAATAAGGCAGGGAGGTCAATGATTAATATGTCTTGCAAGACAGTGCAACCAGGGCATGCGTGCAAGGTGAACTTCAAATTTCTATCAACCCCTACTGTCTTAATTGAAGTGCCATCTAGTTGGACAACCCCCTTAGTCATAGGTTCATATTCTATGCCAAGAAGAGCAGCTACCTTCTTAGGCATGATTGAGCTGCTAGTTTCCGAATCTATCATGCAATTGTGAACTAAGTTATCTCCTATGATTAAAGAGAGATAGAAGGGGGGAGGCTTACTGATCTTTCTTGAATCTTCTTCCTCCTTGGGTTGTACCAAATTGGTGGAGACTGTCTTCTTGTTGACCGTTGCTTCATCACTTGACTGGTTGATATCCTTCAATGCCTCCTTAAGCAATTCCCTTTGAGATGGGATGGAAAGGGCCTCCCACATAGCGACATTGAGATTGACCTTCTTCATTTGGTCAAATATATTGAAAGGAACACCAGCTGATTTTGAAGGCCCCTTTGAAGCTATAAGGTCTACCTTTGTATTTTGGGCGACTTGGGCCTCCTCCTGCTTCTTGCTCCCATGAATGGTATTTTGACTTGTATCTTGGACAACTATTTTGGGCGTTGGAGCTTGGGCTGATGTTGAAGGTGACGTAGCCGCTACTGCACTCCTCTTTGACCTTGTATATTGTAGCATAGTCTCGCCATTTGTTTGGTTTATACCACAGAATTCTGCCTCTTGCCAAATAACAAAAGTAGAATGTCCTTGTATGTGAGCCTGATTGCCAACACTTGGCTATTTGGATCATATTGCTGGCCAGAGGTGGTTGGCTCATTCTACACTACTAGAGCTTGGGCAAACTCTTCATTTTGGCATGCACCTTGGTTGTGTGGCTGATTGCATGGTTGACACCAATCTTGCTCTTGGGCAAGGTTGTTCTGCATTGGAACTACTCCCTTTGAGTTGTCTGCAGTTGTAGGGCGCACAATGTTCAAAGGCTTTGTGTAACTCCATTGATTTTGCTCCTGAAAAGGTGGCCTATTTTGCTGATAGTTTTGATTGTGCGCTTGGTAGGCCTTGCTATTTTGAGACTGCTGTCTCTTAATTGTAACCAACTCATTGCCAAAAACTTGGACCATGGCCATGAGCTCCTACATCTTTGTTTTGGATGAAGTAGGTGCAGGCATGAGTTGCCAACTCGTAGATGTGGGCTGTTGTGTAGGAGCCTTTGAGAATAGGGGCATTGGCGGCCTTGGAGCTATCTTCCCAACCTATATCAAACAATTTTCTGCCTTTATGGCTATGTCATATGCATCTAGTAGAGAAGTTCCGCCCATTGATTGTATCATGACAGCTACATCACTATTGAGAGCTCTTAGATAATACAAGAAGGCATGATTGGGAGATGGCTTCACTAGAGTAGGGATTCTATCCCATGTCTTTTGGAATCTGAAATTGAAGTCTCCCATGAATTCATGAGGTGCCCTCTTGATTGTAGTTAGTTGTTCAACCAAGGATAGGTGATCGCTTTTGTCTTCAAAATGGTCACACAATTTTTCCCCTAATTCGTCCCAATTATGAATGGAGTTAGGTGGGAACCCTTGATACCACTGCAAAGCTTTTCCTTTCAAGGAAGTGGCCAAAAGCCTAACAACAACATCATCCTCGGTGACATTATGGATAGAGCAGATGTTTGCAATGTCTTGAATTTTCTCTATGGGAGTAGTAGTTGTTTTACTAGTGAAATAAGGTATACTCTTTAATGCAACCATTGGTATATCATTTCTTTGGGTTAAAGCGAGAGTACTTCCCCCATTGAAAGTAACAAAAACCTGATTTCTAGCCATTTGAAGCAATGGTCTATTGATATGGGTGGTGGGAGCCCTAAACTGTAATGGTCTTGTAAATGGAGGGGTAGAACGAGACCTGGGTGATGGAGTGCTTACAACCTTAACATCCCTGACTGGTGACAATGAAGGTCTACCTCTCTCTCTATCTTCTAGAACTTGAAAATGAGAGTTCTGAAAATTGGAAATTACCTCTAGAAGATGCCCTTGTATGAATCCTGGGCATGCAATCAGCAATAGGTCATGAACAAGAGACTAGATCTATGAGCAAAGTTGTAATATTCCCCTAATTTTTTCCACAATTACATTCAACACAACACTTGTTATGGTTAGGAAATGAAAACCAAATGCTGCTGAAAGTAACCCACCACTTTTTGATCACTGAGAGCCCAATCTGGGAGGGTGAGAGCATATAGTGTTGAGGGGATCGTTAGATGCCAATAACTGAAAATGATTACAATCTTCAGGTGGCAAGCCAGCCCCTTCTGCTTATACAGTGGGATAATGAAAACAATGCAAGCACTTGGCGGTGAACCAACCAAGGACAAGCTAAAAAACTGAAGAATGCAATCACTCAATCGCTTGTTCAGTGGGAGGACTAGAAATGAAATTACAATCAACTCTGCCGCTTATACAGCGGGAGGACAATATTACAATATTCAAAATAGGCGGCAAAGCCAGCCTCTTCCACTTATGCAGTGGGACTAAGAGCAATAATCCAATTAGATAGCTGTTAGTACTACTAACTAGTTTTACAATGCACAATATGGATTACAATTTAAGGGAAATCACTATCCCAAAGATAGGCGGCAAGGCCAACCTCTTCCACTTATGCAGTGGGACAAGAAAGAACAATAGAAACTGCTCTTAGTACTACTACCAACATTACAATATGAATCATCGCATATAAGAGTGATGAACCAAGTGCAATAATATGACCAACAATTGCAAATAAAACCAAGTCCTTTCTCTTCACACCAATGAACTCATACACCCCAAAACCAACTCCAAACACCAAAAACTCTAATTTTGATATACTCCAAGCACGCTGAAAACACACAGACCAATAACACCAATTCCCACTAAAACACTCACAACTCACCCAATTCTTAACCAAATGACACGAAATTGAAAGAAAATGATCACTAGGAGGTAGGCGATCATTCCTAGGACAAGAAAACATGGCAAACCGACCCCAATAATTTATGCACGCATTCCAAAGCGCTCAGCCACATGGTACGGCCAAATAAGGTACGATTTTGCAAAAAAAATTCCAGAACAGCATTTTAAGCTCTATAAACTTGCAAAATGAATCGCCTAAATCATAAAGAAAGATAGATGAAATACCCAGAACGAGGAGAATGACACACTGAGACCTGCGACCCAAAATCCACTTCAACACACTCCGCGACTAGCAACAAGAACACACCGCAGCACTCCCAAAAATCAGAAATCTTATATATAAATCTGCAACATTATCTTCAATCCACTCCTCTGATTGAAGAGCAATCACTGGCTCGATTAGTTGCTGTATTGCAAGCAAGAAATCAAGCTATGGATAGGAGGTAAGTGTTCCCCGAAGCTTTCACTCTGCATTTCGGCAACATTTCATTATAAAAATTCTTGGATACCAAAAACAAGAGCCCAACACTCTTATTTATAGACTTTGTGTCTCCAAATTCAAATTCACATTCCCTCCAAATGAATGCCAAACCCAAATGCACACTCACTTCACATTATTTTGAAATTACATTTCATTTCTCCTTTCTCCAAATCGACCTTCTCATAGGAGCAAATATACTTTATAAAAATGACAATAAAATCATAATGTGGCATCCAAGGTAGATAAGTGAAATATATTATAAAATTTAACTTATTTCTCCATAAGGCGTCCATCTTGCCTTATTAATATTTCATTTTATAAAGTATTTTTCCTCAACAATAAATCACCCAATATATAATTAAGGAAATGACTTAGATATCAATATAACTTAAGCAATCCCTTTAAAATAAATTGTCCAACCTTTGCCTTAGGTTATAATTTAATTTAAAACACCATTTTTCATCAAATATTGAACCTACCGAAACAAGCTCCAAGGATATGGGGAAACAAGCGGAGAGAATTGCCCTGCCAGAAATAGTCATTGAACTAACTGAAGAACCCTTGCCAAGAATAGCACCAAAAAAAATGCTTGGAAGATCAACTGCTCAAACTGACCTGCCGAAAATAGCCATCTGAATAGGCCTACTGACATCCTGCTAAAAATAGTACTTACTAAAAATAGCATACTACTAAAAATAGTAAGTGTTTCCAAAGTGATTTTAACCACATTCTGAGCAGCCGTCGCACTTACTAAAAATAGTAAGTCCGGAAAAAGTCACTCGATGCAGATGCATGTCGAACCATCTTGAAGCTCTCTGAAAACCCAGAAGGAATGCAAAATCCAAACTGCCCAACTCCCACATCCACCCTCTTAAAACACCAAAGAATACTCCTAGAAAATAGGAAACCCCAATTTATGCTCCCGACTAGCCTACGGGCCTCTGAAATAGGCTAACGGCCAACTGAACTAATCACTGCGGAGAAGGGGACATTACAAGAGTCGCCAAGTGCTTGAATGATGTCTACCTCCAGAGGCTGAGATACTAAGAACAACATTGAATCCTTAGCATGTAAGTTGAAAGTCTGTCCTACCGGGCATGCTAGAAATTGTTGTCACAAAAGTTTGCACCCTTGTTAAGCTATCAACTCAGCAACCTTGTGAAACATGGAAACAACCCTGAAGTGTGAGACCTTGTGTAAAGGGCTTGAATCTCCGGAGAAGGCCGATTTCTTTCTCAATCCAAGTGTAGGTGTTGAACCAACTCAACACTCCAAATTCTACTTCTAAACCTATCCTAACAACTTGTAGAGGAAAAGGGAAGAAGGAAATACTAAAATGAAAGGAGGTGATACACCAATATAAGAGATGTTTCTCTCCCCACCTAGAATTGACACAAAGAATCAATTGAAATACCCAAGAGATGCACAAACTTCAGTTGCATTAATGACCTTGAATGCATGTATGGAGGTTAGAATTTGTTGAGTGTCAAAGGGGAGAAGGATTCCCACAAGTCACATTCAGAAACAAGTTAACACAACATATACATGAGAGAAAGCCACAAAACATACACTTATAATGAAGGTAAGAAAACATACAAAACGTACATAAGTTGAAGGAAGGCAAGAATGATAATTTCAATTCAATCTCAGGCCAATGGCCAAACTTACAGTTGCAGAAATGCAAGAAAATATACAAGTCTTCAAGAGAAGTAAACGAGCATAAGAATAGCTCAAGCCAGCAGGGAGAGAACCCTTTACAATGAGGCTTAATAGCCTATATATAGCAAACTGGTTGCAGAGGAGAGACCAATGGTCAAAAAGGGGAAAACTTGACCTTGGCGTGCACAAAGGAATGTCAGTCAAGGAAGGCAAGGAGGTGCATAGACTTGACATGGTGTGTGTGCAAGCAACTTGGCCATACCTTGACAAGGCAATCCCAAGAAGTAAAGTATTTCTAGAAGATGGATTGCCTGACATTAAGTCAGAGCATGCAGGCTTGACACAAAGGCCATCAAGTAACCAGAAATAAGAATGGCCATAGACTCTACTTGATGGGAATCCTGCAAAACATTAAATGCGCCCTTGTAGCTCCACAGGTGAAAGCAGACAAGTTGCAGGAGTTGGTGGAGCATTAAGAGCCTTGAGTGTGGATCACACCATCTAGAAATGTTGCAAGTCGTCGAAAGTTGGGCGTCGGGTCTTTTCACAAGGGGAGAGGAGTCGGGATACTGCGGATTCCGGGGGTTCCAAGTTCATGGAAGGCAAAGGCTTGGAACCCCAGTGTTTCAGGATTTCGGGTTCAAGGAGAGAAAAGGCTTGGAACCCCGAGATTTTGGGTTCAAAGAAGGCAAAGGCTTAGAACCTCGAGATTTTGGGATTTTGTGTTCAAGGAAGGCAAAGGCTTGGAACCTTGGGATTTTGGGTTCAAGGAAGGCAAAGGCTTGGAACCCTGGGATTTCGGGTTCAAGGAAGGCAAAGGCTTGGAACCTCGAGATTATGGGATTCCGGGTTCAAGGAAGGCAAAGGCTTGGAACTTTGGGATTTCGGGTTCAAGGAAGGCAAAGGCTTGGAACCCTGGGATTCCGGGTTCAAGGAAGGCAAAGGCTTGGAACTTCGAGATTTTGGGATTCCGGGTTCAAGGAAGGCAAAGGCTTGGAACCCCGAGATTCCGAGATTTCGGGTTCAAAGGAAGGAAAAGGCTTGGAACCCCGGGATTTCAAGGAAGGCAAAGGCTTGGAACTCTGCCTCCCGATTGACAACACTTAACACCTCATGCTTCCATTGGCTTTGTCCTTGATTAACTTGGGGCAGTGCTGGTCCATGGAACATATCTCTGATCGGTTCTCAGTGATGGGCCAAGGATGTCATAAAATGACAACGGGAATTAGGAATCAAAGGACTCCTATCTATTCCATCAGATGCAGTGGTTATGGATCAGCCCTCAATTGCAAAGGAAGATGTTGGTTCTTCCTCAAATGAAATTGGACAGATGAAGGAACAAATTAAAGGTTTGGAGGAAAAGATGAGAGGAAAAGAAGACTTATTAATCCAAGCAAGAGCTGCAGCAAAAGATAGAGTTCTTGATGTTATGAAGGGTACGTTTTTGCATTTGTTAAAAGGGATCTGAAACCATAAACCAACCCTGCCATGAGGTTGAATGGTCTAAAAATGTGTAAATTTGCGGCTGTCCAAGTCTCAAATTAGCAACTTATGGTCTGATTTTTGAAAAATCAGCACCCAAAATATAGAACAATCACTGCAACATGGATAATCATCAACCAAATTGAAAAAAATGATTATTACCTTGACGGAAATTGCCTTCCCAAGAGCCATCAATTCAGTAGAATACTAAATTTTGCTCAAAATCTCCCTCAAATCGACTCTTATGGACACAAATGAAGTCATAAGATGACTATATGCATGGGTCACAAGAGCATTATTTTCCATTTTTTAGCCAAAACCTCCTAGGATACACTTCTACCATCATCATTTGTTTCCAACAAACCATGTTGATCCTAGGTATGGAAACTCACCCCAAAATGGCTCCACCACATTGAGGCTGCACTACGTTGATCAAAATATTAATTTCATCCATAAGGCATTTGGTGATGTTTGATGTCTCAACACTAAGGCTTTTCACCTCATCAACCCCAAGGTCACGATTAGTTCTCCTTTCCTTGTGTTGAATTCACAAGGTCAACCAACATACCATGATGATTCAAGCCATCATTATCTACCTTAGGAAGCAAACCATTAACGATCTTGGATGGTCCTATAAGAAAACCAATTGGTACCACCTCATGATTGAGCATCACATTGGATCCCATATCTTATTATTGACATCACTTTTGTTAACAAAATCAGGTAGTTCTCCATCATCCAACTCAAAAAGTGGATTATCAAACGATGACTCAACATCCATCTCAAATAGTGGTTATCAACAAGTTGTAGATTATCTTCATCCTCTAGCTCAAACCAATCTTCACATTGATCTAAACTTTCATTTTCTGATTTCCTAGAAAATTGCACTAGATCAAATCCTCCTTGATGCTATCAAGCTCTTCTATCACTTATTTGATTTCCTTAGCCCTTTCTTCATTCTCGTGCTCCTTAAATTGTTTGGCAACATAAAGCTGATTTTCTGCATCCAAAAGTGTCTTAGAGTACCTCGTGGAATTGAGCTCAATGGTGAGCTCACTAACCTCCTTTTTTCTTGCCAATGCATCAAGAGTCTCTTTTGCAAACTTGAAGATATGATTTGTTGATGTGTTTTTCATTCATGATTGAACATAAAATAAAGTATTGAATACTCTATTCTCTTTTGAACAAAAACTTTTTAAATGCTAAACACGAAAATGATCACTTGAGACGACTCCAAGGTTTACAATGTCAGGTCTTGACGTGTTGGATAGCTTCAATGGTGTGATGTGTTTGCTGTACCTTCAAAGGGACTTACGTAATTGTTCATGAAGATGAAACTTCTTAAGCTCAAGGAATGCCGCTTTACGAATGATGTTGCAATATCACTCTTTTCTGCTACTACTAATGATCTTTGATAAAAAATGTGAAAAAAAGAAGTAACGTTTAGGAATGCTAAACCAAGGCTAAAAATGCAAGACAATGGACAACACCAAGTGAGCTCAACTAAGCTTTGCTTCGACATGCCATGAACATTTTCACAAGGCTAGTGCAATCTTCTAGGGATAGCTTTAGGATTTTCAAATCATTGGTACAAAGATAGATACCATCAAGATGAACCATATCAGTGAAGGAATAGTAATTGAAGTTAAGCTTGGCTAAAATAGGTTCAGTTGACTACGCAAGATACTTCACAATATTGATGAAATATTAGTAGTATGAACAATGAGAGCTTCACTATCAATCATGCACATGCATCTTTCATTCATCTAAATACTTTAAGCAAATTCTATTCTATCTTTTTTTTGTCTTTTCAATTTTAAGTTCTCTCATTAAAGGATGAAGAAACAAGCAAATGCTCCAAAACTCAATAAGTCACCAACACTTCAATGATTTTATTAATTCTGGTAGCATCAAAACAACAAATCTTCAAAACTCTTCTAATCGATCCTTTACAAATGAATGAGTGGGGCTTATATAGTGATCTCAAATACAATGAACGACCAAGATTAAATCAGAATCAAGGGCCAAGATCTTGCCACCTAGATCCTAATTAGGGTTTGTTACATCAAAACCTAATCTTATTGCAAATTATTAAATATCAGCCAATGGGAATGTGACATCCATTTGACACAAACATTGAGGAAAAATCCTCCAATAAGAAAATTGACGCCACATGGGATCATAACAAACTATCTTCTAGAAGTTTGTTTCCCCTATCCTTTTCTTTTGTTGCAAATTCAATGAATCTGGACGTCATGAATTCAATTTCGGTTATTAGGACAACAGGCATGTTTTTCAACTGTTCTTCCATGAAGCTTGCTTTGTCTAATGCAAAGGCAAAGGTTTTCTCCCATCTTGGCCCAAAATCTTTAGTCTTGCTGGCAAGTACTTGTTGTGATGTTTTCACACATCACCCCATTGCAAATGGGGACCCCCTACTTTTCAGGCCCTTTCGGTCTTTCGGTTTTGTTTTTTGGGTCTTTTCGCGGCAATCTTTTCGATCTCCTCGATTTGCAAGTGTTATGGGGATAATTTGATCGAGTCTACAACTTGTTTGAGTAAATTTGGCCTGGAGTCGGTTTTGTCCGTTTTAGGGTTTCATCCTTCAGACTTGGATTTGAGGCCTTTCCTTTAGGATTTTGGAAAAACTGAACATTGCATTGGAATCAGGACTCTTTAAGGAACCTGCACATGAAATTTGAGTGAATTCTGAGCAACTTTCTATTTTTAGAAAGTTCCTATTTTTTAGGGATTTCACTACCTCCCGGATTGGTCTAATTTTGCCAAAATCAAACTTAATATTTTTAGTAATTTCTATTTTTAGTAAGTTTCTATTTTTAGTCTCTGCATTTTGTTTTGCCTCAACTTTGACATTTTGAAACACTTTCTATTTTTGGAAAGTCTATTTGTGGTAGGTTCTTTGTAGGCAGACATTGGAGACAAAATATTCATGAACATTCCTAAATCTGGAAAATAAAAAAGCAGGCGAAATGGATCAAAACGGCTAAGCATGGACACCCATTCCAAAAGTGGAAAGCATAAAAAATCCTCTAAGTCTGGCACATGGAAATCACTTCAATTCCTCAAAATGGCATCCTGATCCGGAAACAATCAAAACTAGCTAAGTCCGGAGGGGAAAAACTCAAATTCCATGACATGGTGAAAATAGCGCCCAAGGATGGAGTTGGGCGCTAAAACAAGTCTCCATGGAAAATGCAAAAAATCACAAATTCCTTGCCCAGGTGAATTCAATGCCCAAGCCTTGGACAGGGCACCAAAATGATCAAGGCATGGAAAGATTGAAAAATGGAAAATTCCTTCCTGAGGTGGAAATAGTGCCCAAGGGGCTAGGTAGGGTGCCAAAAGTGGTTGGCCATGGAAAATCCAAAACATTCAAAATTCCTTCTCAGTGTCAATTTAGTGCCTAGGTGAAGGAGGAGGTGCCAAATTCATGTTGCCTTGGAAAGTTAAAAGAAAGATGGAATTCCTCCATGGCAATTCAACGCCCAAGGAAGAGTTGAGGGCACCAAAACAATGGCAAGGAAAGATGAAAAAAGTGAAAATTCCTTGCCTTGAGTGAAATAGTGCCTATGCACAGAGAGAGGCGCCAAATTGAGATAGTTAGGGAAATTGCCTTGAGTGAAATAGCGCCTATGCACAAAGAGGGGCGCCAAATTGAGATAGTTAGGGAAATTCCACATGCATTGAAAATTTCACCATGTAATGAAATTGAAAGTTCAAAAGGATGAAATCGTGGAAAATTTGAAGAAGATAAAAATTCCTCCAAGATAGTGATTCCACACTCAAGTCAAGAAGATGAAAAGGCAAGGAAAATTGAGGGTCAAAGATTGATTGAAAAGTAGAAAATCCCCTTGGGAAAACTTAAAAAAAAATCCATTTTTAGGCATCAAATCTCATCCAAATTTCAAATTTTTTACGGATTTGGATTCGTAGGAGAATTTTCTATCTCCTGGACCCAAAACCCTAATTTGTGCAAAGTTCCTAAAAAATAGGAAATGTGGCAAATTGATGAAAAAGCCTCCTCGGGACAAGATGAACTCAAAAAGCACAAAAAAATTCCTTAAGGAACAAATTTCCAAAATTTCTTCTCTAGTTCCGAAATGTGCCTAAGGTTGGAAGCAAAACGTGAAAATCAAGGTTCAGAAAGGAAACTTCAAGAATTCAAAAAAATCCTTCCTCGAAGAAGAAACGTGCCCAAGGTGAAGAATTCTAGAAAAGGTGAAAAATTGACGAAGTGGTAAGAATTACTTCTTTTAGGACAAAATTCCAGGAAAATGGAAAAGTTGACTAAGTGTTGGAAATTCCTTCCTTCAGGATAGAATTCCAGAAAAGTTGAAAATTTGGCTAAGTGTTGGAAATTCCTTCCTTCAGGACAGAATTCCAAGCAAGGAAGAAATCACACCCAACGATGAATTCCAGAAAAGGTGAAAATTTGGCTAAGTGTTGGAAATTCCTTCCTTCAGGACGAAATTTCAAGCAAGGAAGAAATCACACCCAAGGATGAATTTAAGATAAAATTTCCAAGGCAAGGAAGGAATCTAGGATGAACTTAACAAGAAATTTCCACTCGAGAAATTTTTTGAAAAATCCATTTTTGGGCATCAAATCACATCCAAATTTCAAAATTCTTTTAGATTTGGATTCGTGAGAATCTTCTTTTCTAGAACTTGGAACCCTATTTTTGGAAAGTTCCTAAAAAATAGATGTTGGGAAATCATTAAAAATGTCCCCGAGAGCAAGGAAAGTTCGAAAAACTTCAAGAAAATTCTTCTTGGATTAAATTTTTTCTCCTAAATTTTTCTCTCCAAGGGTTTCTCACCAAGTGGCAGTCAAGTCAGTGCAATTGCATGTTGAGTCAATGGAGCATCTTTTTGCATGTAGCCGTCCTGTGAAGGCATAGTGGCGCATTCATTACTGGAATATTTGACCATGGTGGCAGCTAATTCATTGCATGGCAGCTGTCGTACTTAATGTAGTGGTGGAGCATCTTTCGCATGTAACTATCGTATTCAGGAGATGATGGAGCATTTATTACACATTGGGCAAATTTGAAAGAATTGGTGCATTTCATGCACAATGGATGCCATTTTGGGCATGTAAAATTAATTGTATATGGGCATGATGGGTCATTAATTGTTGATTCCCACCTTGTTGCATCATGTGTGGGGAATCTTTTTGGGAAAACCCTAATTAGATTTTTGCATGTAGCCAAGGCTTGAAGCCTATATAAAGGGGTGACCGCCTCATTTGTAAAAGAGAGGGAGATTTGTATGAAATTGTTGCGATAAGTTTTTGAGATAATAACAGTGAAACATTGTTCTTTGATGGTGTCCACTTAAGTTATTTTTTCAAAACTTGCATGGTTTCACCTTCCTCACTTACAGTAGTGCGTTGATTTCAATGGAGAATGTAATGGTGTTTGATGAATTTCCATTGTTCATACTGTTTGCATCTTGTTGATTATAAGTTGCAGTGTAAAGTTAGCCTGAACCCCCAAATTTGTGCTAAGTTCTATTGTGAATAGTCGGTTGGATTGCAGCGTGTTGGGTATTCAAATGTACTTTCTCAATGTGAAAATCTTTCAACATCTGTAGAAGATTGCACTAGTTCTTGTGGAATTGTAGTTAATCCTGGCAAAGCAGAACTTGGTTTATTTGGAATTTGTCCACCAGAGCACTATCCAGTGATATCATTGCCCTTAGGAGTAGATTTAGATCCTTCTAACCCTTTCCCCTTTAATTTCAGTTCATTCCAATTCAGTTTATTTGAAGTGGAAGCATCACAAAATTGCCATATCTGATGATGAAGTTCCAGCCACATCAAAGGAGTGAAAGATTGATTCAAATGTAAGTCCCCTTGGATTACTAGCATATCACATCCGCCAACTGAGTCATGTCCGTAGCATAAAGGAACCTTGGAGTTGATTATTTGAACTTACTGCAATCTTAGCATACAATTGTACTTTGATCAAGAGAGAGTGAAGTGACCGTTAGGCAACTTTATTCTGTGTTAGACACTGTCCTAAAAAACATGTCAACAATACCATGAATGAATGTATTAAGTTTATGGCCTCGTCCACTTAGGTGCATCCACTGCTTATATCTTGAAAGGCAACCTTCCTCATTTGGAGCAAGTTATACCACTATTGGGAATCAGGGGACTGTCCATCTTTCAGTACTCCACCATTCACCAAAGTCTACTTAGGTAAATTATTCATTTCTTGTAGTCTCGACATAGTGTAATTTCTGGTGAAAATGAAAGTATCATAAGCTACCATGAGAAATTGAGTTCTTTCGAGAATGCCTGTAACTTTATCAAATATCCTTACTAGCTCCTTCACAAATGCATTTTCTTTCTTGAAAGTCTTATTTATCCAATTATCCATTAGGTGAGTTGAAGTTCTCATCTTTTCTAGATTGTCAATTGAGTTTGGAGGAAGCAGTGATGGTGGCGTAGTTGAAGGATCATGTTGCCTTAGTGGTTCCTTGAACTACTGCAGATAGCTTCTCAATGCACTTACTTCTTTCTCTAGTTTCTTGTTCTTCTCTAATTCCAGCTTCAACATCTCATGGACTATTTTCATTGTATCATTTGTGTCTTCCATCGCTTGCTTAGTGGTGGGAGGACCTAAGTCAATAGTCTCCAAGTCATAATCTTCTGCTGCAATATCATTTTCAGGTTTATCTACCCTTGGAGTGACAATTTGTATCACCTGAGATCTTGCACTGCCCTTTGTTATCTTTGACATCTTAGCAGCCTTCTTCTTTTCAGCTGTTTCTTGAGTTTTATTCAGGAAGCTACCCAAATCATCAATAGGATCTTCCTCTACTATTATCACTTCTTTTGCCAATCTTTCCCTAAGCCATGTTGAGATATCAAATCATTCTTCTCCCACTTGCACCTCCTCGAGTTGTTGATCTTCTTGGGGTGGAGAGATACTTCTTCATCTTCATTCCCTGTATCCACATATTCATCTTCACCTGCCTTGCTATTAGCTTGAGCATGCAAAACTAGATTATCTTGGGCTTGTGGTTGCTTCCCCCTATTTGTTCTTTCGCCTCTACTATTCTGGACTGTAGACTCATGGATTCATTCACTCCATGATCTATGCTTTCCCTAGGTGGTTGACTTTCCTTATCAGCTGCCTGATTCATCTCTACATCATGTATGGAAGAAGTGCTAGTAGAAGGGTGGTCTGAACTTGACTTATGTTTCTTGTGCGATGATCCTTCTTTGTGACTTTCCTTTCTCTTCGATCCTTTGGAGTGAATGAATTGGGTGGCACTTCCACTCATGCTTGTGCTTTCTGTATCTTCATCAGAGGATTTTGTCTCTCCCATCGATTCGAAAGTCAGCTATGCATTCTTGCTCTTCAACTTTTAAATCTAAATTTCTATCCATCGTCGTATGCTAAGACTGGCTTCATCAAATCTTTCAAATCGGTGATCTCTACATCATTCCAATTGACTTCCACCTTGTCTTTCTCTTGCTCATATATCGGCTGAAGGCGTTTTCCATTATCTTGTGCTTGATCTGGGATGTCGAAAACTTTGCACATCTCGACGATGTCAATTGGTAGCCTTGAGCACATCTTTCTTTCTTCTTATGTCCAAGTCATTTTGGGCATTCATCCAGTAGTCTTCCAAGTGTAGCTTGTGCTTGTGTCTTCTTCTGTTAGCTCTTCTCATGTTGCCGTAAGGATCAATTTTTTCTAGAGAAGTATGGGATAAGGAAGTGAGATCTCAATTCTTCTTCCAATTTCTTTGTTGCCTGTAGAGATGGGCACACTTCCAATGATTGCTCGACTGAGATTGGTAAGGCAATCCTTTTCTTATGTCTATTCTTTTGCATTTTGTCATATGTGGTCGACTGTCTCACCAACTCAAGCAATATTATCTTGTCAATAGGATAGTGTGGTAGCATGTAGGGCGGACAAGAGCATCCTTGTATTCTTATGTAGGTGAACTTGGGAAACTGAATATACCAAACACCAAATTTCTTTACTAACTCTTTTGTTTGTAGGGATAGCCTTTGATGTATTCCGCCTTGCAGTGTTCTTGTTATATGCACGGTGAAAGCATCGCTCACCCTCTTGTAATGTGCTTTGCTCAGGTAGTGCAACTGTGTGTATGATTCACATGCTCTCATCTCTCCAACTCCCATTCCAATTGGACCTCTATACATTAAACCTGTGTACTCACGAGCTCTGGCAAGTGAATATATGATATATGAACTCATGTAAAACATCTTTGTTCGTGCAAACCTCTTTAATTGTAGATCAATGTTGTTGCTTATGATTCTTGCCCAGTTGATCTTTGAAAGGAAATACAAGAGCAAGGAAAGAAAAATAAAATCCAAGAAAGTTTATTGATGAAGTAAATGTTACCAAGAGAAAAGCAAAAACCTTGGAGCAATCACCCAAATGTGAAGAAGGAGGCACAAGAACTTTTGAAAGGGGAAAAGCAAAAAAAAACCCCTTGTGATATTATGAATGAGGCAATGCCTAAAATGAGAGAGAGAGAGAGAGCAAGAAGCTCTTTACAATATTGTCATTAAGAAGAAATGAGAGAGGAGACATCTCTTAAATAGAGATGAGGAGAGGAGTTACAAAGTAACTCCCAAATCTATGAATGCCACCATTCATAAAATGTGTGTGCCATGTGTCCACATCCTCTTATGGAGGAAATCTAATATTCCTTAATAAAGGAAAATAAAAGAAATGACTTGTCCTCACACATGTACTAGAGGACAAATTACATGTAGGAATTCCAAAGGAATATCCTAAACTAAATACAAATAAACCTAAGCTAAGTAAAGATTAAATATTCTAACACCCCCCTTTAAGCTTTACTTGGGGAGCTTACATCAAACCCTTCAATGGGTTGTAATCCAAGATTTTTACAATGAAATTGGAACTTTTCTTTACAAAGTGGCTTGGTCAAAATATCTGCAACTTGGTCTTCCCCCTTGCAATAGAGGAGTGAAACTTGCTTGTCTTCAATTTGTTCTCTAATAAAGTGGTGTTGGAGAGAAATGTGTTTTGTCCTTGCATGGAAAACTGGATTTTTAGCCAAGGCAATGGCACTTTGGTTGTCACAATACAATTGAGTTGGTTCATGTTGAGGTAGACCCAAATCTTCAAGTAGTCTTATAAGCCACAAGACTTCTTTGGAAGCATTAGTGCATCCTTTGTACTCAGCTTCAGTGGATCCAAGAGAGGTAGATTGATGCTTTTTACTATTCCAAGAAATTGCTCTTGAACCAACAAAAAAACAATAACCACAAGTAGATTTCCCATCATTGGGATCTCCACCTAGATCGGAATCAGTAAAACCTTTTAAAGTAAAATCAGAATTTGCATCATAAAACAAACCTACATTAATAGTCCCTTTAATATATCATAAAATTCTTTTAGCAACTTTAAAGTGTGTTTGTTGAGGTTTAGACATGAATCTTGAAACCAAACCAACACTATAAGCAATATCTGGCCTAGTAAGAGTTAAATAGTTCAAACTTCCAACTAATTGTCTATACAAGGTAGGATCAACAAGAGGAGTTTGCATATCAAGCATTAACTTAGTGCCTAATTCAATAGGAATTGAAACATGGTGAGCATCATTCATTTTAAACTTATCAATGAGATCTTGAGCATATTTACTTTGAGATAAGAAAATTCCTTTAGAGGTTTGCCAAATTTGCATTCCTAAGAAATAATGTAAAAGACCTAAATCAGTCATTTGAAATTTTTGATTAAGTTGAAACTTAATATCATAAATCAAAGTATTGGAACTTGAAGTAAGAATCAAGTCATCTACATACAAGATAATAATGATAATATCATCTTCACTATGTTTAATATACAAGTTAGGATCATTTCTACTTCTAATAAAGCCTTGAGAAAGAAAGAATGCATTAATCTTTGAATACCACTCCCTAGGAGATTGCTTTAATCCATAAATTGATTTCTTTAATTTACAAACTAAGTGTGCATTACCTTCTTTAATAAAACCAGGAGGTTGAGACATATAAATTTCCTCATGTAAATCACCATTAAGAAAAGCACTTTTAACATCCATTTGGTGAATAGGCCAATTCATTCTAGAAGCTAAAGCAAGCACAAGTTTAATTGTAGGCATTTTAGCAACAGGAGCAAAAGTTTCAGTATAATCTAAGCCTTCAATTTGAGAAAAACCTCTAGCAACTAATCTAGCTTTAAATTTACTAACTTGATTATTAGCATTCAATTTAGTTTTATAAAGCCACTTGCAAGAAACAAGATTTTTACCATGAGGCAAGGGAACTAAATCCCAAGTTTGGTTAGAAGTTAAAGTATCATATTCTTCCTTCATTGCTTTTTGCCAATGTGGTTGATTTTTAGCTTGATCAAATGTTTTAGGATCATTAGAATTCATAATAGTAGTCATTAAGGCATAATTACAATAATTAACTCTTCTAGATTGAATTCTATCCATTCTAGCTAAGTATTCATCACTATCTTGAATTAAGGATTTGAACCATTTAGGTCTTCTTTTAGAAGTAATGGATTCATCACTAGAAGAAGAGTCATGAGGAGTAGAGTTATTATTATCATCATCACTATCACTAGAAGGAATAGAAAGAGATGCATTAGGAGTAGGGTTAAGAGAAGGAGGTTGGTTCTCCACAAGCACAACTTTGGTTTGATCAAGTTCATCATCCTCCACTTTAGAACAATCATGAATGCCTTTTTCTGCAATACAAACATCTCTTGCAACTTTTACCTTGTTAGTAATAGGATTGTAAACTCTATAACCTTTAGTATTTTCATCATAACCAACAAAAATAAAAGGAGAAGATTTAGCATCTAATTTTTTTCTTTTCTCCTTAGGTTTGTGAACATAAGCTATGGAACCAAAAATTCTTAAATTCTGCAAATTGGGCTTTCTACCAGACCAAGCTTCTTCAGGAGTTTTATCCTTTAAGGCTTTGGTAGGTGTTCTATTAATTAAATAAGTTGCACAAGCCATAGCTTCAGCCCAAAACTTGTAATCCATATTTTTAGCATGCAATAAACATCTAGCCATTTCAACAATTGTCCTATGCTTCCGTTCTGCGACACCATTTTGTTGTGGTGTATAAGGAACAGTAAGCTCATGTTTAATTCCAAACGATTTCAAATAAGCATTAAATGCATTATTGACATATTCTCTTCCATTGTCAGTACGAAGAATCTTAATTTTAGAACCAGATTGCTTTTCTACAAACATATGAAATTCAGTAAACACATCAAGCACTTGATCCTTACTATGAAGGAAATATATCCATGTTCTCCTTGAAAAATCATCAACAAAGGTAAGTGCATACCTTGAACCTTGGATGGAAGGATTTTCCATGGGACCCAAGAGATCACTATGAACTAGATGCAATTTAGTATATGCCCTCCAAGATTGAGCATGAGGAAAGGGTTCCCTATGCATCTTACCACTCATGCAACCATTGCAAACAATTTGAGAAGGAACAATACTAGGCAATCCATCAACCATATTTGCTTTTTGCATCAATGAAATATAATCAGAATTGAGATGGCCAAGTCTTTCATGCCATATAGTAAAATCAACAGTAGTAAGCAAAGAATACTTTGGAGGAGCAAATTCATAGAACTTGAATAAGTTATCACTATCCATTTTAGCAGTAGCAATAACATGATTAGTGTTTGGATCAATGATATAACATATGCCCCTATAAAAGTTAATCTTATAATCTTGACAAAGTTTAGGAACTGAAATCAAATTTGATTTTAATTCAGGAACATAAAGAACATCATGTAATTTCCCATTAGGAACATTCACATCACCAATAGCTTCAACTTTACAACTATGATTATTAGCTAATTGAACAGGAATATTAGAAGTATCGGGATGCAAAGATTCAAAACATTCTTTATGAGAAGTAACATGTTGAGATGCACCAGAATCAATAATCCACTCAAGTGGTTGAGAAACATTATAAGTACATGTAAATGCATGACGAGATGAATTACCATTATTATTACCTTTCTTATAATGAGGTTTATGTTGATTATTTTGATTATTTTGATTCATGGGCTTTTTACCATTTTGTTTCTTAAAACAATTATTAGTAATATGTCCATCTTTCCCACAATATGTGCAATGGGGTCTTGTTTGAGAATTATTCCTTTGATTATTGTATGTATTATTATGAGAATTGTTATGATAGGATTTAGAATGAGATTGATAATTAGAAGATTTGTGATTATTATTATGATTATTATTATGATTATGATTGTGATTATTATTATTGGATCTAAAATGATTATTATGATTTTGATTTTTAGACATAAAAGCATGTTCACTACTTTTAAGAGTACCAAATTGAATTAATTTAGCTTCCTCTTGACGCAATAAATTACGAAAAATATCATAAGTTAATTGGGTAGCTAAGCTAGGAATAGCAAGTTGAGCATGAATATTCGTAATAAATTGTTGAAATTGACGAGGAAGACATTTTTTAAGAATAAGATGAATTAAACGTAAATCAGCTAGAGTAACTCCTAAACCAGTTAATTGACTATTAACAGAATCAAACTTTAATAAGAATTCATCCATAGTTTAAAAATCCGTATACCTTAGATCTTCAAGTTGATCTTGAAGTTGAATTTTTCGGGATTCATTTGAGCTATCATAAGTTGTTTTTAAAATTTCCCAAGCTTCATGCGCTTTTGTACAATTTCCAATTAAAACATACAAATCAGGAACCATTGAAATACCAATTAAACTAAGTGCTTCCTCATTTTGAGCCTTCCATCTATCTTGGTCGGCTTGAGGAGCAGTTGTAGCGGGCTCAAAGGTTTTATCAGTTGCAACATTCAAAAGATGCTTGAAACGAAAAATAAAAGAAATATGTGTTTTCCATGAATGATAATTAGAACTATTTAATTTAATTTCCGGAATTAATGTAGACATGATAGCAAAATAAAGGACAAATTATGATTAGAAATAAAAATTACCCCCTTTTATTAAAAAAATCACTTGATTAAAAAATGAAAAATTAACCTCTTTTATTAAAATAACCGAATTTCAATAATAACAACAACAACAAATAACAATTTTTTTAATAAAATATTTACCAAAAAAAATAAAATTATATTCAAACTTTAATAACAAATTTAAATTGATTTTTTAATTTTATTTAAACAAATTTTAAATCTTAATAACAAAATAAAACTATTTTATATTAAAAAACTTTATTAAAAAAAACTTTATTTATAAAAAAAATTATTATTAAGAAAGATTTATAAACTTTATAAACTTTTTCACGTATGAAGAAGAATTCTTTTTTTTTATAAATTTTACTTTTAAACTTGTAAAGCTTCCTACTTGAAGCCGTGAATATTTAAAGTTCTTAAATTTACAAGACTTAGAATAAACGTGAATGAGAGAAAGAAGAAGAGAATATAAGTGAAAGATTTAAAATTGATTAAATTTTAGTGAAACGGTTATAAAATAGAGAATATATGTAACTGATGCAGAAAGATACTTTGCACAGGTGAAAGAAAGGAGCAGAAACAGGAAAGTCAGGAAAGGCGTTATTGCATGGACAATGCAAGCTACCAAAAAAAGAAAGATTCAAAAAAAAATTAAAAATTGCAGTCCTAGACCACGAAGAATAGATGGGTTATAGTGATACTGCAAATAGTGCAGGCAACGCAGGTTTGAGAGACCAGCCACAATAAGAAAGGAGGTGATATGAATATGAACACAACCAATGCAAGGGGACAAAAAGGTTAGAGAACAGAGGCGAAACAAGGCAAGGAGAACGATATAGTTTAGATCTACAATAATAAATAAAGAGGCAAAATTTCTCTCTGAAAATGATTTATTTCAATTCTGAAGATAGGCAAATTGGAAAATGAACCAGATTAGCAAAGGTGATTTAAGAATATAGAGATATAAACACAAATAAAATGGAGATGAATATTACATAGAGTAGCAATATGAAACCTCTTTTTTTAACAAAATCCTGCAAGCAAGAAAGATGATAGAACCTGCAAGAGATGTTAAACTCTGATGTTTTTTTTTTTTTAAATGCACAGAGATTTAATGAAGTAATAATATGAAATTTATTTTTATCAAAAATATTTGCAAGTAAAGGAAATGTTAGAACCTGCAAACAAATAGAGAATGCAATGTAATAATAAAGCAGATTTGGCCGCAAGCCGACCAAACAGATTAAGGAGGCTGAGTTTGGCGGTAAACCTTCCAAACTATTCACACTAAAAAAAACCAGAAACTTTGGCGGCAAGCCTTCCAAAGACACAAATTTAAACTAGAAAGAAGAAACTTTGGCGGCAAGCCTTCCAAAGCCCTTTTTTTTTTTTTTAATAAGAAAAAACTAGAATAGAAGATTAAACCTGCAGGCAAACTTGTTAACAAGTTTGAAAAAAAAGTTAAAATCTGAAACCAAAACTTGCACAATAGAAAATATTAGAAAAAGAACTTCTTCTCCTCTCAAGAATGCCTCCAACAAGGTGAACTCCACAGAATGGTAACCTTCATCAATGTCAACTTAAAACAAGGATTAGAAACCTGCTCTGATACCATGAAAGGAAATACAAGAGCAAGGAAAGAAAAATAAAATCCAAGAAAGTTTATTGATGAAGTAAATGTTACCAAGAGAAAAGCAAAAACTTTGGAGCAATCACCCAAATGTGAAGAAGGAGGCACAAGAACTTTTGAAAGGGGAAAAGCAAAAAAAAACCCCTTGTGATATTATGAATGAGGCAATGCCTAAAATGAGAGAGAGAGAGAGAGCAAGAAGCTCTTTACAATATTGTCATTAAGAAGAAATGAGAGAGGAGACATCTCTTAAATAGAGATGAGGAGAGGAGTTACAAAGTAACTCCCAAATCTATGAATGCCACCATTCATAAAATGTGTGTGCCATGTGTCCACATTCTCTTATGGAGGAAATCTAATATTCCTTAATAAAGGAAAATAAAAGAAACGACTTGTCCTCACACATGTACTAGAGGACAAATTATATGTAGGAATTCCAAAGGAATATCCTAAACTAAATACAAATAAACCTAAGCTAAGTAAAGATTAAATATTCTAACAATCTTTTCTCTTCTTGTTGATATTGTCTCCATGAAACAAAACATCCAATTCTCAAACTGAGATGCCATTTCATTTTGTTTCAGTCTATTAGACATCAGCATTCCACAAGAGGATGCCATTTTGTACCCAATTTGCATTTAAATCAATCAAATATATCTAGACTCAGCTTGTTTCTTTTGTGTATTGACTCATTGGATGCATCTCCTCATTGAATTTTGCAAAAAAAATGCATTTCTATTAAGTTTAAGCAATTTTTTAAGTTGCCGAGTTTTCACGGAGTTTTTATTTTGGGCCTTGGCAAGTAGTTCAACTATTATAGTCTCTATGCCTGAAACTTCATCCAAAACCCCAGCCTTGTAGTTGTATCAGTGAATTAAGGTCTGATTTTAAATAAAAATGATCAAAAACAGCTTGTTTTAGACTCGGAACTGAATTCTAAATTGACTGGTGATCTCAAATCAGCCTTCAACCTGGCAAGATTGCCCTTAATTTCCTGTGAATTGATAAGGGTTTATCAATTGAGTGACAAAATTCGCTGATCTTGGATCAAAATCGCTGTCTTATTTGATGACGAATTCGCTGATGCTGAATGTGAATTCATTGTTGTTACTGGTAAATTCACTTCCTTTGAAGGGGAAATTCGCTGGTTTTGGATGTTGATTGCCTCCTTTTGACAATGTAGGATCACTGGACTGGAAGTAGTAAATTCGCATTGACTTGAATGCAACAAGTGCGTTGGTTGAAGATTCAAATTCACTGTCTTAGGATAACAATTCGCTTGGCAAATGGTGAGTTCGCTGAATCTTTGAATGGAATCAATCACTATCTCTTGATTAAAATCGCTTCTCATAGAAGGTAATTCACTTTGCATCAAATGAAATGATCAACCTATCTTTATAGAGATTGGGAGGGATGCATCTATTCAATCCAAGGGCGGACTTGTCCTTTCATTTAATGTTTGGCAACTTTACATTTTATTTTTCAATGAGAAGGCTGACTTGTTTTCTTTTGAAATTTTGAATTAAAACGTCTACCTTACGTGGGTCCCCTCTCATGCGTTGGTGCTAAAACTTATGCCGCCTCCTTTATTGTGGATGTTGGGTATCACAAAGAGTGATTGGGCTTTTGGACCAGCATAGGAAGTTCGTTCTTTTACATAGTCATTGACAATGCCTTGGTGCTTGGTCGCAGATCTCACTAAGCATAGGAAGATTGGGTCTTTGAAGCCAAATTGACAATGCTTCATGATTTGTTGATTGGATTGTCACTTGAATCGCTCCCTTTACTTGCCTTGGATCAGACTTTTCATAGCCCATTAGAAATGTTCAAGCATGGTCAGGGTTTTGACTAGGCAAAGGAAGTGCATGCGGGAAGGTTGCGATTTTGGGGGGTCAAAGGAAGTTCGTGGTTTTGACACCCCAAAGGAAGTGCCATCATGCAGGTCGGAGATTTTGAGGGTCAATGACAATGACATCAAATGTATCAACCTTGTTCATTTAAGCTCAAGATCTCCCAAATCGCTGCAAAAAAATCAAACGCTCTCCCTTGATCAGAATTTCAGAGGTCACCAACCTTGATCGGGCTTTTAGAAGGTCAAAGGAAGTGCTCATAAGCTGATCTAACTTTCAAGGGGGCATAGGAAGCGCTCGAGCTTGATCACAGATTTGACCAAGCAAAGGAAGTTCTAGGTCGGGGTTTCAAGGGGTCAAAGGAAGTGACCTCAAGCTGGAACTGGGGCTCAAGGGGGCAAAGGAAATGCTATCAAATGTTCTATTTTTCTCTTTATTACCTTGCCCTAAGCTGCTTCATGATTGTTTAAGCCTTAACTTATTCTCCTTCCAAGCATTCACTCTCCTCAAACAATTTACCTTAATCAAACTCAGCACTTCATCTCTAATTTTGCAAGCCAATGATGATGATCAAATGGAATGATCATCATGAGTCGTTCATTTCAAAATTGTTGAGGAATAAGTCAACTCAACCACATCAAATCTAAAGGATCAGGTTGCTGCCAAACCTATCTAAAACCTAAAACTAAAAGCAAAAGAGGGGGTCCCCATTTGTGATTGGGTGATGTGTGAAATGGTCACAACATGATCTTGTCTGAAATTGCAAATAGTTTCACTTTGTTATTTCCAAAGCCTTTTTAACTATTTGCAACTTTGCAAGAGTGGCTTCTCCTTCAAATTGTTTTAAATAAAACGAACTTGAGCTAGCATTGAAATCAGTTGGTGGTTCCTCTCAAGTGTGGTCCCCATTTGTGATTGGGTGATGTGTGAAATGGTCACAACATGATCCTTGTCTGAAATTGCAAATAGTTTCACTTTGTTATTTCCAAAGCCTTTTTAACTATTTGCAACTTTGCAAGAGTGGCTTCTCCTTCAAATTGTTTTAAATCAAACAAACTTGAGCTAGCACTGAAATCAGTTGGTGTTTCCTCTCAAGTGTGGTACTCAAGATATAGTAATGGAATGATGTTGATGAAGAACAAATAACTTTGATATCTGGCAACGAAACTCTCCAAATCGTGAACACAATTTGCTCACAAATCTATTTCCTCAAAATATGAAAATTCAGATAAGCCAAACTTGTACCTGTACTGAAGGAAAAAAGTTGTCATACCATCCTACCCGATATCAGTACTTGCACCCTTACTAGGACTGATAACTTAGGTTGGCACAAGTGGATCTATATTTTAGTATGCATTCACTTAGTTTGGAATAAAAGATTTATATTGCTAGGTTGGGATTCTTGAAGCATGCTTTATCTTGGTTTTAAAGTCTCTCATGTTTTATGGCTTTAAGAAATCCAGCTCTTATTTGTTCTTAGTATCAATTTAAGAAATCTATTAACAATTTTACATGATATGTCATAGAGAGGAAAAATGTACAGAGTAGCAATTTTTGAAACAAAAAGGACAAAGTGTTCAAGAGTACACCAATGATTTTCAAATAATGGCTGTCCAAATGGACAAGGATGTTAATATGAGGAGTTGTTGATGAAAAACATCGAAGGCCTTCATAGCTATCATTGGAGGCCCATATTGCTCTCTAAGTTGGTGGACATTGTTAGAGCATGTGCACGTGCTAAATACCTTGAAGTAGATAGTCCTCCAACCTCTCCAAAGTCAAAAGAAACCATGGACAAAAGTACCAAAGCAAAGCTTGCAAGTCATTGTGACCATTGTGATGCAAATGTTCATATAGTTGAAACTTTTTGAAGTGAAATCTAGAAAAATATGCAGATCAGAAAGGGGAAAAAAGTAAGAAAACCATCATGCCTACCATTTATAATGAGATAAGAGTAATTGATTGTTATTCAAAGGCCGATTCCAATATTTCTTGCACTACCAAAGGTCAATTTTAATCTTATGGCACAAGAGTAAAAGAGGCAATCAAAATTATTTAGCATTAGTAGTCAATTCAAGAATGTTAAAGTTGTTGCACTTATTGATTCTTGTTTCCAAGCTAATCTCATTTACAAGAATTAGTTGAAAATCTCCGTTTTAAAAATTTATTCATACCCCAAGCCTCATGCTTTGTGTTGGGTCAAAGAGGACATTGATTTATCCTTTAGCAGGTAATGTGTTTTGAAGTTTATTGTTAACCAAAAATATGTTGACAAAGTGGTTGTGGATGCTATTGCTTTGGATGTGTGAGAATTGTGTTTGACAGCCCCTATATGAATGACATGAAAGTTGGTTTTTACCAAAGGGAAAACAAGTATCACCTGGTCAAGGGTGGACGAAGCTTCATATTTTAAATGTTTAGAAGGGCAAGAAGGAGCAACTTGAGGTATCGAATCTCAAAGCAAGGTGTAATGGCCCCTTCTTAGATGTTTTTGAAACTATTGATTTTTTTTACTATGCTCCACCAAGTTCCAGGGACGGGGACAGCAGGGGACGGTGGGACATTTTTCTAGTATGGGGGTGCTTTTGGGCTATTTTTTAGGGGATGGTTGGAGACAGCTATTGAAACATAGAGTTTTTAAAAAACATTTAGAGAAATTTCAAATATTCATATGAGAACATTGTTAAAGCATTCATCATACACATTGTAGAAGCTTAATGCATAACATTAGATTTCAAATTTCACATGAGCATTGGCAAACAAATTAACAATATTCAAATGCTTTCATTGTCAATGTGTATACATATTATACAAGAGTTATAACAAAATGCCCAAATGCTCCAAGTTTCAACTATAAAATGTCAAAAACATAGAATATATATGACTGTCCTTAATCAGCAGATGCAATTGGTAGGTCTGTATCAAAATGGGAGCTCAAGTTTGAGCCACTGCTAGTATAAGGGGATGTCTTTGTAGTATCCCTTGCTAATTATGGCTTTAAAATGCTGAAGATGGGCTGAAGGGATATTGCCAAACAGTTGTCTTCCAACCTTCACTCTGCTGTTATAAAGTTCTGATTGCTTTTATGGCTCAAATTATATCAAATAACTCACATACAAACATTAGGCTTGCTGTTCTGGGTTTCAGACTGATAACCTTGCGTGTTATTGACACAGAAAAGGCTTTGCACAACTTTGCGTGTTATTGATGCTGATGTAGTTTATGTTTGTTTATTTGAACATATAGATGCAAGGCAATGGACTGAAAATGAATCGACTATTGAAGACATTGTAAGAACCAGTTCATTTCAACATCTATAGTTGATTGACATTTTATCAAACAATTGTCATGCATCACATAAGCTGAAAATGAAGGATCTTTACATCAGACATATGTCACCAAATCTGAGCACTTTTATTGAATGCAAACAATCTTTGGCTTACAACTAAATATTTATGTCAGCCTATAGATGACCACTTACAGCAGCATCACTGAGAATCAAAATTGACTTTGTAATCTCATACAAATTAGATTAGGAACCTGATTATAATATTGCCCAAGTGATGTTTGAAGAAGCAAGCAATAACCAACTAAAAAGAGTCTCCCTTTGGCACAAATCGAATTCCTTCCTTAGCCGCCCCTGTACTGATGTATCTCAGACCTTAGTAAATTAATAGCAGCTGCCACGACCTCCTTTCTACACCAAAACCCTTTGATTTCTCCTTAGGATGAGAGCGCTCCAGTTTGGAATAAAATCGCTGCATTAAATGAGCCCAATGATCAAAATCGTGGTTCTTCTTCAACCATGGCAAAATCTGAATACGACTGAGACAATAACTCAGAAATAAGTCGATGCAATCAGCTCCTTGTAATAAATCGATGAAGTCCTCTAGCATTCAAAATGTCTCCATTTGACTCCTCCAAAATCGAACCTTAGCAAGTTGGCCTTTGGCCACAAATTAAGCACTAATGAGATGACTGAAGTATCACCTTCACAAATGCAACCCTTCAAGAGATCTTTCATTCCCTCAGTTATGCTATCAATGGGAGTTATCGTTCCCAATGACTGAAATGATCTACAAAAACCTTTGGCTCCACAAAACTCAACAATGCAAATATCAATTCCTGGATTCCCAACAATGAGGCTGTCCCCCGCTATTTATTCTTTTCCTTCAAGGGGTTGGCCTCCTTCTAGAAGAAATAAAATTATATTTAATTGAACTTTCTAGAAGTCTCCTAAAAAAATAATTTTATTTAAGTGACTTTATTATTTGATTGCACTTTAGATAATTAAAATATCATTATAATATAAAGTGCAATTGTCTCACCAAAAAATCATATGTGACACCATATGTGGGAACACATTATCTCACCAAAAATCATATAGAAATAGAATGTGAAGCCACAAGAAACTGCCCAAGCGCCCCTCTTATCAACTCCTTGGCCTACGAGGGTCAAGTAATAGGCCAAACCCATCTAGGAACTGATCCTCATGAAAATGGGGACATTACAGTCTTAGGCAAGGAACCCCACGTCCCCGAGTCCCAGAAATGTTTGAGGGACGAGGATGGGGGTAACAAGGCAGGGGACAAGTCTCCGTGGAACACAGTTTTTTTGTATTTTCTGATTTTTTAAACAAGAAGAAAACTAGAACAGTAAACTGAACTTGAAAAAATGCTGATTACATCTACAAGTGGATGGAAATTTCACAACAAACCCTCAAAAATTTGGAATTTATCATCAAATGCATTATAAACAGGAGATCTGATTTATGTGTCAAATGGATCAAGCTATTTTATGACTGATATAAACCCTAGGTTGCCAAAATTTCTCAGATCTGAATAAAACAGCAACAGGTAACCTCTGAAACTGATTTTTCTAAAACAGCAACAGGGAACCTCTGAAACTGATTTTTCTAAAACAGCAACAAGGGACCTCTGAAACTGATTTTTCTTTAATTGCAACCGCTGGAAACAATGATAAAGCTAATCTGCAAGCTGGGAACACAATTTTTCAAAATTACAATGAAGAATATCCAGTAACAGAATTTCAAAAGCTTGGAGATTTGAATTATAGACTGATCGTATGACAGAAAATGTCCAAATAAACTGCTGGTACGATTGGCCACTAGGATGGCACAGCAGTACCAGACCTGTACAAGGCTGGAACCTAAGTCACAAGGTTCGAATTTGAACTCGAGTTCCGAAAGAATAAAATTCGGATGAAGTTTGACAAGGGTAAAAGGTCAAAGAAAAAATTCGGCATCAAATTCCCCTTATATAAATGTAATTTGTTAAAATATTAATAATATATTCTAAAAATGATCAAAATAGTTTAAAATTGATAAATACATTTAGATTTGTTCAAACAAAAACATATAAAATTAAAAATATTTTAATACCATATACATAACATCTATTATATATTTAAGAAACAAAATCACCATAAAACTAAATTCATAATTTATAAATTAAATAATATTAAATTTTAAATATTTATAATTTTTATTTACATAGATTTAAAAAAATAAAATAAAATCACCATAAAATTAAATTCATAATTTATAAGTTAAAGAATATTAAATTTAAATATATAATATATTTTTTTAATAATTTAAAATATTATATGTAGACATTTAAGACATATAATATTATACTAATAAATTAGAAGTATTTAACTTTATATAATATTACTTAAATAAATCAGAAATATTTAACTATAAATAGAATTATATTAAATATTAAAATCTGAAAGTTTATTTCTAATAAATTCACAAATTAATAATAATAAGAGTATTGTTTAATGTATAATATGTTATGTTGAGAGTAAAACTTTCGAATCTATCACTCCACGCGAATTGTTGCACAAGTCTATAGAAAAGCCGTTGCCATTCGTTGATGCAATGTAATTTCAGCAAAAAAATCCTGCTGAACCTTAAGCAGCGGGAAAAAACACCTACAGAAAGCGTTTACCTCAAATATGTTTTATTAAAAATGCTAAACCATTTGATCCATATGAATTTGGAGTGAATTTCAACGATTTTTCAACAATTCTTTTAAGTTTGGTAAATTTTGGATTTCATGGGTGAAATTGGGCAAATCTTGTGACTTAGGCTAGAACAGCAAGAAAAATGGTGTCAAAATGTCAAAAATGAAGTAGCAGCTGTTAGAAGTCTGTATATTTGTCATTGATGTCAAGAGATTCTGAAAACTTAAATTGCAATTGGTTGGATGTCATAGACCTATCTCCAAAAATAGTATCACATCATGTGGTTGTTACAGATTTTGTTCTGAAATTGTTTGTGTTGTCCTTGAATCCGACAGAAACAACAAACAGGAAACGTGTTAATGTGTCAGCAAACAAAACATTCTCTGTGGTTTCAAATTAACCATGAAGATCAGAATTCATGATACCATTATGTCTTCTATCTCAACTGTAGATTTCATGTTCTCATTATATCTTCTATCTTGGACTGTAGATTTCACGTGATCATTATGTTTTCTATCTCGGACTGTATCCTCATTAATGTTACACAAACTACAAATATATTAAGCACTGAGTTTGGTTGACAAAACAGTTTGATCTATCTGTTTCATTGAATGTGTTAAGCATTAACATTATTTCTAAACACCAAAGCAGTTATATCTGTGGAGGTGAAGATTATAATTGATGTGACTTGTTTTGTTTTTTTAATGACAATGTTTGTGTCATCGATGAGAAGGAATATTGTTTTGGTTAGGGAAGTTTGGAGGAAGTTAGATACTATTTATCAACTGCCAATCCAATCAGTTATAACTGGCTGCAACTGTTAACTGTTGGTATTTACTATTAGTTATCAAGTTGTATTTATATATGCATATGGCTCGTGCCTTTTTGAGGCTTGTGAAGGATATGAATGCTGAGAACAGATAAAAGAGAAGTCAATAATAAAATTGCAGAGAATTATGAATTAGAATGATATAAGTTTGAACAAGTATTTCTGATCAAGTTCTGAAAATTAAATGAAGTGAATATGTTGATGTATCCTTGAGGAAAATATGAATGAGTGCAAGGTGCTGGAAGTTTTCAAACCTTAGAGGAAGATTGAGGTATACAATACTTATAACAATGTGTTGATTGGTTTAGATTGCATTGATTATTTCAGATTGTAGTGACTGGTTCAGATTGCATTGATTGATTCAGATTGTAAACAGCAACCATACATGTAATGTCTTGTTTGATGAAATTGTATCAAGTTTATGTGAACAGGACTTTGTTAAAGTGGCAGACAGAACATAAAAGCTTCTTGCAGAATCATAACATTTATTTTGTAACAAGTTGATTATATGCTGTAAAATTTAGATTTGAAGTCAGTGACTATCTTTTTGTAACATCCTCATGGTTGATGCCTCAAGGATGCCGAGTTGGTGCTCAATCTGTTAAGTTGTGAATTTGTAGGAGTTGGTGCTCTCAGACAAGGGATTTGGTGTTTCCTTAGGGTTGGTGCCCTAAAACTTTGTAAACATTCTTACTCTGTGAGGCTGGATTAGGATAGTAGATCCTAGCAGCACTTCTCACTGTGGTTTTTCCCATTCTGGTTTTTTCATGTATCTTCTTGTGCATTGGCTTCATTGTATGGTGCATTCCTTTCAGATTTCAGTTTCAAGTTGCATTCACTTCAGATTTCAATCTAAAGCTCAATAAGCTCAAAAAGTTTAACTGGTTGAAGATCTAAATTTTGTTTACTACTGATTCACCCCCCACCTCTCAGTAGTAAAACTTGTGTTCTACAGCAGCAACTCTCCAAGGTCTGCTGCTCCACTAAGATACAACATATGCTATGTAGACGCTCCCAAATTCACCCAAAATTGGTTCAAATCACCCAAAATATGATGGCACATGCAATATGATTGGCTATCAGCAAGAATGATGTTTCAATATGTCTTTTTCCTTTCTTATACTTTAAGTTATATTTCATGTATATATTGACAGGATGTTTGAGAGTGGTTTAAGATTTCTAGGAGTTTTAATGCAAATTCTAGGTTTTAGAAGATCTTTTAAATTTTTAGACTTAGTCAAATTTCAGTAATAGTAGGCTCCTATTAGCATTCTCTCGCTCTCTCTATCTCACTCACTTTATCTGTCCCAAATTTTAGACCTATCTTTCTCCCTATCACTCTTCCTCTATCTCCCACTCTCCATCTCACTCTCTCCTCTCTCCCCCAAGATCTAGACCTATCTCAGTCAAATTTCAGTAGTCAGTAGGCTCCTATTAGCATTCTCTCATTCTCTCTATCTCACTCACTTTATTTGTTCCAAATTTTAGACCTATCTTTCTCCCTATCACTCTTCCTCTATCTCCCACTCTCCATCTCACTCTCTCCTCTCTCCCCCAAGATCTAGACCTATCTCTCTACCCCTCTCTTTCTCACCCTTAGATCCCCGCGAGGGGTGCTACTCTCAACCTAATTATTTGGCCTTCAAGTCTGTTGTGGGCACGCCCACAACTATTAAGTTGCCCTTCAAATATAAAATTATTTGGCCTTTACTTAAATAATATTATAAATCATTTCTCTTGCTTTATCCTTTAGCCTATGGGAAATGAGGGAAGGCTAGAGGTCTTCGCCATGGCCCTAATTCAAAAAAGGGGACATTACAGAAGGAGGATGATCTATGGAAGCAACAAGAGAAAAAAAGATTGTTGATATAGTTCCTTTGGGTAGTTCAAATCACTTTAACCCTTCAGGATAGTTGTAGGCAAAGGTTTTTAGGTTCTTGGTTGGACTGGTGCAAGTTTCAATGGCAACCATGTCACCATTTAGGGAGTCTGAACTCTTTTTAAAGTCTTTATAACATTTATGAACCAAAAACCTTCGTATGGATGAGGTCTGACCTATGGAAGGATCATAAACTCATTTAGGACTCCATGGTGAAGTATAACATAGTTTAGAAGACACATTTGTGTAGGGCATAAACATCAAAAAGGAGAAAAATGAAGAAAATCAAAGGTTTTAATGTTAGATTGTGAAGCTATTAGTTTTGCCACGTGGCAGTGAAGTAACTGCAGCAGCAATTTTGTCCTAGTGTGGTAGTTTTGTTATTGCAAAAAGTGGCAATTTCACCATGTCTAGAAATGGTTCGTAATGGCTAGAAATGCTTTGAATTTCCCTTCTCTTCGACTTTTGATAACTTTTGAGATTCTTGATGGGATTTGCGCAAGTCTATGTAGTCTATTGTGTATGTGCAAGAGGCTGCATGGGAGAGGAATTAAAGTGAATTCAAAGAGGATTCAGATTCCAAGCAAACAAGTAGACTCTAATAGGTGAAACAAAATTGGAAGAGATCGTTAGAGATAATTTTTAAGTGATCTTAGGGACCGGACACTGTTGTTTCAGGTTGGTTGTGTGGCCAGGAGATCTAAATTTGTATTTAAAGGGGTGATTTGCCGCACTTTTTATTTGAGTATTTTTGTTGAATTTGGGTTCTCTAGGGTAAAAATCCTTGAGTCTTAAATTGTTTTTCTGTTTGCTTTTATTTTCTTTCAAGTTCAGATTTAATTGCTCTTATGTAAAGAATATAGTTTATATTTCCTTCATTTAGATTAGTATGTTGATGACTATTGTATGGTATGATCATTGTAGTTCATGGATCAATCATACAGCTTTGCCTCACTTTCTTGCCCTATTTTTTATACTTGTGTGATATTAGAGGGTTGGCTTTTGTGTCAATATTGTTGGTCTTTATGTTGACAATTTGATATTGGCATGGTTAAATGGAATGGCTTAAATCACACACACTAAGCTTATACTTCTAGGCTTAAAAGTGTTAAATACTCAGAAGAGTTGACGGACATTTTCTAAGCTTAATATGTTGCTTAATGTATGTTGTCACACTAAGAATACACTTCTAGGCTTAAAAGTGTTAAACACTCAAGGTTGACTAACATCCTCTAGGCTTAATTTGATTCTTAATTGCTTAGTGTGTGTGGTTTAAGGCTGGCCTGGTTAAACTATTGACACTTCTTCTTGGTAATTGTTACATCTTATTGGTTTGGTGTCTTTAACCTTGTTGAACTTGTAAGCTTTTTGCCATTTGCTGATTCAGGATTTTCATTTATTCTTTAATCCATTTTTGGTTGTTCTGGATTATCAAATTTGTTTTTCTCTTCATTCATACACTCCACTATTTTCGCTCTTCAATTTCCCCATGTTGTGTTTCTTCCTCTTGTGGTCTCATCCTTGGTTGCCTTCCATTTACTGTTCTGAAACCTGTCAGAGGCAATCTTGCTATACAAAGCTGGAATGGCCTTATGCTGCATCTTTTCTTAAAATTTGTGTCGATTGTTTTTTTCTTGAAGAAAAATTGGCAATTGATTAGTAATATGAGTCTCTTGTTGTCAATGAACAGGAGTTTGTTGATTCACGACTTACAAAACTACAGTATAGTACTCTTACAACTTTTCATTGACAAATTTAATGCTCTTCTGCATGGAAATATCAACCATTAAAGTAAATAATGATGAGGAAAAATAAATACTAACTTAGAGGACTGAAGAGGAGTAGGAATGCTTAAACTTCTTGCTATGAGTTGAACTAGAAAATGCCTGATAATGAGTAAGAAATTTATTGTTTTACAACTTAAATCTTTTAAAAATATCATTTGAAATGCTTTGAACCCTAGAACTCCTCTAGGATGCATCTTTGACTTTTGTATAAGGATAATGATTAAAGGACAATTGAAAATAAATAGTGTTTAATTATCTTTAAGACATAAACACAAACATATGTTTTTAACTAAGCCAAAAGACTCCACAATTTTGATTCACTCCAAGCCTCTTTGTGACATTGCAACTCTTAATATTAATGTTTCTCAACTTGCTATAGGAACGCTATGTGTACAATTTTACATGCTAAAAGCCTTGCTCTACTTTTGACAGAAAAGTGTCTCCAAATACCATTCTGATCATATTATATCACTGTTCCTCTGACTTGCTATCACTTCCTTTTTCGGTTGCCTTGAGCAAATGCATCGTTTATGTTGTCACTGTGAGTGTACAGGAAATTGCCAGCTTTTGTTCAAAGCAATAATCCCAAAAATCAGCCCCTGAATTTTCTTTTTCTTTTAATATGAGAGATATCTTGTCACTAAATTGCATGTTGTACTCTCATATCAAGTTCATGTCCAATGAACTCCAAGGGAACCCATACACATTCGTAGAAAAACAGATGTGGACAATCCTCTTTCCTTGCAGGCCCTGCGTTTATTCTTGAACATTGTTAGAACCAACCTTGATTTGTGAAACTCAACTTGTCGTTGAGCCATGAGTCCAAATTACTAACTTATTGCATCTAGAGTTACATATTTATCAAGTCACTTGATCAACTGAAACTCATACAGTTCAAGTGTCACTTTACTAACCCATTTCAATGCATAGCCAAATGTCACTTGGCCAATAACTAAACCTTCCATTGTGTCAAGTGTTATTGAACTCCTGATTTATTAAGAATGGGCATGCCTTTGTGTACCTTCCTTTCATTTTCTTCTCAAAACATTTCCTCTCTCACGCCTATCCACCAAGTGATTCTTAGGTATCAATCATTTTATTGATTTTATACCCTTCTTGTTTTCAAGGGTCTCTTTATTTGCTGTTTAAGATATAGTGATTGTTAGGTATCAATCATTTTAGGATAGTCATTTAATTTTTTAAATTTTAGACAGATAACAATACCTCTTGAAGTCTTGAATCCCAAGAATACACTCCAACAGGTTTAGTTTGTTGTTTAAGATGAAGGTCCATCTTGTGGTTCTTAGGTCTCAATTATTTTATTGATTTTATACCCTACTGCTTGTTTTCAAGGGTTTCTGTCTTTAGGATAATGATTTGGACAGATAACATTAACCCTTAAATGTATCAAATCTCAATAATACAGTCAACAGGCCTAGTTTGTTGTTTAACATAAAGGTTGATCGAATACAGGGTCTCATCTTTCACGTTATACTGTTCTTTATAATCTCATGCAATTATAACAAGTTTCATGCCTGAGTTAGGTAAGGAAGCATAACACTTGTTGGATATGATGTCTTATCATTGACATTTATTATAGAGAGCACCCTTCTGTTCATGCTATGCATAGTTCTATTTCAAAGATTACAGTATCTGTACATTTCTAAGCATTTATCAATCATTTACTTCTCAGTCTATATGGCATACCAATGAGTTTTATTTACTTCTATGGCTTAAACTCTTCCATGAATTTTCAACCCATTCATCAGTTAACACATAATAAAGTTTACTCTTCTCAAATGAATCTATGTTTCACGATCCACTTAACACAGTGACTCAGATACAAAGCACATAACACCATCACTATGTTATTCTACCTCAAGAACAACAGGGCTATAGATTGATTTATATACATACACTTCTATTCCATCCATACACATTGCCTCTGTTATTATAAGAGCATTGCTTTACAGCTACCATCCCTGTTACAAAATGCCACAGTAACTCTGCAACATTAGCATGTGGCTGCTCAAATTCCTAACCATAATGTTGAACCAATAAGTCACATCAATCGCAGTCGTGTCAGTACTAATGACAAGGTATAGAGCTTTGTACAAAAGTAACCAGTCGTGCCAAGCATTCAGTATTTGTTCAAGTTATCGGCTATCAAATGCATTCTACGGGAGGACCTTATAGATACAGTCTATATTACAGAATTTAGACCCTACAGATATCACCAATTTAATTTTGTTTGAACTAGCTAAACAAAGTTGGCAACACAAAACAGTAAATTCAGGATCAAGAGATAATCTTATTTTACAAAGGGAATCTGCAATGAATTATTTTATTTTTGATGGCCCTGTCAAATTTGTTCGTAGCAAGATACAGTCAAATATGACTGCCACTGTGACACTACCTTAAGAATTAGAACCCTACCTATTCCAAAAGTAATCAAATACATGACATGGCAAACCGAAGGCCATTCTAAATTATTACTATCAATGGAAATACTAAGAAGACTTTTCTTTTATAATATCTCATTTACCTTTCCAAGATGTATGGTCCATCCTCAAACTTGGTTCTATGCCCTAGTAGATCATTGTCCTTTCAATACCTTGAAACTATACACAAAACTCAACCACAACAGCAGTGGTAGGAATCAGAAAGTTACTTGTGAAGTGGTGAGGTGTGGGTAAATATTTGCTTCATTATGTTCTTCATTTGACTTAGGTGGGTGATGCGATTTCATCATAAGTTTGCCATCTTTTTACAGTGGACAGAAGTTTTAGGTGGCTTATCACAGTCCTTTCAATACCTTAAAATTATATACAAAATTTAACCATAATAGAAGTCACAGGAGTCTTAAAGTTACTTGTGAAGTGGTTAGGTGTGGGTAAAAAATTTGCTTCATTATGTTCTTTATTTGACTTAGGTGGGTGACACGATTTCATCATAAGTTTGCCTTCTTTTCAATGTGGAGGGAAGTTTTATGTGGCTTGGCAACTGCAAAATCATGCATGGCAAAGTTTTCTTTATGTTATTTGTTTGGGTGTTGATTGCTAACTACTCTGCCATCATTTGAGCACCATTTCTCATCGGTTTGGCCATTGTAAAAGAGCACGTATCATGATGTTTTCACTTAAACTTCTTTGCTGGCTGGAATTTGGACTTGTCTTTGCCACTATTTGAATATGGGCACATTTTTTATATGGTCAGGCCATTGGAAAGTTGCACCACATTATGTTCTTCGTCTTCATCTTGTCAAGGTGTGGTTTCATAGTGGGTTTGCCATTGATTAGATTGTATGGATGATATTGACATGGTTAGGCCATTGTAGAATAGTGCCTAATTTTGTGAATCAAAAATCTCTCAATGAACTATGGAAGTTACCTTTCCCAAAGGAACAAGAGATTGCCTTAGCTCAAAGATGATTTAACGTTACCTCTTGGTTGAGGTCTAGTTTGGGTGGATGTTGAATGTGCATTGATTTAAGATGATAATGGTTGGCTTCCTTCTTGCCACTATTTGAATATGGTCACATTTTTGATATGGTTGCACCACATTATGTGAAAGATGCCGAGTGCTGATTGGAACAATCTAATATGTTTTTTTGAGTCTGATTTCTTTGACCAGCGGTTGGAATTTTGGTTTTAATGCAATTTGAGGTTTTTAGGATAACTTGCATGTTATTGACTTTTGAAATTTGACAATGCAAAATGAATAACAAATGCAATAACATGCAAGTTATCCTAAAAACCTCAAACTGCATTAAAAACCAAAATTCCTGAACAGGTGGAAAGATTGAATGAAGCTGGTCAATAAATTTGCTGTTTTTCTGCTAACAATTGCTCGTCTGCTGTTAATGTGACTGTATCTGGGTCAGCCCCCTAGTTTTGACTGCTTTTAATATAAAAAACAAATGCAATACATAAAATAATTGACTGCAAATGAATTTCTGACTTCTGATTTTATTTATTAGCAAAGAAAAAATGGAAATAAATGATTATTTTTAACATCCCAAGCCAATAATGGCCTACTAGGAGTCCAGTGCTGGGAATTGAAGGTGATTTATTGTCCTGAACAGGTGGAAAGATTGAATGAAGCACCTCCAGCTGCAACTAATGGTTCCAATGAGCTTTATTCACCTACTGAATAATTATCTAAAACCAATTTGTGAAGAAATCGTGATTCCAATGCGAACTTTCTGCAGGAGAGACTCCAATTCGGTGTGCTTTCTACCCACTGATTTGCTCTTGTAGCTCCAGTATGAACCAATTTCACCAAAAAAGTATTGGAATTCTTCTTATTAGCCGCTAACAATAATTTTTGTACCAAAGAACTTAGTTAAAACCCTTGTATTTATTTTATTGAAAACTCCAGGCAAGATTTGGTGGTATGGCTAGCCTGGGGAAGGTACAATTTGCTGATTGGGGGTACAAACTTGTTGGAAATTGTGACCTCTCTGCTCAGATCTGAAATTTATTCCCCTGTGCTGCTGTAATACTCATATTTGCTCTTGAATCTGGTCCAAATGACCTGAAAAGAGCTTCCAATGAAGTCCAATATGTCGTTAGGTGAGAGGGTTTTCGTCCTACACCTGCAATCTGAAGGTTTTCGTCTCCAAATCTGCTCCAGAATTCTGCCAAATTGCTGCAAACCTGTTGAAAGTAAAGGATTATCCAAAAAATCATCAAACATAATGCACAAATGAACTCCCAAATGCTCTTTTAATATTCCTCAAACCTTAATTCGAATTTGGGGTTAGGGTTGGACTTTTGGCATCATAAAACATGTTAACATGTTTATTTTTATTAAAAAAATACTTCCCCCAAGTGGTTTGACCCATTGAGCGTCTAATTCCTCATTAAAAGTAGCCATATATTTAAGTTATAACCTTTAAGTTATAACTTCTAGGGAAATGTGCCAAGGGGCCACTTTATTATAATATAAAGTTACTTTTAAAATACCATTTAAATAAACTTTTTTCTATTTTTAGAAAAAGTAACTTTATAACATGATATTACAAAGTTTATTTGATATAAATCCACTCAAGCCCAATTTTGGCTAAGTATAAACCTTTTGCACCCAAAATCATCCCCTGTCCACTAAATTCACTTGCAGAGATGGCTAACTAATGAATCTATGACTACTAAGTGTTCACTGGAAAAAATGGGGACATTACATTATGTTCTTAGTCTTCATCTCATCAAGGTGTGATTTCATAGTGGTTTTGCCACTTATTAGATTGTAGGAGTGATATTGATATGGCTAGGCCATTGTAGAATAGCACCTAATTTTGTGAATTGAAAATCTCTTAATGAACAATGGAAGCACATCTTTCCCAAAGGAACAAGATATTGCCTTAGCTCAAAGATGATTTAATGTTGCCTCTTGGTTTAGGTCTTGTTTGGGTAGATGTTGAATGCACATTGATATAAAGATGATAATGGTTGATTTTCCTCTTGCTAAGTTTTAGAGGAAGATTGAGTGCTATTCAATTCTGCTCATTTTTGTCTTTATTCTCGGTGAGGGCCACATGGATTCTCTCAATTCAACTAGCCAAAAAAAACCATTATATTAATAAATATTAAATGTGTATAATTAATTTGATCTTAATTAAATAATTTATTTATTGTGATTTTCTTTTTGGATATGTAAATCTGACCTTGGTGGTCACTTTTATATATATATATATATATATATGATAAGAAAAGGTTACAAAAACCTTTGTAGCCCAATCATGGTGATGGATAGAAGATATATATCCCTAGTACTATCCTAGATATAGTCAATACATAAGAACAAAAAATCTAAACATAGAATATATTTAGTTGCTATCTTTGGAATTGATATCATGCACTACAATGGTCTCCTTTTTTGTGCCCTTGACAGCAATGTTGCACAATAAAAAGAAATGGCATTGATCACATTCTTGGTTTGCCCAACGAGTCCACACCAATGCCTTTCCCTTGATAACTTAGAACAACTTTGAATTCAACCATGGAACTAGCAACAAGGTTGCCCTTGGACACGTAAAAGATGGCATTGGCTTTTGTTGAAGGGGAAAGAAGATCCAAAGAAAAAAACTACCAACATTTGCTTTCCTTGCTTTAGTGTCATAACACATGAGTGCATTGGTCAACTCTGGCTTTGGGATATTGTTGTGACCATTTCGCACATCGCCCCATTAGAATGGGGACCCCCTCTTTTTGCTTTTGTTTTCCTTCCTTTCTGCTTGTTCTTCTCTCTGCTTTTAGGATTTTGAGTGAGTGGTTGTCTGTCTGAGCTAGGGCTAATCCTTAGGGGTTTTTTTTGGTATCATTCAAGCTAACTCCAGTCAAATTTTGGAAAATTGTTAAATATCTCCTTGAAGAATTGAGATTGTTGGAATGAGGTAAACCTTTCAGGAGAGTCAAATTGGTTAGGTTAGGGGAGTCAAATAGGTCTCAGGTTAGGTCGAGATTGAATAGGGGTTTTTAGGGTAAGGTCCAGTTTGTCTCTAAATCTGAGTCAGTTAAGCATGGTTAGTGAAGAAAGGGAGTCTAGTGGGCTAAGATAAATAGGGAACGAAATGGATCAAGAGTCTGAAAGTGTAAAATCCGCCGCTCCTGACCCTTGCTGAGGGTCCAGGGCGAAATTCTTTGTAGATTGGATTTCCTTCACAATTTTGACTAAGTGTTGAGATGTTTTAAGATGAATTTGTGTGTTCTTGCCTCGAGAGGTTTTGATCGATTTTTGGAGAGCAAGATGATGCCTGAAATAGAAAATTCGCTCCTGACCCTTGCTGAGGGTCCACAGCGAACTTCATTCTAAACACAATTTCTTGTTTTGAGAGGACTTGCTAACTGGTTCCTGGCCTTGAAAATGACCTGACTGTGCCTTGTGAAGTGGTTTGAGACTTAAATTTTGAGCAGTTTAGCCTAAAATGAGGATTTCGCTCCTGACCCTTGCTGAGGGTCCAGGGCGAAAATGTTGTTTAAGTTTTTTTGTCACTGACTTTGGCTAACTTGTTTTGTGCAGGGTCTCCCGGAAGGAAGATTGGACATCACTTGATGCAATTGAAGGTTTGAAAGCGTGCAAATTGATGGTTTTTGGGCAACAAAGGCAAAATCGCTCCCGACCCTTGACCTTGCTGAAGGCCCAGGGCGAAATTTTGATTTTTCCTCATTTTGCAGTGAAAAAGGACCAAGTTTTGAACATGAATGGAAAATGAACAACTCCCTCTACCCGTCTGAAAAAGTTTTAACTTGAAATGATGGAGGACTTTGTTGAAAACCTAAAATTCGCTCCTGACCCTTGGAGAGGGTCCAGGGCGAAAATTCCTATTAGAGTCATTTCTGGCCTTGTTTGGTCAAATTGAGATGTCAAAGGCATGATGAATGGTGAAGTGAGCATGATGAAGCCCCCAAACTTGTTTGAAGATGAAGAGATGAAGGAGTTTCGCCTAGGAAAGGCAATTTCGCTCCTGACCCTTGGAGAGGGTCCAGAGCGAAATTCTTTATAAGCACATTTTTTGACCTTTCTTGGGCATGAAATCCTATTCATAGCACAATACAAGATGAAATCTTCCTTAGCAAAGAAGTTTCAAGGTGAAAAGTGAAGCATTTTGGTCTAGATGGCAAAGTTCGCTCCTGATCCTCTCTGAAGGCCCAGGGCGAAATTCTCAAAAACACATTTTTCTTGCAAAGACAAAATGATTTTTATGGTTGGAATGGATGTGAAGAGGTATGTTTTACCCATTGAAGATAACTTGGATGGCCAACAAAGAAGCAATCAAGCTAAATAGGGAAAATCGCTCCTGACCCTTGCTGAGGGTCCAAGGCGAAAATTCTAAAAATCTACTTTTTCCTCCAAGTTTGAACGAAGCTAAACCTAGGCATGAGTTTGAAATGATGTTTGAATTGCCTTGAAGTGAAGAAGGATTGTTTCGAGAAAGTTTTGAAGGCAATTATCAAAGTCGCTCCTGACCCTTGGAGAGGGTCCAGAGCGAATTTCCAAGGTTCTCTCCTTTTTTTGTAGAATTAAGACGAAATCTTGCTATATCTTCTTTGGATAGGAGAAGGACGTGATGTGTTATGCCTTGGAAAGTGATTCGAAGTTGGAGGGGTGAAGGAGTTGTCCTAAAACCAAAAAGTCGCTCCTGACCCTTGCTGAGGGTCCAGGGCGAAAATCATAAAACCAACATGTTCCCTTCAAGATTGTGCTAAGGCAAGGTTATACTAAGGTAGAAAAGGCCTTCAAAGACATGATGAATAAAGGTTTGCTTCCAAAACTTGATGATCCTGGGCTAGGAAAGAAAAATCGCTCCTGACCCTTGCTGAGGGTCCAGGGCGAAAATTTGAAAACCTCTTATTCTACCTTGCAGAAACAAGACAAATTTGGATGGAGTGGATAAGGAAAGACATTACCTAGTGATGAATAAAGTTTCAACGAAAAATGATGATGGATTGAGTCTTGATTTGCAAAATCGCTCCTGAACCTTGCTGAGGGTCCAGGGCAAAAAACTTGGAAAGAGGATTTTCTTGCTTAGTTTGGAGGCATAAACATGATCTTGCTTGGTGAAGAAGTTTTTAGATAAGGAAATGAGGATTTCTAGTCAAAATTGCAAAAAATCGCTCTTGACCCTTGGAGAGGGTCTAGGGCGAAAAACACCAAAATCACACTTTTTCTCCTAAGTTGGATAGAACTAAGTCTGGAATTCAGTGAGAAGACCTATTTGAGATGCCTTGAAGAGATTTTGAACTTTGAAAAATGTCAATTTTGAGCCAAATTATGAAAATCGCTCTTGACCCTTGGAGAGGGTCCAGGGCGAAATTCCTCTAAAAGCATTATTTCCTTCAAGATTTTTGATGAAGTAACTCAATGGTGCAAGGAAATGGATCTTGGAAATTGCATTGAGAGTTTAACAATCAAGCTAAGGTGGATTATAACCTAAAATGAGAAAATCGCTCCTGACCCTTGCTGAGGGTCCAGGGCGAAATCCACATTTCCACCTAAATTCCTCATGCAGAATACCAAAATTTGAAATGCAAGACCTTAACTGGATATGAATTTACCCTCCAAGAGATTTTAGAGTCAAGGTACGAAATATTCAAGGCTAAATTTGGAAAATCGCTCCTGACCCTTGGAGAGGGTCCAGGGCGAAATCATTAGCAAGCTTCATTAAGACCTTGATCAAAAAATTGATATTCTTCAGTTTGCACTAAATCACCAAAATTGCTAAATTTGAGGCATATGGAAAATTAAATTTAAATTTGCATTAATTTAAAAGCATTTTGCATTTAATAAATTAATTTTAAGCCTTGAAATAATCGAAATTTTACCTTGGAGGATTAAAATTAATTTTTTAAAAACTTAAAATGAGCGCTCAAGGGAATTGTTTTGCCTTTATAGGTAAGCCCGCCACCCTTTTTTTAGAGATTTTATTTATTTTTTACCCCCTTTTTACCAAGTCGGCCTTGAAGGGAGTAGGGTAAGCGCTCTATATAATGGAGGAGTGTTTCTTCACATTTCAAATCATTCATTCATTCCTTCTAAGTGCGAAATTGAAGAGCAAATTGGAGGAGCGAAATATAACATGTTTGAGGCGAATTTCTTCTAAGTGTGGATACTAAGGAGGGTGGAATTTATTCTTTTGAAGCTAGAGGAGGCGCAATCCATCCAAGAGAGGACTATAATCTAGGCCTTGTCCATCAAAGTCTAGTTTTCTTTCATCATTGTCAAGTCTTTTTTGAGTACTCAAGAGGAGGTATAGCGAAATTATCTTAATATCCTTGTTCAAGACTTGATTTTTGGGCACTTTTTTTTAGAAAAGTCTAAGTGTTGATTAATTAATTAGGAAATGATATCTCTAGATTTATCATGAAGTTTCCTAATTAATATCTTAAATCTTCCTTTTGAGTCTTATTTTCTACCCTTTAATGCTCAAGGACTAATTTTGAAATGTTGTGTAGGTGTCAAGATGACGACTCCTAAGGCTGTTGTATCTGCTAGTCGCCCGACTCTCATCAAAGAAGATCAGAAGAATGACGAATTAGAGACCAGGATCGTGTCCAAATGGAGTAATATCGGAGACACCAACTTAGGAAACTTCAATGTGAAGAAGTTTTGAGAGGTCCCCTACATTGGCAAGCCATCACCTGTTGCGAAGAAGATAATTGAAAGTGGCATCATCAAGGCGGCAGGTTTCCCTCCAGCAGTCAAGTGTCATGAGCTGATGATCGAGTGTGCCCGCCACTATGACTCACAATCAAGGACGATCGTATCCAAGGAAGGGAACACCTTAGCTTACCTTTCAGAGGAAGCTATAAGTGAAGCTCTTCATCTTCCAGAGCATAAAGATATGATTTACAAAAGTTTAGAAGGAGCCAGGTCAATCTATGAAGATGATCCCGATACTTGTCTGAATCTCATCAATAAGAATTGGTTGCTCAAGAGTCGGCCTCGCTTGAACAAGATTCCCAATACACCGCATAGGATCAATTTCTAGGAGGAGTACAGAGATTTGATAACCTTGCTCAATCGAGTTATAGGGGCCCCTCAAGCCTTCTTCTTCAAAAAGTGGATGTTCTTCTTCATTCAAGTGATAGTCCAAGGAAAAGGAATGCTTCATTGGGCCAGAATCATTAGCAATTGTTTGGACGTGCAGTTAAGAAGGCTAAGACCCACCAAATCATTCCACATGAGCTCATATGTTATATATGCTTTAATCAGAAGTTTCGAGTATGCAGGGCTACCTCACAGAGGAGTGATCGGAAGAGGACCCGGAGAAATAAGGGTTTGTGATTCTTATGTTCATCTACATCATCCGCCTAGAAGTGACAAGAAGTTAGTCAATGACACATTCACGATGAACATTACCAGGATATTGCAAGGTGGGATTCACAGTCGTCTATCTCTGGATGCACAAGACCTTGTGAAGAAGTATGGCGCCTGGTTCATCCAGTTTCAAAAGTTCACGTACATCAGAATTCAGGGGTGTCCTTCACCTCCCTACATGTTGCCAAGATATCCAACAGACAGGATAGTGCTACTTGAGGTGACTAGACAGTTGGCAGCCTATGCGAAGGCATCCAGACACAAGCATGGAAATGGAATTCCCGTGCCCATCATATTGGGGAATTCAGTTGAGGTGTGTCCTAACACTCAAGCCTCAGAGAATGCAGAGAAGGAATTATCGTTATACTCATTCTCATTCTTTGCCTCGCGGGAGAATTTTGATCCTCATGGTTATATGGAGGAGACAGTTGGCAGGAAGTACAAGCATGAGTTTCAGGTAGAAGACTTTTGGATGAATCTCCCAAGTGATTTAGAAGTTAAGAGAAAGATGCATTCCCGGCTACCCTTAGATCTCATCAGGAAATGTAAAGTTTATAGAGTAGTTGATCAGGCCCAAGATAATGGTAGATACCTCCAGTCATCTTATGAGAAAGAGGACAAGGAAGTGAAAATAGATTGGAATGAGCCCGAAGTTTTAGACCTGAGAGCTTTGATGGCTCCTGTTTTATCATGTACTTGCAGATGGGTGGATGTACAGCATCAGAAGTTGAAAGAGCAGCTTTGATGGCTCCTGTTTTATCATGTACTTGCAGATGGGTGGATGTACAGCATCAGAAGTTGAAAGAGCAGAATGTATCAATGACATTCACTTTGGAGGCAAGACCAGAAGAAGGAGAAACAAGCGTGAGTGAGAACACTTCTCATCCCAGAGGTGCAAAGAGGAAAGAAAGACCTGAGAAAAGGGAACCTTCCAAGAAGAAGCAAGAGGCTAATCTTAGTCACCCATCAAGCACATCTTCTCGACATGAAAAGAAGGCAGATCGGGAGAAGATGGTATATGAAATTGATGAGTCTATGGAATCCATGGTACAAAATGACAAGCAAGAAAAGGGACAGACACTTCAGCAGTCGTCGAGTCAATCTCCCCAAGTTGATGCTAATGAGCTACATGAAGAGAAGAATGATGATGAAGCGACATCTCCTTTCCGAGAGGATGGACCATTGCTTAAAAAAATACAAGTAAAGGAAACAAGATCCGCCATTCTGGATTGGTTAAAAGAGAGACTGACAAGGGTAGTTGTGGTTGAAGAGGAAGAAGATGTATTTGATTTAGAAAGCCTTATAGGGAGTTCTCAAGAGGTGATAGAAAAGAGGAAGGCCACAAAAATGTCCAAGGTAATTCGAGATGAGACAGGATCCAGGAAATTGCAAGTAGCTACGCCAACAGTGGGCAAATATGAGGGTGAGATTCTTGCAGATGAGTATGACTTAGAAACATTTGAACTTGGTCCACTTACCACCGAACAAGCAATGGAAGAGGCAACCGATTCATTTGAAGCACTTAAAGACAAACTTAAAGAAGAAATGGAAAAGAATAAGAGGCTTGAGAGAGAGGTCAGTGCATGGAGAGGCTATTTTAGTCATCTCAATCAGCCCTTGAGACGTCAGGATCCAACAGTATCTCCTTTGCAAGCACTCCCTTTTGAATCGGTTGGCGAGGCAGAAAGGGTCAAGAGCTTGGTTCAGCTTATGAGCTCTTGGATTGATAAATCCCACACGGTAGCCATTGAATTTGCAACAAGAATGATGAAGACAGTTCATCGAGCTATCCAGGTCCTTGAGGTTATCCATAATCTAATGATAACTGTAGCCGCTTTCACTCACACTAGAGATGTTATCATTCCTATCCTACAAGTGATAAGGCAAACACCAAGACGAATCCTGGCACAAGAAAAGATAATGGATGGAGGAACCCAGAACCTCCTACAGTGGTCAACTCTGCTCCAGATAAAAGAGGTCCTTTTTGAAGACATCAACACCAAATGCAGTCAAGTTGAAGGTGTCATCCATCCAATTCAAGATAGGGTGTTCGAAGTGTTGCGTACCATTCTTGGCAGGCGGATTGAGATTGAGACAGATGTGGACATCCAAGAGTTGGAGGAGAGAATCAAGGTCATCTTTTGCAAAGAGGGGAACGTCATCATAGATGAGCAACGAGATCAGATGTTCACTACCATGTTCCTGATTGAGAAGATCAAAGAACTTGAACCTAGATGGGAGACAACTCTTCTCACTGCTTTTGACCAAGTCCTTCACTTGGAAGAGCGAATGAAGAATCTTCCTGAGATTCCCATTGCTGAGATTGAGGGAATTGTGTCCAGATTCGTTGGATATGCTAAAAAGGAGCATAGGAAAGGGAACAAAATTTTAGATGAAAAGTTGTTATAGGATGATGTGGCAGCTTAATTCCTATTGGTCTATGTTTCCTCGATATTTGTGCCGATTAAATATTTGGCTATGCATTTAATAATGTTCATCTAAATGGGGACCTTTTTGTAGCAAACCCTAATTAGGGTTTAGGTGTCAAAATCTCAGCCATTGATCTTCTTTCGATCTGGGCCATTCATTGTATTTGAGGATGCTATATATAACCTCACTCATTTTCATTTTGTTAATGGTTAGAAGTTAGAGAAGAGAGAGAGCTTAGAGAGAAGAAAGTTATTGTGTAGCAAGATTGAGTAGTGAAGAAAGAATTTTGAACAATTGTTGTCCATTTGGCTTTGAGATCAATAGAATATTGAAGTTATGGTGTTTTATTGCAATACTTGTTGCTATCTTCATGATTGTTTATTTTCTTGAATCACTCTCAGTTGAAGTAGTATTTAAGTTTAAGTTTGAAGGACTAAGTGTTGTGCTTGATCTTTGGTGAGATTCATGTTCCAAACCACTAGCTTTTTACTGATTGTAAGGACGCCTTGTGTGGTCAACTGGAAATATTGAGATTGCTTAAGAATTCAATCATTTTGGGAGTATTGATATGTATCTCTATGATAGTGTCTATATCCTTAATGATTTGAAAGTCACTGAATCACCTTAGAAGATCGCATCAATTCCAGTAGAGTTGTAATTTCTTGGCGATACTGAAATTGGTAGAATCTTACCAAGTCTAGCCTACATTGAGTCATTCTTAAGATTAGATTAGTATTCATCTCTTGAAACCCTTATCTTTTGCTATTTTTTTGAGAATCTGTTAGTGTTAGGAAAATCTTGTTCCTGCAGTCAAAAGAAAGTAATACAGACAAGCTTTCTCAGAAAGTACGTAAGGCCCCTTGAAGAAACAGTATATACAACGACCACTGGTGCTTATCCACACGTAGAGATCCTACAACGAAGAACCTTGAAGTCATCCTGAATGATCCTTTTTCGCGATATCTTCAGCATTCAGAGGCTTTAATCAAGAGAGGGTAAGGTACCATTTGGGTATTTTATTCTGTGTTTGGCTGTGTACAAAATACATGTCAACAGATATAAATATCTTGAATATAAGCTAGAATTCACACCGTTCCTCTGTCAAAGACTCAAAATATTCATGAGATTAGATGGGAAGCTCGAAGTCCTAATGTAGTTTACACAATGTGGAGGAAACTCCATCAGAAACTTAGGTCCAATTACCTTTCTAATGACATTTTGGACTAAGGGAGAACCCACGATGAAGACTCCTACAAGGTGTATGAGGTTGAATCTTGCAATATTGGGCATCTCACATTTTCTTGGCACAAGTTAGATTCTTAGGTTCATGGCTGGAGGTGGCATCCAGAACATGCACTTCTCAATATCTATGATGACACCATTGGATTGTGAGAAATAAATCCTTGGCTACCTTGCCTCACCTTTTCTATACTTGATGCCACCAACTTTAAACAGGCCCAAACTAGAAGAGTTACATCATATCCTCACCAAATCCTTTGGCTGATCTCAATCTAGAGTAATTTTACTAGCAGTCCCAAGGTTATCACTCTTGCTGGTAATGGGGGTTGCAAATCTACAATTGCTGCCCTTGGCCATGAGTGGGATAATCATTCTTCCCAATTTTGCATGGGTGGGGGAGAGATCCTGTATACAGCATGTACTTTCAAAACTTAGCTTAGATTTCAAACAAGTGATATCTCACATAAGTTCCCCCACATTATTTTTTGGCTTATGATTTTGTACACATATGATCTATGGCATAATTTTCCAAAACATCTGCATATTTATTGCCTTCCTTGAAACAATGCTGTACTATGTATGAATTCAGCAACGCTAGGTTTTGTTAAACTTGTTCCATGATATTCTGGATTTTCTAGTTTACAGAGCTTTTATTTTTTATCATTTTTATGATAATTGTGGAATCTCCTGCTATGAATATGTCCCGGATTTCATTTGTTGTGCATTCTTGAAGGACGAGGAGTTACACTTGTGCCTCTTGTTTATCATTGCATTCATTGACTAGTTTTTTTGGAAGCAGCCCACACCATTTTCTCATTCCAATCCAACATGACACAATCAACTCTTGACTCTTCCAGTTTACCCCCAATTGTGCCAATGAAATACGGTTTGAGCATCTAAGTGGTGGGGAGTTTCATTTGATATTGACATGATTTCCTTAGATTGACCCACAAGATCCTTCAACAAGAGGAGCTTTGTATATTTCCATTTCTTCAATTTTCATTTTCCTAGTTGATAAAATTTCTTTCTTTTGAGCTTGCTCTCAAAGTCTGACCATCACTTACTGCTATATCCATTTTTAGTATAGATAAATCTTTTGGAATGATTGATTTGAGAAAATTCTTCAATTTCATTCCTTCCACATATATGCCAACTTAATGTTGAGGGGCCAATTATCAACATGCAGGAATAAGTTGGCTTTGACTAAATGATCGGCCAACTACCAAAAAAATCCATCATATTCTTTAGGAATATTCCTACCCGATCAAGCCTAGCACATAGCTGGTGTCAACAAATTATCGTGAAGGGGCAATTAATTAAGAGATGCCCTTTTACACATTACACACCACGAAGGACCTTCTAATCCATGTCTTTAATCTTATCCTAGTGAGGATTCTTTGTGTAAGGCAGCCCAAGTGAAAATTCTTATGTTTGGTAAACAAAGGCAAAATGCATTTGGCTGATGGCCAATCAACATTGGAGGAGCGCAAGCTACATGATATCCAAGTTTAAGAGTGTAATTGCCTGATTTTGAACTAGCCCATATTTTATTTAGCTGCTCTATAATTTGAATCAAATTATTGACAAGGCTGCTTTTGGAGAGAGATTTCCATTCCTACCTACCATCAATGGGCATAAATAATTATGAACCTTGTTACCTCATAGTTGTGTAGGACCCACCTTGCCTCATCAAGATTTTCATGTTCAGCTAGTGGGGTGTATCCATTCCATGAATCCTTCAAAAAGGTAGCATTTCATCCATATGTAACTACCCATGATACTTGATTGATTATGATGGCTTTGTAGGCTAGTATAAAATTCCAAAAATGAGATCCTCTAGGAAGATCCGCTATAGTGAGGATGCTAGTAGTTGCTTTTGCATCCAAAATTTTCTTACCAAGATTCTAGTTTATATCTGCATGTGTCCATCAAACCTGACCAATAATTGGCGTCCTAGCTCCTTTGAATAAAGGGATATATAGATATTTTTTCGTAGTGAGCCAAACTTGAAACCTAATAGTTCTACTATGAATATCTAATCAGCATCCTTTGTGTGAAAGAAGAAAACATTGGATTTGTTATGATTTTTGCTTTGCCTACTCACTATCATATATTTATCCAATTCTTTTAAAAATAGAAAAAATTCATCTTTAGTTTCCAATCCAACGAACATCATATCATCAACAAACTATTGATGAGTGATGGTTCTTCATCCCTATCAATAGTTATATTTTTTCCATTATCTCAGTTTTGTTGCTGCTTTTATAGATCTCCCTAGTGCCTTAGCATGAATGATGAAGAGGAAAGGAGTAAGAGGATCTCCCAAATGCAGGTAGGTCTCTTGTGGATTCAAAAAACTTGTATGTGTTCCCATTAACATGCATAGAATATCTAGGTCCCAATATGTAGTTGAAAACCCAATTTAATGACTCCTTTCAGTATTCGATGTTTAGTTTTACGTGGCAAAAATCTTCTTGTAGCTCTACGTGGCACATATTTTCTTCTAGTTTTTGACACAATTTTTTGTATTTTTTGACACAACGCAAATCTTCTTATAATTTTTGATAAATTTTGATATTTTGAAGTAAAAAAATAAGTAATATAATATAAGAAATATATATATATATTTCTTATATTATAATAATTCTAAATTGGATGCCAAAAGGCCCCTACGCAGACACCGCTTTCTTCACCCCGGCATTCCCATTCCATAGTCATTTGAAGGCATTCGAGAAGTAAGTGTATAAGTGGGACGGTGCCCCGCGCGAAGGAACAAACTTGAAGCAAAAGCAGAAAGTAGAGGGAGAAGGAGGGGAGTAGGAGACGTTGTCCTGCAGGGATAAGAGCACCCCCTCCCCTTTATTATTGTGTGGGATTCACTGCTTTCTCCGCAAGGCTCGTCATTTGCGACCCATTTAGCAATCTTAGCTGCCCGCCCATCCCCACATTGCTGGCGGGAGAGGGAGGCGGGGAAGACCCCTACCATTTCTTTGCCTAGCCCTTTAGAATAGTAGGGGCCCATAGAATTGTAGTGGGCATCAGCCTGTGCCATTAATCAGCCTGCCTTTAGAATAGTAGGGGGCATCAGTAATTAATTCGCTTGCTAGCACCTGTCGGATAAGGATCCGTCTATCCGTCTCTAGTAGGATAGTAGGGGGCTTTAAACTACCCGTCTAAAAGGAGGTTGGCTTTAACTCCCCCCGCTTGTGTAGGTCAGGGTTTAGTAAGCCAATAGTTTTTGGGCTACCCGTTTCCAAAGGCAGGAGAAGCAGAGGCGGGGGACAGAGGAGGAAGCAAGAGTAAAGAAGGCATTTATAGGTAGGGAAACGGTCAACCTCACAGGCTCGCAGAGATACACAATAGATACACATATATAAGGCAAGAGCCATTAATTTGCTTGCTTCACCCCTCACCCTTTGGAAGCACCTTCGCTTCTCTATGCTTGATCATCCCCTTTTCGTAGGTCGCATTCTTTTGCTCCGTTCCAGTCCTCTATTCACTAGTTCCATAGTTAGTGTACCTCGAAACGAAGAGAGAAAGGGCATCAGAAATCCAATGCGTTCAAAGCGTGTGCACCCGCAACTAGTACACAACGCAACAGTCTATGTCAAATGCAGTGAGTGGGGGACATCTATGTCAGTGCCGAGAGCAGTCTGTTGCTCCCTCCTTGGGTTTTATCTCTTTATGGGAGGAAGGCAGAGGTTGTATCCCAACACAATCGACCTATGAGTAAACTAGTGTAATAAAGTAGGGGGCAGTAACCTGATCGGGTATGGTAGTTTTCACCAGCGGGCAAGCAAAATACCAGGGGCAATAAAACAACTATAGTTTTGGAGTTAATGACCTTCCTAATGTCGACTTTATTGAACTCCAGTGTATTAGCTTTCTTTGCCGAGAAATATCCATCCGGTAGTTGGGGGGTGGGGGGTGGGGGCAGATAGTCTGGTTCAGCAGGTTAAATCCGTATATCCAAGTGGGATTGTTGCGCATGAAAAAAATGGAACTGGTTTCCGACACTAGGTATAGACCTCACCATCTTGCTCAGTTTCAATCCGGACGGGTGGACTAGAAAAGGTTCTTGGCGACCATGAACTCATGAAATGAATGGGTCCAAAGCAACTGAGAGGTAGTTGAAGATCTTCTAGTTGCAAAGCCCGCTGTGGCATCTGGCATTTGCGAGGCCCTCCCCGAACCACAATTCCTTACATCGACAGAGGGGCCACAGTTCCAGGGTCTGTTCTAAGGAGAAACCCCCAGCCGAATTGGGCGGGGGCCCTTTATAATAGTAGGGGTTAGAATAAGGATTCTTGACCTGCGGCTTCCGTCGGTAAGAGGAATTGTTAACTATTGTCTCTCAAATAGGAAGGGATTTCGGGATTATGAAGTTCTAACGGGATCTGCCTTTGCTTGTGTCTCCACCTGTGCCTATGCTTATGCCTCAAGCCTTCGTTCAGGAGCCGCCAAATCATTATTGGAACGGATTGACTTGCTATAGTAGTTTTGCTTAATCTCATCGGGTTGAGTTGCCGTTGCTTCATCTCATCTAAGGTTAAAGCTTTCCATTACTCACCGATGGGTCCTGCCTTCACTGAACACGAAAAACTACATTTCATTCTGGGCTAGCCTAACTTTCCGGGTGGGAGGGAGTTAAGGAGTCCAGTTAATAGGTAGTTTGGCGAGAAACCGATTAGAAACTCAACTATAGAGTAGAGGGCGTTTGGATAGTCGTCAACGATGGCCCAACAACTATAAACTAACTAGAATTCCCGACCCCCCCACCCCCCGCCCTCCCACCCTGCAAGGAAGGAGGCCGAACTTCTTTGTTTGGATGGTCCTTCCTTCCGGAATAGAGTTTAGTTGTCTACTCCCTCCCTAACTAATCTCCTCTGGTTATGGAAAGTGTGTCTTTCTACCGCAGCAGGGTGGAAGGATAGGATAGAATTATAGAGTCGCTGCTTCCTTGGGGTTGTGCCTAACTTGAACTCCCACTCCTCCTAAATTCTGAACTGAACACCCCAGTTATAGCTTACCTGAACTGGATGAGTGAACAGTTATAGCTGATGGCTACCGATAGGGCGGTCTTCAGAATGGGCTCGAGGGAAAAATGCTCTGAGGGTGTGGCCAGTTAGACATCAACTACTCCCCTACAATTCTATGGGCCCTCAAATTCTATGGGGTTTATTTCCATCGGTCCTACCTGTTCTCTGGGCGAGAAATAACTAACTTGATACCTCTCTCGCCGGAAATGAGATCCTTGTTCTCGAACAACCTACTAGTTAACTGCTTTCTCATGATGGGAGGACAGACTACTCTCGACTAGGGCTCGCTCGACTGGATGGAGCCATAATCCATGCGATAAAATCCTAACTTTCTAGCGCCTATGCATCCGCCCTTCTTCTTTATAGTTGCCCATAGAATTGTAGGCATTACTGAGGAGATGGGTTGCGTAGGGAGCCGGACAAGGTCATTTCTCGACTCAGACTCTGCATCCGTTCAGTTGAGTAAGCCAGCTAGGTTTGCTAAAAGGAATCAAGAAGGAATCATCTATCATTACCACAGGAAAGGATCAGGGCCAACAGGCCCGCCTTACAAGTCTCCTCTCTCCTAAGTCTATTCCTATTTTTTCCAAAATTTTCATTAAGAATTGCCAAATTAATCCATCATCTACTTTTGTTTTGGCAATCATTATCTTTAGTTTGGATTTTTCCATTTAATGAATTGTTTCATATGCAATTTTATAGCCATCAGTAATTGATGTTCCAGTCTTGAACTTTGATTGTTTCTTGGAATGATGTCAAGAAGAACCTTTGATCTATTTTCCATGACTTTGGGGATAATTTTGTATATTGTGTTGCATGATGAGATAGGCCTAAAATCACCAAAGTGGTTGGGGATTGGCATTTAGGGATACATGCTATGAAGTTATTATTGAATGAAAGTTTTTCTTGAATTCTTTACTCTTCTACCACTTGCCATATGTCATCTCCCATGAAATTCTAGCATTACTTAAAAAAACTTGTAGAAAAACCATTTGGGCCTAGGGCTTTTTTTTTAATGTAATTATGGGAGAGTCAACGTCACCTCATCTTTCATGATTTTACTTATTAGGCCTTTATTTTGTTCTTCCTTAATACTTTTTGGTATTTTCCTTACCAATTCTTCTTGATTTTGTAAATGTGATCTTGTAGAGCAGCATGATATTTTTTGAAATAAATCCATAGGTTTTCTTATGTCTTTTTGATTAGTTAATAAGGCTCCATCTTGAGCAATAATGGAAGATACATGGTTTCTCATTCTTCTTGCTTTTGTGTAGTTGTGAATTTTTTGTATCTCTCTTACTCAAGTTTCCTTGGACTTTGATCACCAAAAAATCTCTTCTCATGCAAGAAGCTCCACATGTTGGGCTAAGAACATTTTTACTTTGATGTAGTCCTCTCAATACATACCATCTTTCATTAATTTCTATATTCAGAATTGGTACATGATTTTACTTATTAGGCCTTTATTTTGTTCTTCCTTACTACTTTTTGGTATTTTCCTTACCAATTCTTCTTGATTTTGTAAATGTGATCTTGTAGAGTAGCCGGCAGCACAATATTTTTTGAAAGAAATCCATAGCTTTGCTTATGTCTTTGTGATTAGTTAATGAGGTTCCATCTTGGCAATAATGGAAGATATATGTTTTCTCGTTTTTCTTGCTTTTGTGGAGTTGTGAATTTTTAGTTATCTCTCAAATCTCTTCTCATACAAGAAGCTCCTCATCATGGGCTAAGAATATTTTTTCTTTGATGTGGTCCTCTCGATACATACCATCTTTCCTTGCTTTCTCATTCAGAATTGAAAGTTCTTCCACCCTCAATTTTTCATAAAATATGTTTTTGAATGATTCTTTATTCCATTGTTTACCTTCGAGGAAAATCAATTTATTTTCAAATTTAAACATTTTGGTTCCATGTCAAACCTTAGCATCCTTCCACCACACCTTGACCATCTCTACAAAGCTTGCATCTTTGAACCACATGTTTTCAATTTTTTAGGGACAATGTTCAGAAGGTTGATTTTTGAAATAATTAATGATACATGGTAGTGGTTGGAGCCAAAGATGGGTAGGATCTTTGCTTCTAAAATGATCAAATATTTCAGATAGGAGTTATTACATTGTGATCTTTCCGATTTCTTTGTTATGTTGTTGAAACCTAGTTATCTAGTGGTCCATGTGTCGATTTTGTTTTGGGAACCATATTAGTCAACCCCTTGTTGCTCACAAAGTTGGTGAAATCAATTTATGATTTGGCTGGTTTGGAGACACCTCCGACTTATCTAGGCTCTTTAAAATTGTATTGAAGTTCCTCCAAAAGAATTAATTTATCATCCTAGTCCCCATGGAACCAAACTTCGATCTCATACTCTTGCTTTCTTTAATGGGTTGGTAGGACCATAAATATTAAAAATGAAAAATTTCAAATTTGAAATCAAAATAGACTTTGTTGGATTGCTAGTTTTCCCCAAGGCACTTCCTCGAGAATGATTGAATTGGGTGATGATAGAGTAATTAAACCTATAGAGGCTCCGTTTGCTTCCATAAATATTTGTTCCACTTGCTACAATGCTTGAAAAATTCTTTTGCTCTTTCTTGGTTCCACTTTTTTTCCTAAGTTAAAACAATATCCACTCCTCTTTATTCTAGGTGACTCTTTTGGGAGTGTCTTTTGATTGGGGCAGAGGGTGGGTTTATTCGTTGTATGTTCCATGAGATAATCTTTGTAGGCCTTAGACTATACTTGTGAAGGGTTTTTTGTTTATCACATATTGCATCTTCTTGCCTTTCTTCGTATGTTTTCCTACCTTTTCTTTCGAAAGAATCATATTTGGATTTTTTATTTTAGAGATTGTTTATTCTATGTTCTACCAAGTTTATAGGATGGGGATGACAAGGGATGGGTGATGCATTTCCGAGTTGATTTTTGGGGAGGCTTTTTTTTAGGGGATGGCAAGTGACAACTATTAAAAAAGTAGGTAAAATTTAAAATTATTGGAAATTTCAAATATTCATATGATAAGTCATAACATTGATAAGCATTCATCATATATGTTATAGAACCTTAATACATAATATTAGAGTTGATTTGAGATTTCACATGAGAGTTGACAAACAAATTAACAAAATTTAATTGCTTTTGTTGGTAATGTGCAAATATACTATATAAAAATTATGACAAAATGCTCGAAGGTTGCAAGTTTCAACTACAAAATAACAAAACTATAGAAAATAGGCTAATTCATCAAAATTGGAGCCTAAGTTTGAGTCATTGCCACTATGAGAGGCCACCTCACCCAATGGAACCCCAACCAATCTCTCTTGTGCCTCCTCATCAACTTGTGTGGCATCTTTGCGATCAACATCCCAATGTGCCACTAGAGTTTGATGATACTCAGGAATTCATCTTCCCTAAAGTTGTAAAGAACTATGCACAACCACCAACTTCTCCAATTGTCAAGAGGTAAGCCAAATGCTATATTGCACAAAACTAAGTCAATTGAGTACCGTCGAGTCAAATTATTATGCTTCTTTAGGTGAATGGCATCAAACAAACTATAGTTGTACTCACAACTAGAAGCACTACAAGATTGAGTTAGAATTTAGAGGTCTAACATTTGAGGAGTTGAGGTATTTCCATCCCAATCTTCCCACCAAGAACCTGCAAACTGGATATTCAAAATCTATAAGCAAGTAATAATTTAATAATATTTGCAATTTGTTACTTATAAGCAAAAATTCCAATTTTTTTACTCTGTGTTTGGATGCATCTTGCTTGATTGGCTAGTGTGAAAAAAAAGAGCTTTCCCAAGCTTACTTATAATATTGCAACTCTAAAATAATGAAGTCCCTCACCTCAACTTGGGGTGTCACTCTATCTATGTATGTTGAGAGGCTCTCCATAACCTCACCATTAGGATCGGTGAAGCTATTAAAGAAGAAAAAATTGGACCTGAGCTAGTACCCCACTACATGAACAGGTTGATGGAGTTGATTGTTATCTCAGATCAATGATTTTTCCAAATGGGATCAAATTTGTCTTTGTGCCACTTGTAACAGTTTTTGATGGCCTCTTTGACCCTATGTGTGGCCTCATAAATGCACCCCATTAGGTTTTGATCCCCATCCACTATGCACATGATTCTCACCAAGGTCTTTGACAAATTTACAATGAAGGTAAATTCTTTTAATGTTTAAAATTGAAGTTTGAGGTTATCTTGACAATCTTTGCAGCTATTTTTTCAAACACATCTTAAAAAATTGTTGCCGTGGTCCTCTCTTCATCCACCTTCTTTGAGTATGGTGAGCCTAGCCATGTTTGACTCCCAAACATTTTCTTCAACAATTTTAACAACCTAGTAATTCTTTGCAGCATTAGGGGGTTATTTGCAAACCTTGTGAACAATTGGTGGCCCAACCTCTTTCCCTTGAATGTGATCTCTCATCAAGCTAAGAACTCAATGGTGATTAGAAACATATTTGTGATGTTCCTTGCATCATCTATAGCCAATCTCATCCAATCAACATTGCTTATTTCCTTCAAAAGAAGGTCAAGGCAATGTGCAATGCAAGGGGTCCAAAAGAGTGATGAATACCTCTCCTAAAGAAATCTCCTAGTTGCCACATACACTAATGCATTGTCAGTGATTATTTGCACCACTTTCTCTATGCCCTTCTCTAAGGTAACTTGCTTGACGTTAAGCTCAAATGTTCTTTTACTTTGTTAACAGGCATTGATTGACTTGAAAAATAAACCATTTCAACATTTGCAGCTGCTAAAAAAATGATAAGGGTGTGGTTCTTTCCATCCGTCCACTCATTTGAAAGAATAGATCATCTAAATTTCACCATTTCTTCTTTAGTTATTCCATAACTAACTTTGCATTTTCAGTAGCATTCTAGAGCAACTTCCCACTTAAGTCTCTTGGAGAGGGTGCCTTGTGCCCTTTCCTTACAACTATCAATGTTGTCATCAAATTCTCCTAATATGGGATTTTCACATCGAAGGGAAGGTTGTAAAACCAAAAAATTGCATATGCCTTATCTACTTCTAGTGCTCTTCCTTCCATTGCGTATCTTGCAATGAAGGTTGTGCTCAACATATGTTTCTAGGTACCAAAAATCCTTGTGATTGTGCTCTACTCGAATTGAATGAGGTGGATGTGTGTTGTATTTGTGGACCATGACTAAAGATGCTTGCTATGTGCATTCACCGATTTTTCGGCTTTAGGTTCGAAATTCAGCGAACCTATAAAAGTTTAATAAAATTTGTAAATGTTTGCCTCAAATTCGTACGACAAAAATGAGTTTTTTTTAGGGTTCCGGTTGAAGCTGAAGTTCATCTGTCCAACGTGCGATTGAAGCCAGTCATTTGTGTTCGTGCTCCGTGTGACGCCCTGCCCAGGTGCCGTAGGTTTCCCCCGAAGTTCATTTATGTTATTCATATGCATAAACGTGAAAGTGTTATTGTTTTTTAACTTCGGGTGAGAGTTTTATTATTAAAATATTAATATTATTATTATCGGGTGAGAGTTTTATTATTTTTTAATTTATATCTTTATTAAAATATTAATATTTAGTATATTTATCATTATTCTATTTTACTTATTGATCTGTCAACTAGAGTAAAATATTAAATTCTAAATAGCATTTTTTATTTTTACTTGTTAATTTAGTGTTTTTATTTTGTTTTTAAATTTAAAACATATATATTAATTTTTGGTTTTATAATTTATTGGATATACTATTTATATTTTAAAAAATAAAGTTATATAAGGCAAATTTACTGTCAAATTTTTTGCCCTTGCTGAACTTCATCTGAATTTCATGGTTGCCGAACATGAATTCGAATTCGAACGCGGTGACTTAGGATGCTTGCCATATCTTTGTCTATATCTACTTGCATGCCAAGATTAATGTCTGTTTTGTGGCTTCTTGTGTCCTCACCCTCTCTAGTCTCTTCTCATCCAACAATGCAAGGAATGCTTGCATCTCTCGTTTTTCTTTATTAGCAATTGGAGATGGTTTGGTGTTGTGATTAGGAGTGCTTGCAATATGGTATTTGAGATGATCATCGCCTCGTCGTGCATAAGATGCAAATCACACTCATAAATACCGGTCCCATTAGGAATTATTTCCATGTGAGGTCTTTGCTTCCAGCACGATGATTCTCAATAGTTGATGCTAAAACTGATGTGGTGCTGAATGCCATTGTATCTAACTACATGTTTAAATACTAAAAATAACAACATTAAAAAAAACAATAATTTGAATATGAAAAGTCAAATCAAATTCATATCTAAATCTCGCATTAAAAATGTAACAAGGTAATTGAATAGAGATGTGGCATACCATTAGTTAATTAATTCAAAAAGCTATTTTTTCAACTCAAAAGTGTAAAACCATTTCTTTGAGGAAAAAACACAGCAATTTGTTTCAAAAAGCTAGTGTAAATCAGCAATAAGATTTTAAAAAAATGAATTCATTTCATGTAAATTGTAAATAATGTTTATAAATTTGTACTTGGCGAAGATTTTCGAAATGTTTATAAAATATAAATTTGTTACATACACACACCAACCCCCCAACTACTCCAGCAGGTTCGGCCTGGACCCAGGTACCCAGAACTGAATATACGCCCTACCTGTATAGCTGGGTCTGGGCCAAACCTGCTGGAGTAGGTGGGGGTTGTTCCACTGGGGAATCGAATCGGACCTGGGGGGTCCACCAACCATTCATCCAGTTTAGTCCGGTTTGGAACCGGTTGGAGAAAGTAGGACCAGAATCTTAGTGAGATAGGGGAAAGTGGGATTATATATATGGTTAACATTAATCAATATTAATATATGATTATAGTTTTTAAAATTAAGCGATTAACATTTTTGTATCAACATATGAAAGCATATCATAGGCGAAAACATATTAATGTATTCTTTTCATCCGGTCTTGGCTTGTCCAAAAATGATGTTTATTCCAGATTAATCAGCACCAAACCTGACTTTAAGAAATGGTCCTGGTTGAGGGTATGCATACAGATCTAATGTACACCAGCAACATGTTGTCAAAAGCTCAGAACAAAATCTATTTTCTTGAAGTGCACAAAATATAACAAAGCAAGAAAAGGATATCTAGTGGTTTACTGGTGCATGAGTCTTCGAAGAGCTTGAGCCTGAAGGGGATGAACCTAGTGCCACCAATTCATCTGTCCACGGTGCACCCAAATCTGGTGTCCTCACTTAAGTCACTGATGAATGTAAAGTCAAAGTTTAAAAATGAGAAAAAAAATTTAAAAAAAAAAAAAAAAAGATATTTTCTGGGCTGGTTTGCTCTGAATTTTTCTGGGTCCTGCTGGATACATCTTGGATGATCCCACAGTTGTTTGACCACATCATAGCTGAATCTCCTCATGTACATGTTCAAGATCAGGATGGGGTATGAACTAGGCCCAGATCGGGCTATAAACCCAGACAAACCAGTGACAGTCTTAAGTTGAATATAAATAACAATGAATAGATAGGGGAAGCGTACCAATAGCCGTTATAGCTAACTTCGTGCACCCACAGATTCCAAATGGTACATCGGATTTTGATGATTTTTTTTTTGGTTGTCTACACATGCAACTTAACTGCTTATAGCTATTGTTTTGGCTTCTGGGTAGTAACGATGCATGCTGTGGGATCTGTTATGCGCACAAGGGTCAAAAAGTACACTTTTCAAAGTGTCACCCGATACCTACTTAAATATGTCCCAATAACTGTGCACTTAAAACCCCCAATATTTATGCACAAATGCCCCAGTAGTCGTGTGCTATGGGTAGCACAAATGAGACAATTATGGTCCAAAAAAGCTAAAAAATGAGCGGCTATTGGTACATGTGTAATTTATTAATGAGCTTTTAGTTATTTGTTTTTTGTTTTTTTTAAAGTTAGTAATTGTGGGGTTGGGTGTGCAAGGAGTGAACGGTTATTGGAACATGAAAGGTAACTGGTGCTCTTCCCCTACCTGATTTATTACTTCGCTTGCATGATGATTTTCCTCCAGGGAACTGTATCACAAAACTTGCACAAAAGGGTACTTTTTTTTGGTAGAAACTGATGTAATATTTGGTTATGCAGTGAGTGAGTTTGTGTCAAACATATTCTAAATCATAGAACCAAATGTTTCTTGTCTTACTAATATAATTATTTCTGTACATATTTTTCTTATGCTTTTCTGTTTGGCTATAAACATTGAAGTTACTGTGTTGTAAATAACACATAAAAAATTTGCCATTTTATTCTGAAATGAAAAACTTTTCTGTTTTCCGTTGGAATTTGCAGACACCATATTATATTCAAAAGTTCCTATTGCTCTTAGGCTCTCAGGGCAACTCTTGCTTGGTGTAGTGAGGGTATATTCTAAGAAAGTAACCTACCTCTATCAAGATTGTGGTGAGACTTTACTTCGAGTTAAACGGGTATTTCATTCGGCTCACGTTGATCTGCCATCAGATGCTAACATGGCACCATTTCATGCAATAACTTTACCCGAGACTTATGAATTTGACTATATGGAGTTTGATGATATAGGATATGAAAGTACCAGGTGATAATTTTTTTTACATAAAACGATATAATTGAGAAGAATATTTCTTCATTTTGCTGCTATAAAAAATAGAAATTTATTGATTCAAAATTTCAGATGAATTAGTTCTTATTGATGCAGAGATTTAGATACTCATGTTAGCAGTCGTGATGAAATCACATTACATGAAAGGCCGCAAGATTTTAAAGCTCGAACTTGGTTGCGACCTTTTGGTGAGCTACTAGTGTAATAATTGGTTACTCAAGCATTTTTTACCCTTTTTATTGCAAGGTTTGTAATTTTGACAAAATCATTTATTGGAAATGTAGACCAGGTTCATGGTACTAAGGTCACTCATACAATGTTCTCCTTAAATGAGGTTTGAAGCTCTTAGCATTTACTATCCATTCGCCCTTCAGTCTCTCTTGAACTTTGTCAAAAAATAAATGAAATGCCTTTTCTCTTCAAAAAATAAACGAAATGCCTTTTTTCTTCAAAAAATAAATGAAATGCCTTTTTTCTTCATCCTAAAATTTAGTTTTTGAGCTACTAAATTATGGGATACATAATTTATGTATGAGAACCTATTTTACAAATATACAGGATATCTGTATATCTCATCAGAGATAATTTATACCTGCACTGTGGAAGCTGAACTGGTGGTCCTTTGATTTTCAGGGCATCCAAAGGCAGATACCTAACCTTCCTCTGCATTCATCAAACTGTGAGCTAACACCCTTGGAAGAAGAGTAAGGTTTAATTATAGGTGCAAAACTACTACAAATATTTACAAAAATAGCTTTTTGTTTGTCAGGACTGGAAGTATTGAATGCTTCTATTGGTTCAAGTGCACTCAGGAAGGCTCTAGTGCATTTAATTTTTAGCATATAGTCTTTTTGAGTAAACTTTAGATTCATGGGAGTTTATTTTAGCAGTGTTCTTCCACCCCTACCACTGGATGGTCATTTCGATTTTGATAAGATGGACGTTGAGATGTCAGATTCATTGCATAGCATTGGATGTGCTTCACCTTCATCCTCTAGTGTCTCTACGACGACAGTGCCGCTATTTGAAATTGCTGTGGAAGATACTCAAACAATCATGAAGGAGCCAATAGAACCAACAGACATCTCAAACTGTGAAACACTTCGTGTTCAACAGGATGCCCATTGGTCAGAGCCACATTTCATGGGAACGGAGGAGCCTCCTACAATTAAAGCAATGTATGACATTGATGACACTAGTAAAGGTCAAAGAACAGAAACAAAAAAATATTTTGCTGAAGAGATCTCTGTTCCAGAAAAGGTAGTTGCAAGCACAGAAACGAGCCTGTCTACACCACCTACAACACCAAAATCCATATCTGCGGACAAGGAGGTGCTGGCATCTATTCTAGGTTTGTCCCTCTTATCAACATTTTATATCTTGTTTTTCCCAGAGAGAAGTAAATTAAACTTATTATATCCTTCCATCATTATTTATGCACATATGGCCAGTGAAATGGATATGCTCGTTAGTATAAAGATGGTGTCTAATTTGTGTCATGAAGATTGTTCGCTGACATCTTTTAAAAATGTCTCTTATGAGTAATGTGAAACTTTTATCTAGCAAAATGAATTTAGTTGTGATTGTTTAATAAAATGATTGCAATAGTATATTTTCCCATCTTTAAATCTTGATGCTGTTAACTGTTATTTACTTTTAACTTTTGTGGTTTATTAGATTGAGTCTGTTATGTGCAGGTGATGTTTTACTAGATATGAATGTAATGTCAACTCCTAAAACTCCTGCTGCTGAAGAGAGGAGACCGCGATCAAGGAAGAGAAAACAGATCTTTGATCAATCGATTGTTCTGCAGGATGAGTAATGTTCACTAGATATTCTTATTACATTGTACCGTTGCTGAACAGTTTTCATTGTTATATTGCAAAGTTTTTCAAATAAAATGTCTATTTGTTTGAGAGTAAGTGTAGTATTTCCTTTCCAAAGATGGTGAGAATTTGAACCTCTCCGTAGTTTCCAAGTTACAGTTTTGAGGACTAATTCAATCTCCAAAGTAACTGGCAGAACAATTCAAATTTATGTGTTTTCTATTTCTAATTGTGCCTTTAAAATTTGGAATACAGGTGTATGAGAAAACAATTGGAATATACTGATGACACACTTAGAGTTCGAAGAAAACTTCCTTGCACAGTTATGGATGTTTGGAAGTCATATAGAGTTCATCAAATAGAACAATTGCTTTCAGAGCCTTCTATTCCAGGTTAGACATTATTTTAAAGGCTCATGGCATGAAGTATGAACCATAAAAATTGCTTACTATGTCATGACAAAACTGAGTACTTCCAATTCAATACTTAAGTTGATTTTGTGGTAACCACCCTTTCACTTACAAATTGTGAGATAAAATAATATAGAAAATTTCCTATTCATAATAGACAAGTGGTCTTCCAGGTATGTCTAATGACCTTCAGGAGCTCTATGAGAGAGTCTTCACTGACCAGGAATCAAAGTATTCAGTCTACAAACAGGGAGTAAAGAGGTCGTTCGAAAATATTCCTTCGCAATTGGGAGGAACTTCCGAAGAATTACAAGAGAATGGGTCTGCAAAGGATTTTTACATGCCTGAAATGAAAAACACTTGTGATTCCCATGAAGCTATGCTGTGTGACACATTGACAAATTCTTCTAAGATGGACAGACTTGATGACCTGCAGATGACAGGCACTGGAGAGCTGAGGCTAGAAACCGAGGGGGAAGTGTTGCCATTAGAGACTGCTGTAGATTCAGTTATAATTCAATCAGATTATTCTGAATCAAGCTCTGCTCCGGATGTAGATTCAATCAACACTGCAGAAACTATGTCCACTGGAGATGCCCACTTTGTGGAGGTTTCTATGTGTGATAAAGAGCATGATCAAGTGAGTTTTAGTACCCCATCTCGTTTTATTTCTGTGTCTTGAAGTAATGTTGAAATGAAGTTGGAAGCTTAACAATTTTGTCATCAAATGCATTTTCTTTTTACATAGAGCAGTTTAAAAATCGACTAACAACTATTTGAGACTAACACATCAACCTTGCTGATAAAATTGACACTAAAATCCAGACAATGACCAGTTATGGCTTTGCTTTGCAAGGCCTAAGCTTTTTGGAAGAAGATGCTAGATCTGAGAGTAAGTTTGTAAAACCAGATTCTATATTTTGAACTCCAACATAAGACATGAACAAGACATTGTCTTATGTCTGAGGACATAGTTATCTTATCTGCTTTCACATTTCATTGTAGCAGGTTACAATATGTCCCCAAAACAGCATGGTGTGGGGGATTGTAGAAAAGGTCATTCACATGTTGATACTAATGATATGTCAACTAGGACATGGTGGGTTATCTTTATCTCTTACCAAGCTGGTGGTCAAGATTTGTTAGCATGGCTGATCTTGTCTCTATCTTTGCTCAAGTGCATGCTTGATCCATGTGTGTTGTTTTGTAGGCATTTCTACTAAAAGCATATCTTATTCTCACACTTGGAAAGTTTATACAGGGCTGTGGTACAGTATCTGAAAACAGCATTTGAAAAGTCAGTTTCTCATCAAACAGGATCGAAACTAAATTTAGATAGAATTCTTAGAGGAAGAGCAAGGAAGGAAGTGGGAAGAATGTTCTTTGAAATACTGGTAATAAATCAGCAATTCTTTTCCGGAGCCTCTTAAAAATCATTATCAGTTTTCCTTCTATTCTGAACATTTTGCACCTGCATGTTCTTCAATTATATTTATGTAACATAATTTCATTTTTCTGTGCACGCCATGATTTGGTTACTTGTCCCTGTAGGCGTTGAACACCAAGAGCTACATAGAAGTTGAACAGGAAGCAGCCTATGCTGACATTCTTGTATCAGCAAAGCCCAAACTCTTCATGGCTAATTTTTACAGTTGATACTCAAACTTGTGATTCCATAAGTGTAAATAATTCAATATGTGAATTATTGTATTATCATTACTATTTTTTCGAAAAAAGGCTGGCTGGCAGATTCCTTTCTATCGCCATGTTCTTAATGTGTATTTATTCCATTTCTCTTAAAATTCAGAAAGGGTGACAATAGGTTTTGATAATAATGTGTTTACTATCCAAGCCACAAATTAATAAAGATTCTATGATGTCTATAAAGTTGGCAATTTCGTTTCATGACATGACTCAAATATTGGGTACTTTTATTGCTGTGCTCATGTGCATGTGAAATAAATATAAAAGATTATCCAATTGTTTATCAAAGCCAGTTACAGGATAACAGAAAACATCAGCCTAGTGGTCTCAAATCACATAAAGATTTTTTAGTTTTGGAATTGCAAAGTTGCAAAATAAATAGCTGTAAGGATTGACATTAAATTAACATGACACCCTTGCTGTGTAATCCTCACAGAATTTCTACTCTGAAAGATCAATATCAAGATGGTTTGTTTGGTTTCTTTTGGTCTATAGTAAAGTTTGATGTCAGCTATTTTTATACTAATGAATAGCACTTTTGGATATATCATATTTCTATGTTTATGCTGATGGGCATTTAAATTTGAGGTCTTGGAGATCAACTGCGATTTTCCCTTTAAATCAATGAAAAAAAAGAAAATGCATGATATGCTTGCCAAATAAATTTATTTCTGCCATGCTAGGTAGATGTTGAATTTAAAGCTGGTATTTTCAACGTTGCATGACTTTGATGACATCCTTGCATAATTTGTTCAGATCTTTGAACAGCTTGGCATGCTTCCATAATATTTCTAATTCTTCGCTTTCTGAAAGTCTAGCTGTTTTAGTTAAAGGAAAATTGCTATCATAATTTGGCTTCTGTACAATTTACTTATTTTTCATTACTCTGGCCTTAATGTGTGAAGATTTGGATATTCAATTAGTATGGGCCAACTCTTTGAGGTGTACGCGGTCAGGATACATTTTCTATTTTATTAAACTCTATTCTGGATCAATTTTTGTTCATTTTCTTTGAACTATGGATTGTAAAAACTCAGTACTGCACATCTGTTGGACAATTTTACAGTGGGCTCTTGTTGGGCTTTGGAAAAGGAGAAAATGTTTCATCATTTTTAACCTAAACGACAGGATATGATGTTTGAGAATATTATCTAATAGGATGTAGACATTCTTCCCAGACAGACATTAGAACAATTTCAGACAAAAAATTAGCAATTCAATTTCTTAAAAAGTTATACGTCTCTATTATTGTTTTAGTAGAGTAAATAATAACAGCATTAGATTTTCACCTGTTAACTGAATTTTTTTGAGCTTTTTGTAGTGTTGTGCCCATATGAAACTTGTGTATGGTCATTTTTTCATATGGCTAATTCTCATCTGGTTAAGTAATTGTGAGATCCTCCTGTCTCATGCCATGGTTTTGTACTCTAACCAACAGCATTGTATAGCCAAGGATAAGTGCTCTTCAATGCATGAGACGAGACATAAATCGAAGTTGAGACGTAAAAGTTGTCAAAAAGTTTCTGAGACAAGACAAATGGTGTGCTAGTTGAAAGTTAAGCGACTTACCAAAAAGTTAAAAGTGGGAAAATGGATACTCCTTGCTGAATCGTGCGACTCATCAAAGAAGAGGAGCCCAAATTCAGATTTCAAGTGAAAAGTGAAATACTTCATATAGATTGCACGACTAAACATTGTGTCGTCAAAATTTTCAAAAACACAAAAATGTGGCATCTCCTTTTATCTATCGCGCAGTTCAACATTTCTTTTTGCATAGATAAGTGGGGGTTTTTTTATTGGTGTCATCGCACGTGCAAATAGAAAAAAAAAGACTAAAAAATGGAGAGGGAATCTCCATACAAAACATGTGACTAAACAAAATTATATTACTTAACACGGTACATGGATGAAAACAAACTTTATTCAGTTTTTGTAGTAGAGATTTTATCAACCTAATGATACCTGTCACCGAGATCATCCATATGGCCAACAACATACACATGGCCACATCACCTTTAAGGGCAGACATATGGCTAACATTTGCAGTCCTCGGGAATTTTTTTGCCTTCATCGGACCCAACACCTTGTCCTTAGTGTTTGCAAGGTGAATCGACTCGTGTTCTTAATATGCTATAGGTGTGAGTAAACATAAAAGATGGTTGCAACTATTTTCAAATGTAAACATGATTATTAATTGAAAATTTTAAAAACTTTTGTTAATAATTGTGTAAATTTTTTGAATTCAATGTTTTGGATCACATTTGGTGATCTATCATTGGAATTTCTTTTAACTTATATAGATTGTAAAACTCTCATGTTTCATTGATTATAAATAGTTAGGAGCTTATTATTAAGTATATTTAGATTGCATGCGGAAATTGCTTACTTCAGCCTACTTGATAACTCCACTTTCACATTGGCATTAGCCCCACATATGTAGAGTCATGCACAAGCAAGAGCCCATGAGCCACCAACTCTCTAATACATGTAGCTCTCACCTTGTCTATTGATCTTTCTAGGAAATTTGTTTGGATTGAAGCCCTCCAATGCACCACTCCTATGCATTTAGAGCCCTGTAGTTCTAGGATGTGTTTCACCAAGTTGATATTTTCAACGAAGATACTAAACATGCATATATTAGAAACTAGACCCCTATAATAGGGATCTTACAATCTTTGCACTCTTTTGATGATCCATTCAACTTGCACCTTTTCAATGCGTAAAGTTGAAAAAGGGTGGTGGAATCTTGCAATGGTTAAGATGTTGGCAACTTTATTGTTTTCCTAGAAATAAGAAGTGAAAGATATCATGAAAACCCACATAGAATTGGGGCATAGTCCAATAAACTTTTTTTTAGTTCAAACACCATTCCAATCAGCCTTAGGTAATCATTGAAGAATCTCCTTCCACTAGCGTTTTTGCATCCCATAGTAGAAGCTATGGAGATTTGTAACAATTCCCTTCTTTTTCAATGTTATTATTAGTTTTTGACCCCCAAAATAAATAACCAACTACGTTGAAAGGACATTAGATTATGGGTCAGTGCAAGAAGTTGAGTCCACTTTTTAGCCAAAAAATGGAAGTGTTTTCCTTGATTTTCAGATTTTGCCACATTTGACCTAAAAATTTGAAGCACTTAGAGACTGAATCTTGAAAAAAGTCAATAATATGAAATGTAGCACTTGAAGTCTACTTTCCAAATATGTAATTTATTTTAATACCCAGATAATATAAATTGACTTTCATAATGGATTTCTAAAAACCACTTTTTAAAAATGTATGTTTTAGGACCATACCATGCACGTGTACAACCACCACTTTTTGACACAAATATTTTTTTTTCTCACCCTCCTGGGAAATGATCTCTAATACACTCAAGATTGATGAGGATATTTTAGTGTAATTTTTTTTAAATATTTTTATTTATTAATTTTTTATTGACCTTAATTGTCGTTTTTAAGAACTCATTGTGTACGTTCAGCATAATTTGATCTAAACTTATCATTATTTTATTTTTATTTTTAAATTGAGAATAATTCTGTGTAGATTTATGACGTATAATTGTTTTTCAAAAAATGTAAAAACAAAAAAGTTATTAAATAAACAAAATTAATTAATATTTCAAGTTTATGGTCTAGTTCGAGTACAAATTAATTGAAAAATAGAAAAAATAATCAAATCCTTAAAAAATTACATATTCAAAATCTACTCAATGTAATCTGAAATGGGTTTTAATTTCATCAAAAAATTCTTTGATAATGGACATGAAAAATATGGTAGAAGTCAGTATTTGAGCGTTTCATTGAAACAATCTTGAACTTGCAGGTCCAAGACTAAGGGTTGGGCATTCCATGCCTTTCCTGAGCCTAAACCCGATGCACATGGCAAACTTTGCTTTTAAAATTTAAGTAATGGGGCCTCATTTTAAAAAATGAGGCCCCGTTATTTGAATAGCGGGTTTCCATTTTTAAAACGATGCCTTGTTATAAACATAGTTGTTACTGTAAAAAAAGAGATAATGTAATAATTATAGATCTTGTTATTGGGATTTGTATTGATAGAGAAAAATTATAGTGTTTGGCTCACTTTTTTACTACCATTTACTCAAAATTTGTAAAAAGTCACCAATTTCAATTTTTAGTTGTAAAGGAATCAATTTTTTAATTAAAAGGGCTATAAAGATGGGTTCAAAGCAACGTCAAAAGAGACAAAGAAAGACGATGACAATAGAGGATATTCAAGCACAAAGAGAGGAGGCAAAACGTAAAGAGATAGATTACAACTACGACAATTTAAGAATAATGATGCATCCAGTTCAGTGCATGTTGAAGATGAAACCATTAAAGAGACCATGATGGATGTAAGCAATGTAGAACCAAATACAAGTGCATATTTAGATCATGAAACTTTGACTGGTGATGAAAATGTTCATGTTGATGCGAATCCTGGAATGTTTTTAAATCCCCAAGACTATACTGAAATTCAAATTGAAGATTTAAAGGAAGTTGGATATGCATTCAATGATATTAATGTTACACCTAAAGGAAAAGAATTAAAATTTGAAAATAATACTCCACCCTCTTTGAATGAAAATAAATGCAATTTTTCTAATATTGAAAGCAATGCGTTAGATAATTTTAATGGTTTAGTTTCTTGGAGGCAAATTAGAACATATGCTAATAGATTATGTAAACAATTTTTCTACAATAAAAAGCTAGGATTTCAATGTCCACTTATGTTACAATTAATGAAAATGTTGAAAATGTGTAAAGTCATGAAAAAATTAGGAATTTATATAAAAACCAAAAAGGAAAGATGAATCGTATAAGCAAGTTGTACCTACCGTTGCTAGTGCCATTGATTCTATCGGAAAAAGAAGTCGATCTAAAGATAAGAATGCAACACGATGAGTTATAACAACTACTATAGTTAACAAAACAACTGCAGATAAAAGAATGTTAAGTAATATAAGTGAGTATTTAAACATACATCGTAGAACCTTGTCAAGAGCGGCCAAGAGAAGAGTCACCATTGAAAGCGATCCCCTAAACCATTGTTGGAGTTTTAGTGGTAGATTTCCAAGGTTGGACATGAAATTAAATGTTGAAACTAAATCATTAATTGAAAAATGTTGGCATGATAATACAAGAGTTTCATCTAATGCCAGAGATGTTTTGAAGTTAAGGGTGGGATAAAAAATTCATGATCCTCATCCAAAACATCTTCTAGACATTGACTCAAACTGAATTTTATAAATTTATTTTAGAGGAATCTATGTTAGTGAAGGGTGGGATAACAAATTTGTGATCCTCATCCAATACGTCTTCTAGACATGACTCAAACTGAATTTTATAAAAAATCAACGCTCTATGCTGCACATGTGCAGGAATAGTTGGAGCAATAGAAGGAACCATGGGTGGATCTAGTAAGGGTGTAACAGTGCATGCCCCTAATTTGTGTTGTGGCATGCCACGACCAACACCCTAAAATGACCTCATGTCAAAATAATCGGGTTTTATACCCAATACAAACTCACAATATAATTTCTTCAAAAAATAGAAAGGGACTTCATAACCGCAATGTGGTGCATGATCAAAAACCATCCCCACCTATCCCAGAAATGTGTAGATATCTGTGGATGCTCACACCACCTAGTTGAAATTCTTTTTTTGGTAGCAGGAATGGGTTGTTTTGTTTGAGGGTTAATGAAATATGGGGCTATTTGTGTTTTGGTGATTTTGAGATCATTTATTTGCTTATAAGTGTATCCATCAGCATAAAAAAATGCAACTGCTCTCTCCAGTGGGGGAATTGATCTAACTTTGTATCAATATATCGAACAAAGTCTACAATAGCTTGCATTGAAGTTGCAAACTGTAGAAGATGAGAGGGGGTGATAGGCTCACTTCGGACTGCATTAATATTTTGTTGTATGATCTCAAGGTTTTCATTTATTTGTGCTCTCAATTGAGCCTCATCTGATCTAGGGGGTGGAGGTGGAGGTGGAGGTGGAGGGGGTGGAGGTGGGGGATTTTGACCTAATAGATCATCTATGTCAAAGACATCCATGATAAAGATAGCATGCGCATATATATAAATATACATGAATTATATACAAAATTATGAACAAGAATCTATTTAGATTTTTAAAAAAAATGTATTTATAAGTAAAAACATACATATAATCTTTGAAGAATTAAAACATACATATACTTATTGAACTCACTATTATATTTAATTTTATGTAAATAATTATTTTTATACTTATTCATCAAAAAATTATCTTAATTATTATGCCATGCACTATATATCATGTATACTACATAAGAATTCTTGTCACCTCTCTTAATAGAAAAATAAAAATATAATTTTATATAACATATCAACATTTCTAATATAATGAACAACAAGAAAATGTAACAATTATGTAAATTATAGTTAAACCAAACAATAAATGGAAGGGGATAAGTTAAAGGGCAATACAACTAAATGATGGATCATGTAGAACAATATGGTAATAAATTAAGTAATATTACAATTTACTTATATCATTAGAAAGATCCATATCCTAAGTTTTTTTGTGAATATTCCATTGTGTGATAATGAAAGATTAAGATAACTATCCACTAGAGTTGGAAGAAAGAATATTAGAGTATGGGTACACAATCTAAAATGATGTGTCGTGAGTGCATAATGTGCATTTGAAGACTACAAGATAAAATTGATGTTGAATTTTGGGGAAAATTTTGTAAATGTATTTCTATTATAGATTGATTTGCAATATTAAAAAAGTGTGCATAGTTAAATTGTGTAAATTAACTATTATCCTAAACTATGCAAATTGGCTTTTTGTAACCTAATAAATAAGTTCTCGGAGCACATAATTTCTTAATAATAGTAAATGATACACTCATGCTATTGAAATTATTGATCTATATCTTTGTGTCTATGTTTTATGTGTTTGTGATTTCATTGATTGGGTTAAAAACATATAATGGAACCAAGCTTTATATATAGGCATTAGTTTGCCTAGGTCAATAATCAATGTATGATCCCAAGATTAATGTTGTTATTCCTTTTAAATTTTGTGCATTTATTTATTGGTTTTTATAATTAGTTGGTAGTTATGTTTTACCTTTCTGAAATTAAATTCGTTTGTTTAATGTACAAATCTATATAACATCAGTCGCGAGATGAGTTGTTGCCAATCTTGTGCTTATACACAAGATAAAATGACAAGACAAAAGCCATTTCCTTATTTCATTATTGCAAACCCCCCAAAAAATATCGTTTAGTGTTAATAACTATGTATTTTGCCAATAACATAGTGTCTAGGGTTAGTTTCTCAATAAGTTTTCCTTTGTAATTTGAAGAGAAGTTTTACCTCACACAGTGATTCAATTTGAAATGTCTTGGAAAAGACTAAAATGCTAATATGTTAGGAATTAGTTGTGTTTTAATCTTATTTTATTTCTAAAATAAAGTGATTTTATATTTACAACACAAAATGTTTATAAAGAATATAAAAAAATCCTATTTTAGAAGATAAAAAACTAAAGAACTAGTACTTAGCTTATGGAATAATAATGAAGATGAAAACTTGACTATTGCAAATCCCTCTCTTGGGTAAAAAAAATAATTTTGGTATGCTCAATATCTATCATGTTGGGCACAAAACTAACCTAAATATTGATACTATGTTGCACAAGTCAATAGTCAAAATGTGAAACCACCATAAAATATTGTAGACAAGTCATGTCAATAAACTTAGACTTGTAGAAAGAGAATATAATGATAAAATATATAGGAGGTATGCATCATTAGGAAGCATGTACATATTCATACACATTGAGGATACATATTCATACATGTGTTATAGATCAACATATGGAAGCATCATTACGAAGCATGTACATATTCGTACACATGTGTTGTAGATCAACATATGGATTCAAGGTCCTAGAAGTAATACTAGTTTCAACCATTGAATTATACCAGGGGGCATTAAAGAAATTGGTTATCGCTTTGGTTGATGAAAAGATGTGCATATAACTTAGTTTTGTTACTCTAGAAGGTATGCCTAAACATGGTTATCAAGTATTGTTAGTTTGCCTATACCCATTTAGAGAGTGACATAATATGAGGGTTTTAGGAATATTAAATCATCTTATCCCATGTTTAGGTTTGTTATTTAGTTTGTTCATAACCATAAACCCTAATTTAGTTTGTTATCACTAGCGTGTTCATAACCCTGAGCCCTAATTTAGTTTGTTATCACTAGCTTGAAATGTGTAAATACATTTAACCCTAAACCTTAGTTTATAAAAGAAAACCTTAAATAATAGAAAAAATGAAATACAAAAGACAAGAAAATAATAAAATGTTGAGAGGGTGAAAAATGGCATACATGGGATGGCAGTGGGAGCAGGAAAATCGATATCAAACGCGGGGCCCCGTTTTCGTTCTCCTATTCACACTACAACACTTGTGAGAAAAAATGAAAACACAAAAAATGCATTTAAGAAATGGGGCCCCATTTTTAAAAACGAGAACCTGTTATGTTTAAATATTGGGGCCTCGTTATGGTTTGGGACCCATTTTGTAACAGGGCCCCGTTTTTTTTCCTCGGGGCTCCGAAGCATAACAAGGCCCTATTTTGAATTAAACGAGACCCCATTCCTAGCGGCACCTTTCCCAACGCACAAAATTCCCCCTAAGTGGGACTCATCTTTGTGCATTTACTCTGATCTAATAACAACTCCACCTCTTACAATACGTAGATTACCTTTTGAGGTACCATCAAAATTAAGTTTGTTAAAAACATAAAAGTCTTCAATCAAGACACTAACTTTCTAATAACTTGCTTGCTTATACCTTATTAACAAGGATAACTCTATCAAACATTATGATATCAAGTTTCCAATAAAAATGAGGAGTGGAA